>NC_063059.1:29737942-30062942 GCF_018812025.1 Megalobrama amblycephala | reverse complement strand
GTAATAAAATAAGAACAAATAACCAAACTTCAAGCAATAGCAAATATAAACACAACAATAGAACAAAGATGCAAATTAAATAAACAGTGCCTTTAAGGTTTTTAGATCTAAAAGTGGTTAGATACCGATTAGGTAGATTACAGAAATTAGATAAAGGAATAAAATGTAAAATAACACTGCATAGTCTTCTCTTAAATTAAATATAGATGAAATATAAAATTCTAAAAGCTATTCAGTCAAGAGCATTGAGTGATTTTTTTTTTTTTTTTTTTTTTTTTGCAGTGAATCTGTTGTACGATTAACATTAAAACACAGGAATATTAGGCTGCTGTCACTTTAAGACTAATGCACTGATCCAATAACCTGATACTATTACATATGCATTTAATTTCTCAACTGTTTACATTCACTTAAGACATAACCGACTATGTTTACTAGGATACTCACCAAGACGGCATTTTGACATAATTTTGTGTGAAACTGTCTGTTCAAGAAGACGTGAAAGAGAGCTCAATTCAGTATTCACATACTGAAAAAACCAACAGCATCATAGACCAATCACAATAGACTGGGCCATTTGACCAATGAGAGCAAAGCAGGTTCTCGGAGAGGGGGCTTTAGAGAGACTGAATCCCTTTATTGAGGGAATCGGCCCATCAAATGACACAATTGTGCGTAATTTATAACAGAATTTTCATTTAAAACCTAAAAGTTTAGCCTTGGATAAAGTAATGTGATCTTCCAAAGTGAATTGAATATAGAATCTGAATGTCGTTTGAATACAGTACAAGTGTGATGTTAGTTTGGTTGTGCAGAATATGTGCACAATAGCTGTGACATTTCTTCATGAGAGTGTTGCCAGAGTACACAGAGTACCTAAACTCTGAAAACCTGCTGGAAAGACTTTAATGATCAAACTGCACTGGCATGTCATATGTGGCAGCTTGTCCCTTTCTGTTTCCATAGAATCGCAGGCAGGAACCTGGACATTCCGTGTGAATGACGTAATGTAGATCACATTAGGTGGGCCTTCATTTGACATAATTAAAAACATGCATGTGAAATACGAGCGCTAGATGTTTAATCGCTGTATTTGTTTAATAACGACTGTAAATGATGGTGCAGTATTACATATGAAATCATCTGTCTGTTTAAACTTCGCAATGACATAATTGGGACCATAACCGGTGGAGAACTAAAACAACACTTGATATACCTTTTTTTGTAAACACACGTAACTGATGTGGTGAGTAATGAGTGAGAAGTTTGGCTGCGTTGTGAGAGAGCTGGAGACAGGTGTTCAGCTGACCTCCAGCATACATCTGCCAGACATTGGCTGCTTCTCTCGTTCTCTTCTGCTATATAAACTCCCTCTCCACCCAGTCTGAGTGCTGAAACACTGGGTTGCCATGGTGTTTTCCCGCAGCAATGGGGAAACAGGCCAGCCCTGTTCAGGCACGAGTCCACCTTCCAGCTCAGAGATTACTGGCCTCTTTCTCCCTGCATTCCTCATGTGCTCTTGCTTTTTATGACATGGTCAAAGAAGAGCCAGTGAGTTAGATCATCTACTGGAGGAGAGCTGGTGGAGCTCTGCTGTGCATTGTGGGTGAATGATATTAGGGGTGAGTCATGTCTCAGAAATGGTCAGAGAATCCAAATGTATTAGTCATCTGCAAATCAGTCAAATCTGTCACATGAGTGCTGATTTCAATACATCATAAGAAGATAGTATTGAAAACAATGATACATTTTAACACCCAATATTAAATAAAGAACCACTGCTCGTGTCATTATAGAGAAGATTTGATTGCACAAATATCTGTTTAGTGCAGGATGAGTCGTCCATTTTTTATGGTCTATTTTCCTGCCCGAGAGTTGGATTCTCTTGCTAAACGATTTGGAAGTATGACGGAGTATTTCTGCCAAATACACACCTTTATGGTTCGTATAAGTTTCGGAAAGTTTTTTTAGAGTATGGCCCTGTATGATGTAATAAAGGGCGGAATTCCTTGTATGGGCACTTCCCCCGGGACACATCAACCAGAGCGAGAGCAACAGTATGCCCATTAACATGCTTCGTTCGGGTTACGGAAGTCGTCAGCAGTGCTGTGCAGGACTGGCTCGAGAAAGATTTGTCACTTTGTTTTTAGACCATGAAACCAATTATGTCACCAAAGAAGTGTGTTTTTGGTTGTGAGGGAAAGATAACCTTGCTTTCCAAAGAACCCAGCATTTAGTGAACAGTGGAGCTGAGAGATTTGTGCTCACGCATTACATTGATGTGCTCTCGATATTTGTTATTAAAATAACCATAGAAACCGCCTTTTAAAATAAGTATAAAGTCATGTTTGAAAGTTGCAATCAATTTTATATTGGTTAAAATTAATGGAGAATATCTCATGTTTTTCCAAGGCTGCTCAAGCCCTCAGGATCAGTGCCCAATTTGACGCTGGATTTACAGATCATTTGAAACTGAAAGATGGAGCAGTCACAGCAATAAAAGATCCCGGTCATGAGTTGGAACCGCAGGCGGTAAGTAAAGCTGCATCAAATATCTGCATATAATGTAAACAACACAAAAGTATATTGAAGCAAAAGTTTTCCAGGGATAATGCGATGGTGTATCGTGTGTGTTTAAATACAGTTGTTTAGCTGACCATCAAAAGCTTGCAGAAGATCGCTATGCAAAAGCTGCTTGTGATCGTGACTCTTTAGCTTCGCCCACGGTATGCCTCCAGGAGCACGGCTGTTTTCAGAAAGAGTCGGTACAGTCTATCTGTCTTATGCTGCGTTCACACCGAACGCGTCTGGGGCGTCAAATTCACGCCAGACGCGTCTAGTTGGACGCTTCAGATGCGCGTAAAATTCGCTCAATTCGCGCGTCTAAACAAAGTGTGTTCAGACGCGAAATCGTGTCATGGGAGGGGCTTTCATCTCTTTCTGCACAGATCCTCTGAATAAACACATAATCTCGTCAGTTGGAAACCTGTAGCGGCAATTTAACTCGTTTTTGCCGGCCGACTTTTGCTAGCTAGAAGGTGGGCTAGTATCAACGCCTAAAATCATGCAAAAAGTTTTACAACTAATCAGATTGTCCGATTTCTTTGCTTATTCTCTTCCAGGCAAGGTCCTTTTTATTCCTGTCTCGATAAAAAATATAATGACACATCATAGAGCTCAGGGTGGTCACACACAGCGACATCTTTGTTCTGGTCTCCACCACTGATCACATCATAAACACGTTACTACCAAAGCAGAGTCCCTGATTGGTTAACGCTCAATTCGCGCGTCAACCGCGTGAACGCTCAATTCACGCCGCGCCATTCGCGTGCCAACGGCCGATTCGCGCCGCGCTAGACGCTTCATTCGCGCCGCAGGACACCTAGACACGCGTTTACATTGACTTAACATGTAAATCAGACGCCCCAGACGCGTTCGGTGTGAACGCAGCATTATAAATATGATGAAACTAAAGACTCTTCGGAGATATGAAGGATGCAGTACTACTCTATTGATACTAAAGATTGAGATTGCCATGAGATTGGCAGAAACTGTGTGTGTTATGTACCCTTTAAAGTCTTTGATTCAATTGGATTGAAAGTCTTTGGGATGTGCTGGAGTAGACTTTACAGAGTACTTGACTTTTGCATTGTCAGTACAAGATCTCGACCAAAAATTGATGCACCTCTTGATAGAAATAACATCACAATATTTATTTCCATCAAGAGGTCCATCAATTTTTGGTCAAGATCTTGTATTGGCAATGCAAGAGGTGAGCACTCTGTAAAGTCTACTCCAGCACATCCCAAAGACTTTTATTGAATTTAAGGCATTTAAGAAATGAAATGCTACACACTCCATCAAATAGTGCAAAAGAACTTTTCCGAAATATTTAAAGGTGCCCTAGAACTTTTTTTTTTAAAGATGTAATATAAGTCTAAGGTGTCCCCTGAATGTGTCTGTGAAGTTTCAGCTCAAAATACCCCATAGATTTTTTTTAATTCATTTTTTTAACTGCCTATTTTGGGGCATAATTAGAAATGAGCCGATTCAGGGTGTGTGGCCCTTTAAATCTGGTGCTCCATGCCCCAAGAGCTCGCGCTTGCCTTAAACAACATAAAAGAAGTTCAAACAGCTAATATATCCCTCAAAATGGATCTTTACAAAGTGTTCGTCATGCAGCATGTCTAATCGCCTAAGTACATTGTTTATTTTGATGTTTACATTGATTCTGAATGAGTTTAAGGCTGTGCTCCGTGGCTAACGGCTAATGCTACACTGTTGGAGAGATTTATAAAGAATGAAGTTGTGTTTATGCATTACACAGACTGCAAGTGTTTAAAAATGAAAATAGCGACGGCTCTTGTCTCCGTGAATATAGTAAGAAACAATGGTAACTTTAACCACATTTAACAGTACATTAGCAACATGGTAACGAAACATTTAGAAAGACAATTTACAAATATCACTAAAAATATCATGTTATCATGAATCATGTCAGTTATTATTGCTCCATCTGCCATTTTTTGCTATTGTCCTTGCTTGCTTACCTAGTCTGTTGATTCAGCTGTGCACATCCAGACGTTCTGCCCTTGTCTAATGCCTTTCATAATGTTGGGAAAATGGGCTGGCATATGCAAATATTGGGGGCGTACACCCCGACTGTTACGTAACATTATGTTGAGATTCGCCTGTTCTTCTGAGGTCTTTTAAACAAATGAGATTTATATAAGAAGGAGGAAACAACGGAGTTTGAGACTCACTGTATGTCATTTCCATGTACTGAACTCTTGTTATTTAACTATGCCGAGGTAAATTCAATTTTTGAATCTAGGGCACCTTTAACATGCTAGAAACACAGCAATAATGATCCAGTCATAATACTCTTATTAGTATTTGCCTATTTAAATCCAAACAGTGACTTTTTCGGGGGGCAGTATATGTAAAAAATAAATAAATAAATAAAATAAAATTTTAATTTCTTTGGGTCTTTAAAGGTGCCCTAGATTCAAAAATTGAATTTATCTTGGCATAGTTAAATAACAAGAGTTCAGTACATGGAAAAGACATTCAGTGAGTCTCAAACTCCATTGTTTCCTCCTTCTTATATAAATCTCTTTTGTTTAAAAGACAATAGCAAAAAATGGCAGATGGAGCAATAATAACTGACATGATTCATGATAACATGATATTTTTAGTGATATTTGTAAATTGTCTTTCTAAATGTTTTGTTAGCATGTTGCTAATGTACTGTTAAATGTGGTTAAAGTTACCATCGTTTCTTACTGTATTCACGGAGACAAGAGTCGTCGCTATTTTCATTTTTAAACACTTGCAGTCTGTATAATGCATAAACACAACTTCATTCTTTATAAATCAGTGTAACATTAGCCGTTAGCCACGGAGCACAGCCTCGAACTCATTCAGAATCAAATGTAAACATCAAAATAAACACTGTACTTAGGCGATTAGACATGCTGCACGACGAACACTTTGTAAAGATCCATTTTGAGGGTTATATTAGCTGTTTGAACTTTTTTTATGTTGTTTAAGGCAAGCACGAGCTCTTGGGGTGTGGAGCACGAGAATTAAAGGGCCACACACCCTGAATCGGCTCATTTCTAATTATGCCCCAAAATAGGCAGTTAAAAAATGAATAAAAAAAAAATCTATGGGGTATTTTGAGCTGAAACTTCACAGACACATTCAGGGGACACCTTAGACTTATATTACATCTTTTAAAAAAAAGTTCTAGGGCACCTTTAAAAGATGACATTCATTGGTGTAACCTACTGTAGTCAGGATTATTCAGTCGGATTAAATAATTCTTTTTGACGTTAATAAATCTGTTAATTTAGATGTTACCACATAAAATCCATGTTAAAGTCCAAGTGGTTTGATCCAATTTGCAGTCATCATTGTAAATGATGTAGAAATATACTGATGCATGTTGATTAAGAAAAATATATAGTTAGATTTATCTGTGCTGTTTAAATGTCTACAATGAACACTCATTTGTTACACCATTAGCAGTAATGTTTGGTTTTACTCAAGGGCTCTTAGCATAATTGAGTGACACTAATGGCCCATATGACCTCTCATTCCCAAAGGCCTGTGATGTTTAACAATTGCCTTTAAATGGTCTTATCAGCTTACATGATCAAAACAAGAACTGAGTGCTCAAGCTTTTGCATGTTCCCTTAAAGTGAAGTGGATTGAGTAGAGGAAAAAAAGCCAGATTGTTACTTTTAAGCAAAAATTTGGAACCTAAAACAAATAGTTGAAGCACATTGTCATAGATTTTTAAAGTCAATTATACTTGAATTGTTCACGAGAGACATGTAAGTTACGAGAGGGCCTATTGTAGGATCCACAGCAGCAGACATTAGCCAGTGCACATGATGGTAGACCAAGTTTTTTTTGTGGTTACTCACTGGACATACTTAATGACTGTTGCATGACTGTTAAAGGCAATTTCTTACCAAAGTGAAATTCACAAATCACTGAGAAAATTAAATTTAAAGGTGCGATAGGTGATTCTCTACAGAAACATTTTTTATTATTCTGGTTGAAAGTCTCCTCGTTTCCTGATAGCAATCACTATGTTAAACACTATGTTAATCACTATGTTAACTATGTTAAATATACTAAATGTATTTTTATTAATATATATCATCCCTGGAAAGTTTAGGACCATAAAATGTTCATCCAATGATTATATTCAGTCCGAATGAAATAATGCAATATCCTACCTGCCAGTCGATGTATGTTTTTACATACCCTCACGCACCCTGATTGCGCAGACATCATACGTCATCAGTGCGTTTCATGCTATGCAGAGTTTATATAGGAAGATTACAGTCACAGAGCACTGCAAACAAACGAAAGCCAACTTTTGCAGTTCCTACTGAATCAAAACAACGAGCTTGTACTGCATTCACGCCATAACTACCGTAATTAAGAGATGACAACCCTTGACATTATAACTGGAGTTGTTCACGTCCTCAGACTCAGAATTATGCATTTCCATGTCAACAGTATCAACATCTGCAGCAGTCAGGCACAAGCTCTCTAAGTTGTTTACATTCATTATTATTGTAATGTAATGTGCTTTGAGACATGAGGTAGTTTTAACACCGTCTCTTGTGACGTTTTGCCGAGAGCAGCTCACACATCAAAATAATTTCATGTGTTTGGAGGACGCTTGGCTTTGGACGGGGATTTGCAGGGAGGTGGGTTGTTTGCTTTCAATGCTAGCAGGCTAATGTTAGCATTTTCCCGATCAACTACTGCACCTTTAATTTAATAATTAACAAATCTGTGTTGGCTGTGATTTTGTTTACATTGATAAGGTGGCCTGAAACCTCAAAATAATGTTTGGCTATAACACATCATTCCTGGGAGAGGCCGTCAGTCTCCATTTACTCACTTTGCTGTGTGCTGAAAAAAATTACACTTTGACAATTATTTACAAAGAAACATTGAATTAAATGTGACATTTTGAAGTTGAAAGACTGAAATAGTATGTTCTTGTAAAATGTATTTCAAAAATCTCTTATTTACAACTTCAAAAACATTTTTTACAGTTTCATTTAGGAAGACTTTGTCTTGAGACCATCTCACACTCTATCATAAACATTTCTGTCTCCAATCCCTCGTTTATGGTTCACTAAGCAAAGCAATTCCCCTTGGCTGTTCCTTTATGGTGTAACTGTCAAGAACACTATAGCATTTGGTTAGATACCCCCCTTTTTGTATGCAATCTGTCACTTTCAAAGGCTCAATATACACAAACAGATTTGATATTGTGTATTTTGACAGAATATTTTTTAATATATCCAGAAGTATGCCCTCGAAGGCTGATATGATGCATATTCTTCATCAGAAGACAATTCAGTTTCAATAAATATGAAGTACTAAGCCTTTATGAGTTTAAGCTGTGCCCTTTATTGTACAGAACAGCGTATTGCAGGTATTCAGCCGTTACACATGTCTGCATTTATGTGAATCTGTTTTAAATTTTTTCCAAGGGCAGAATATGTATTTTCTCTACACACATGTTCTCATGCAAATGAAGCTAATGTTCTGTATGAATGAGAACAGTGGCTCTCTACAATAAACGACCTTACATTCTGTATAAAATGCTTCTTCCACTCTAGCCATTGAAATTTTGAGGCTGTAATGCATGCGTTTTCACACTTTTCAGTGAATTAGCCTGTCTAAATCGAGGTGTTGACATTTAAATGAGAAACGCTGGTGACATGTAAGAGAAAGGTCAAGGGAAAATTGCGAGCGGACCTGCATGTTGTCACCTTTGAGAATGTTGCTGTTCCACCATCTAAAGGCTTTATATAATTAGTGACCTCGGGGAGGCACATGGTTGTATTAGCATAGTTGTTTTGACAGCTTTTAAAACATCTGTGGCCACAGCTTTTTTTTTCATGTGTGAGCCATGCTTTCATTTCAGAAAAGGAAATTCTCTTTGTACCGGTGCTAAACCTCTTACAGATGTTGAGGGGATATGATCATCTTTGAGTTGCTTGTGTACTAAAACAATTACTATTTATGAGAACTTTACAATTGAACAGGCAAATTATGTTAGCCTTTGAAGTTAAAGGGTTAGTTCACCCAAAAATGAAAATTCTGTCATTTATTACTCGCGCTCATTCACCCGTAAGACCTTCGTTAATCTTTGGAATGAAAATTGAGATATTTTTGTTGAAATCCGATGGCTCCGTGAGGCCTGCATAGGGAGCAATTACATTTCCTCTCTCAAGATCCATAAAGGTACTAAAAACATATTTAAATCAATTCATGTGAGTACAGTGGTTCAATATTAATATTATAAAGCAATGAGAATATTTTTGGTGCACCAAAAAAAAACAAATAACGAATTATTTAGTGATGGCCGATTTCAAAACACTGCTTCAGGAAGCTTTGGAGAGTTATGAATCAGTGTGTCGAATCTGCAGTTCGGAGTGCCAAAGTCACGTGATTTCAGCAGTTTGGCAGTTTGACATGCGATCCGAATCATGATTCGATATGCTGATTCATTTATGCTCTGAATCTTCTTGAAGCAGTGTTTTGAAATCGGCGCACCAAAAATATTCTCGTTGCTTTATAATATTAATATTGAACCAATAATATATATATATATATATATATATATATATATATATATATATATATATATATATATATATATATAAAATATAAAAAAATACTGCTGCTGTACCATATAGCGTACATGAATTACCTGTAGCAGATCTATACAGGTGGAGGTGGGGAAGGTGGAGGGTTTCTGAAAGCGTGCTGCACTGCTAAGGCAAATGCTACTCATGTATTTGAAGACTGAGCATGCAAGCTCATTGGCTACTAATACAGCAGGAACCAATCATCTGTGTCCTATAGATATAATAATGTGATTACGAGCAGTTGAGTTAAGGACCTATTAGCCTGCTCATTTAGAGTTTCATGACAGAACTTTGTATTTTTCTTTCATTGCATTGCTTTTGTGTCGTTATTGTGGTGGTTGAAAGAATATCAGTTTGATTTGCATTTTTGACCTGTTTTTTTGACGTCAATTTGATAATTTTTTTCAACATCAATTGGACATCGGTGTGTGGACGTCAAATTGATGTCCAAAAATTCATGTCAATTTGATGTAAAAAAAAAAAAAAAAAAAAAAAAAAAAAAAAATATATATATATATATATATATATATATATATATATATATATATATATATATATATATCAGTGCTTCCCACACATAGACTTTACTTGGGTGGGCCGCCGAGGTATATTAACCGCCGCCCAAGTATATTTGGATTATTATTTTTATCCTCTCATACTTTTTATACCTCTCATACATCTGCCCAAGATAATGAAACCATCCGCGATCGGTTAACTAGTGGAAAATCTCCCCTCTCCCTACGTGTTTTGTACCTGCTCGTTATGTGTGCGTCTGAATTGTTTACTCTCGCTGACATTCCCACGGGTGCTGCAGAGATGCGCTCGATATTTCACAAAGAGCGCTGCATGTTGCAAAGTCACAAGGCAGCGCTCGTTCTACAAGCTCGCGCAACAGTGCCTCAGACTGCTTCAAAGTGATTCTCAATCAATGAAAAGTGCAGATTTATGCCAAGCGATTGCTAATGAACTCAAGTTGATGAATTATTACAATGTCTACTTTATGACCTTTATATAAATTGTTTTAGACGGTTCTAAGAATCTGAAGGATCAGCCTGAAATTGTGTATACATTTCAAAATAAGAGTCCTGGTTTATTTCGGGCTTGTTTATAATTAAAAGTCACACGCTACGTTTTTTTCTTTTTCTTTTGGGCATTATTGGTATTTTAGTTACACAATAAATTGTATTTAATTTGATTTCCATTTAATTCATAGTAAATTATTGTAGTCTCCACCACAGGAAGAAAAGACTAAGAACATTATTTGACACATATATTATTTATTATATAAATTTTACTAGTAAAATCTGTGTCCCATTCACTGAGAGAGACACTATATGACAGCAAGGAGAGCATAGGAAAAGGTGAACCATTTAAATGCTGTAATTTTGCATAATTTACAATGCATAATAATGCTTAATATTAGTATGTAATTAAATGTAATATGCTATGTAATTAAAATTAATTTTAATAAATAAAAATACTGTTAAAAATCACACATTATTTGTTTGTCACATGTAGTAGACCATTTTTGTGCCGTGGGTAATAGGAGGATTTTTCACCCGGCTACCACCGCAAGTATATTTCAAACCTGTGGGAAGCACTGCACTGTACTCACATGAACTGATTTAAATATGTTTTTAGTACATTAATGGATCTTGAGAGAGGAAATGTCATTGCTGGCTATGGAGGCCTCACTGAGCCATCAGATTTCAACAAAAATATCTTAATTTGTGTTCCGAAGATCAACGAAGGTCTTACGGGTGTGGAACGACATGAGGGTGAGTAATTAATGACAGAATTTTCATTTTTGGGTGAATTAACCCTTTAAGCAGTAATACTGGTTGTACACTATCAAAGACTAACAATTTACCTGTCAAAGACAACAACATGTACATAAGCAATGCTTCTATTGCTTGTTTCTGCTTCTTCTTCACCTGTGTTTTGATCCGGATATTCTGAACTCTTTCAGAAGATAATAGCGCCCACTACCATGTAACAGTGAAAACCATTGGATTGACAAAAAATTCGAGAAGGGTATAACTGCAGCCTTGAGATCTCCAAATGAAGGTGGGAGTGCCAAAATGGGGCGGGAGCTCCAAAACAGGGCTTGGCCTCCTCCCATTGGCAGATAGGTACATGACACACATGCACAATCTTTCCCCCCAATCCAGTTCAGTGTAAACTCCACCCCAAAGTTGCCCTTTATGAGATAAGTAGATAAACAGGGGATTCCCGCTTTTATCATTGAACAGAGGTTCAAAGTCCTGTCCGAGCACTACTGGCCATGAGCTCTGTGACAATTGGCTGAAGCCAGAGCCAATGGTGACAGTATGTGTGTGGATACCCCTCCCCATTTTGGAGGTTCTGCCCACATTTGGAGTCCATGCCCCATTTTTAAGATCTCTGGTTTGCAGTTATACCTACTTAGAGAATCCCGTAAATCCGTCAAAGCGTTGTGTCATAAATTATGAAAAATTCTGTCTGTGGTGGGGAAAGAGTGAATAACAGTGATCATAGGCTACAATGCTTCCATGGATGGACTACCCTAGGATATTATACACTTAAACAGCTATAGTTTATAATAATAAATAAACTATATTAACTTTTAGCTAAATAGCTAAATATGTTTGTTCTTTTTCTTTAGCTCTTGTTTTCACTAGTGATTAAAATTTCATTACATTATGTAGCCTAATATAATTATTTATACCAGATAATTTATAGTAAACCTCTACATGACGAGCAGTACTTATACTTATATTACACGTTAAAATACTCATAATCAGAGTTACTTTTTTATTGATTACATGATTACGTTATTATCACAATGGTAATTATTCATTATCCATTGATTCTCCCTACTACTTGTGTTTGATCTTTTATATTTTCCTTTCTAAAAAAGCCTACTACTTAAATACATTCAGAAGGTCTTCCAGGTTTGTGGAATTGCACACACAGACCATCCACTAGTCATGTGCCTATCACTGAGAATTTGATCATTTCACTTTTAAAGGTGCCCTCGAATGAAAAATTGAATTTATCTTGGCATGGTCAAATAACAAGAGTTCAGTACATGGAAATGACATACAGTGAGTCTCAAACTCCATTGTTTCCTCCTTCTTATATAAATCTAATTTGTTTAAAAGACCTCCGAAGAACAGGCGAATCTCAACATAACACCGACTGGTACGTAACAGTTGGGGTGTACGCCCCCAATATTTGCATATGCCAGCTCATGTTCCCAACATTATGAAAGGCATTAGACAAGGGCAGCCAGTAACGTCTGGATCTGCACAGGTGAATCAACAGACTAGGTAAGCAAGCAAGAACAATAGCGAAAAATGGCAGATGGAGCAATAATAACTGACATGATCCATGATATCATGATATTTTTAGTGATATTTGTAAATTGTCTTTCTAAATGTTTCGTTAGCATGTTGCTAATGTACTGTTAAATGTGGTTAAAGTTACCATCGTACTGTATTCACGGAGACAAGAGCCGTCGCTATTTTCATTTTTAAACACTTGCAGTCTGTATAATGCATAAACACAACTTCATTCTTTATAAATCTCTCCAACAGTGTAGCATTAGCCGTTAGCCACAGAGCACAGCCTCAAATTCATTCAGAATCAAATGTAAACAATATAACAGTATACAATACTCACATAATCCGACACATGCATGCTGCATGCATGACGAACACTTTGTAAAGATCCATTTTGAGGGTTATATTAGCTGTGTGAACTTTGTTTATGCACTGTTCAAGGCAAGCACGAGCTCCGTGGGCGTGGAGCACGAGAATTAAAGGGCCAGTAGCCCTGAATCGGCTCATTTATAATGATGCCCCAAAATAGGCAGTTAAAAAAAATTAATTAAAAAAAATCTATGGGGTATTTTGAGCTGAAACTTCACAGACACATTCAGGGGACACCTTAGACTTATATTACATCTTTTTAAAAAAAGTTCTAGGGTACCTTTAAGTGTTTTTCATTTCAGAGGCGGCCAAAATTACAATTTAATTTTGTAATAGTTCCCCCCAATTTAGTTTTGATGTCCTTCAAGCCTTCTTTAGTAATTTTTTTAAGAAACCTGAGCTGCAAGCAAAGATCCTATAAACCAATTAAAGTCTGAAAACGCATTCACAAGTGACTTTATTCTATGGAAAAATAAAAGATGACCATATACACAGTGGCTTTTAAAAATCATCTTCAAAGAAGACCTTTTCTCAGGCAGTTCCTAAAAAGCTACATGTTAAATACTGCTGAATGCAGCCAAGAAGTGTAGTACCGAAATGCCATGAATGCCCTAACAACACTTCATTATGTCAAGTCTGAAAGAACATTGTGAGCAGTGAATGAATAAGTGCTCTAGCTCCAAGAGAGTCCAAAACACAGTTTAAGGATCTTGCAGAATCAGTCCCTTGAGCGGCCAATTAGAATATGATGGATGAAAGAGTTAAATGAAAACAGTAAGCCTATTATTTTCAGCATAGCACAGATTGGAATGTCAGTGGTCTTAAAGGCTCTTATAGAAACTTCAGTGTAGTTCAGCTCTTGATTAATGACTCAGTCCTGTCATGTAGCGAAAGGTTTTGAAATACCACTTCAATATACGTGTATGTGAAAAACAGTGATCCGAGCTCTCCCAGGAATCAGTGGGAAACACCTGAGCACATTTCCAACTGCAGCCAGCTGCTGCGGAAGTGCTACAATAGTAATTGTTTATTAGTTATTCTAATAAAACGTAATGTGTGTGTGGGTGTGTGTGTCTGTGTGGTGGGTGGGTGGGTTTAAACTTTTCCTCCCTGGTTGTTATTGGAAGACTTTGCTCATAAAACAAATACAGACACTTGCATATATCCACGCATGCATTAAATTTGAAGGAACTGTTTAATGCATTAGTAAGGAAAATATTGGGAATCCTTAAATGGAAGAGGATGATAACTTTAGTTACTTGTGTTTATTGTGTTAATGTTCAAACGTGCCTGAACAGGTCCAAGGTAGAAAACTGATGTCAGTGATATGTTGCTCAGTGTGGACTCAACAGACTTTGAAGTTTTGTTCCACTTCACTAATGTTGTGCAATTTGACATTATATAGAAGGCAATGATGACAGTCTAATGCACGATTATTCTTCATGATGGGCGTCAACGCTGTCATGACTTCAAGTGACAGTTCATTAAAAATGAAAATCTTGCCATAATGTCATTCCAAACCTTTGAAAGAAAAAATTCTGTCTTTTTTCATACAATGAAAGTCAGTGGGGTGTATTGTTGTTTTGGACACCATTGACTTTTTATTGTATGAAAAAACATTCTTCGTTCGGCGTTTGACGCATGACCAGATTTGAGAAATCTCTCGCCACGAGTTACAACCCATGTAAATATATTTGTATTCTTTCATGCTAGAGTTGTACAAATTAGGGTACTCTCTAACCTCTTCGCACAATCTGTTGTCTATGTAGGCCTTGGTTGTCGCTGTAGCTTGCATGTGCTCCGGTCTGTTCTGTTTTTGAAGGTTTTCTTCGACTACCTTGTGAATCGACGCCCCCAGGGTTGCCACCTTGTGGATAAACTAATTAAATGATGACGAAATTCGCATAATGCGCACTGTACGCTGACCCTCGCATACGTGTAAAAAGTGAAATGTACTTTTGTCTTAAGAAAGTATCTCAGGTTTGGTCACCAAGGGTGAGTAAATGATGACAGAATTTTTGGGGAATTTTTTAACTGTCCCTTTAAGTTGATGTTTATGTATTACTGTAAATGAGACATACTTTTGTTTGAACAGCAAGACCACAAATTATTAGAATTTCCACTCTTGCATTGAGTGTTCGTGCATTTTGGGAGCAGAGCAAAATGCTGTTCTGTTGTACCTTCTGTTGCTCAAAGAAACATATATTATGTGTTATGCTTCCACAAAAATATTGAGCTGCAGTAATGAGAAGAAATGATCCAAAATTAAACCAAATCTGCATACTAGAATGATTTCTGAAGGATCATGTGACACTGAAGACTGGAGTAATCATGCTTAAAATTCAGCTTTGCCAGCACAGTAATAAAATACATTTTAAAATAGAAAACAGTTATTTTAAAGGTGCCCTAGAATTAAATATTGAATTTATATTGGCATAGTTGAATAACAAGAGTTCAGTACATGGAAAAGACATACATTGAGTTTCAAACCCCATTGCTTCCTCCTTCTTATATAAATCTCATTTGTTTAAAAGACTTCCGGAAAACACGCGGATCTCAACATAACACCGACTGTTACGTAACAGTTGGGATCATTAATATGTATGACCCCAATATTTGCATATATGCCAGCCCATGTTCAAGGCATTAGACAAGGAAAGGCAGTATTAACGTCTGGATCTGTGCACAGACAAGGTAAGCCAGCAAGAACAATAGCGAAAAATGGCAGATGGAGCAATAATAACTGACATGATCCATGATAGCATGATATTTTTAGTGACATTTGTAAATTGTCTTTCTAAATGTTTCATTAGCATGTTGCTAATGTACTGTTAAATGTGGTTAAAGTTACCATCGTTTCTTACTGTATTCACGGAGACAAGAACCGTCACTATTTTCATTTTTATACATGTGCAGTCTGTATAATGCATAAACACAACTTCATTCTTTATAAATCTCTCCAACAGTGTAGCATTAGCCGTTAGCCACGGAGCATAGCCTCAAACTCATACAGAATCAAACGTAAACATCAAAATAAATACTTTACTCACATGATTCGATGTATGCACACAGCATGCATGACGAACATCTTGTAAAGATCCATTTGAGGGTTATATTAGCTGTGTGAACTTTGTAAATGCACTGTAATATAGTCGAGAGCTCGTGTGGCAGGGAGCACGCAATTTAAAGGGGCGGCGCTGCCAAAATCAGTGTATAGTTAATGATGCCCCAAAATAGGCAGTTAAAAAAATTAATTGAAAAAAATCTATGGGGTATTTTGAGCTGAAACTTCACAGACACATTCAGGAGACACCTTAGACTTATATTACATCTTGTGAAAAAGCATTCTTGGGCACCTTTAAATTGTAATAATATCTCACAATATTACTATTATTAATATTATTTTGATTAAATAAATGCACCCTTTATGAGCATAAGAGACTTCTCTCAAAAACAATAACAATCTTACCAAACGATAGTGTAATATAAAAGTAAATGATCATTATATAAATTCTTTGAATCTGTGCAGAACATTGGTAACATTTGTGGTTGACACTACGGCCTGATGATGCAGAAGATCATATTTATATGCACACAGGGAGGAATGACAGCATGACTGTGATTTAATTCACATACAGCATGATATGTGATTCACTTTCATAGGCTGATTATGCAGTGGATGTTCCATTGACTCATTCTGTTGGCAGTCCAATGCATTTGTGATTTCTGGAATGGAAATCCCCACTTCAGCCCAGTAGAAAATATATGAATTTATTCTGCTTACCCATATAGTCACAATTACAGGTCTATAATTCTATAACTTTTTGTGGCTGTTAATTAAACATTTTATACTCCTACTTAGCTCTGTAACCTTTAAATTTAATTTTGTCACTCCAAATTATCTACTGCAATTAAAAACAAGGGATTAAGATGTCATTTCAGGAACCTGGTTTTAGATTCATAATTAATGTGCATATGTTTGGTTCATTTAACAATGTCAAAATCTTGAAAAAACATCCAGCTACAATCTAGACTTAAAAAGACCACTTTACCTGAACAAAACAGTAAGTGGAAAACACATTTGTGATAACATCATTGCTGGAGCGCTTGAAAATTGGCTTGATCTCTGTTAAAAATGGAACTCATATAGAACGCCTGAACCACTGCTATAAAATCTAACCGCACATCCCCTACTACCTTCACTGTGAGCTTGATCTGAGCCAACACAAGACTACATGTGCAAAAGTAGTACTATGTCCTTCCTTATAGACCAAGGAAAAGAGAAGGAATGGGAATATGACCTTGCAAATCAGCTAAGAACACAGCTGAGTAGCAGAAGTATGTAAATGAGAACTTGTCTTATGTAATGCTATATGATTTTGTTTCTGCTTAACAACTCAATTTGCGTTGTCTCACATCATGCTGGTACAATCTTCAGGAATGTATGTCACCAAGATGGATTACAAGCAGTCATGCATGAATATGTTATGTATGGCGTTTCATTCCAGGATTTGTGAAAATCATACGGTCAGAGAACTGGAATTTCCATAAGCCAGTGAAAATCAGATCAAACAGAAACCTTTTGGCAATGCAGCTTAAATGGCAATCAAGCCTAACCAGTAACAGTCATTTATTGCTGCAGAACTGAATTAGTTAATTTCATTGCATTTCTTTCCATAAATGTTAGACTAATGTTTTGTACACGAACATCCCTGTATATGTAAGAAGATAAAAATTCTAAATATTTCATACCTTCAAGAGAATGGATTATATATATATATATATATATATATATATATATATATATATATATATATATATAAATATCAGCAGATACAGTATGATTAATTATATTTATATCCAGTTTTAATGGTGAACATGTAATCATAAAGAACAATTTATTGTTATTTAGCCTAGATGTTCATCTTGATAGAGGTAAAGCCATAGCTAACTGCTATAACTCATTCTGACTAGAAACATAATTTATTCTAATGAATTATTCTGAAATGAACTCATTCCGATTGAAGAATCCGTATGTAGTGTTTACATGAACGCTAAATAAAGTGATTGGGTTGATGCGTGAGTTTATGTCACTAGCTTCAAATCTGATTAGATTTTTTGACATGCACACACTGCACGAATATACAGAATTTCCAGCTGTTTGTGCATTCGCATACCATAGCTTCTTTTCTTTGTTTTGAAAAAGCAGTCTTAATATTTATCTATTCCGGGTCCTAATTAGGAGACGACGAACACATGAAGCTTTGTGCCGTGCTGCTTTATTTATCAAGCAGTAAAAATACCCCTTTCATCGCCTAAAACAAGTAGTCTGTGGATGAAAGTCTGAAGCAAGGACTAGTGAGACGTTGTCCTGCACCACGTAACAGACAATGAGTGGAAGGAGAATTGTAGAATGACACGAGTCACAACTTTATTCATCAAAAACGACAGCTCGTTCTGTGCGTCCTACGTCATTACGCCATTTCTTCATCATTGCATATATATAGAACTTTCCAGATTCAGTTTTCAATCCGATTAAAGGGATAGTTCACCCAAAAATGAAAATTTGATGTTTATCTGCTTACCCCCAGGGCATCCAAGATGTAGGTGACTGTTTCTTCAGTAAAAACAAATGATGATTTTTAACTCCAACCGTTGCGGTCTGTCAGTCGTATAATGCATGTCAATGGGAATTCCATCTATAAGAGTAAAAAAAAAACCATGCACAGACAAATCCAAATGAAACCCTGCGGCTCGTGACATTGATGTCCTAAGGCACGAAACGATCGGTTTGTGTGAGAAATATTTATATCATTTTTTACCTCTAATACACCACTATGTCCAACTGCCCTCCACATCCGGTTGGTGAGGCAAGAAAACGCGTTCTGATGACGGAAGTGATCTCTCGCGCTTTGCTTCAATTAGTGCGAGAGATCACTTCCGTTGTCAGAGCGCGTTCAGACCTCACCAACCGGATGTGGAGGGCAGCTGGACATAGTGGTGTATTAGAGGTAAAAAAATGATATACACTAAAAAAAATGAATTGTTGGATTTACTTAAAAAATAAGTGTCAAGTGGTTCCACGCAACAATATTGAGTAATTTGTACAAAAAACTATTTAGTCGAATGAACAAAAGAATTCAAGTAAAGCTGACAAAATTTCTTTGAGTAAATACAAATCATTTGAACGTCACTGTTTCATAATATTTATATGTGCAGTTTACTTAATAATGTTATGTTGATTTTTTGAATAATCATTTAAATAAAAAGGATACAATATATCAGAATGCAGCCTCTCACCCCAAAATGCACTCAAAAAATGACTAATTGAACAAACACAATTGAACTGAGAGCAGGAATTTCATCCTATAAACATGCGTATATGAGCGCTCACAGCCTAAAAACAGGCAACACTCTTCTGCATGATGGTAACCACAAAATTCAAAAACATTACAGAAACTACTCTAAATGTCAAACATAACTGAACATTAAACACTAACATAAACTAACAACATCTTTCCCTTTACTGAGAAACACATAAAACAACACTTTAATCCCTAAATTTACTCTCCTAATGCAGTCCCTTGCAAAGCATGCTGGGAACTACGGATCCACTGCACAGTTAGTTATGTCAACAATAAAGTGTGCATTTCACACAGCAATGTTAAGTTGACTGAAGAAACACTTACTAAGTAAAGCTGACAATACTCAATTTTAGTAGAAACAACGCAGTTAAATTACGTTCATGTAGTTACATGAGTTTTTTATGTAATGTGAACAAGGGTGGTTTGAGTGAAACTAACAACAGTGAAAGTTCATTTTTTTGAGTGTAAATACTGTTCAGTTTCTCGTACAAACCGATCATTTGTGTCTTAGGACATCAATGTGTCGTCACGAGCCGCAGGATTTAATTTGGACTTGTCTGTGCATGTTTTTTTTACTCTTATAGATGAAGTTCCCATTGACATGCATCAGTTGGAGTTAAAAATCATAATTTGTGTTCTACTGAAGAAACAAAGTCACCTACATCTTGGATGCCCTGGGGGGGTAAGCAGATAAACATCAAATTTTCATTTTTGGGTGAACTATCCTTTAAGTGTTTATGTAATCTTGATCGAATTACAAAAGGTTTAAACCACCCCTTACAATCCAAAATGAAATTTTTATCGGATTTGGCCAATTCATTCCGATTGACATGGACTGTGCTACTAGTCCGATAACAAATTACAAATGTAAATGCAGCTAATGTTTAGTCCTGGCAGAATAGATCTGCTACTATTGCTGCTGCTGCTGCAGAGCAAGTACAGGACTTGCTATGGCCAATACTTACACAACATGCTGCTGTGAGCATGTAAGACATGCTGCTGCTGCACAATAGCATACATGAATTACCCATAGCAGATCTATACAGGTGGAGCTGGGGAAGGTGGAGGGTTTCTGAAAATTGCGCTGCAAACTGCTACAGCAAACACTGACCATGTATATGAAAGTGGAGCAGTGAGCTCATTGGCTGCTGATACAGCTGTGCCCTATATAAAATGATGTGATTGCAAACAGATTGAGTTGTGATCAGCCTGTGCCATCTAGAGTTTCATGACAGGACTTTGCATGTATCAGGGTTTCCACAAAAATATTAAGCAGCACAACTGTTTTCAACATTGATAATAATAAGAAATTATTCTTAAGCACCAGATCAGCATATTAGAATGATTTCTGAAGGATCACGTGAAAATTCAGCTTCGCCATTACAGGAATAAGTTATTTTTTAAAATACATTCAAATAGAAAACCATTGAGACCGAAGCAGAATTACACTGAACATACATTTTAGAAAATGCTTTTTTGATGTTGAATTTATTTGAATAAGACAAAGATTGTTGGAGTATGTTTACAGGAAAATTCTATTTCAGTCTTTCTACATCAAAATTTTACATTTATTTCAGTGTTTTACTTTCCTTTCTTTTTAATTATTTGTGAAATTTGTTAGAAAATCCTACACCAAATTTGTTTGTGTATGTATGGTCTAGCATTTTTTTTTTTTTTTTTTTTTTTTGATTGCCGGAATACAATTATTACAGGATAAATATATTTTATTTAGTAGACGTAAAAGGAGTTTCTTTGAATGAGACATAATTTGATATTTTTATGTCAGTTTATTCACATCTGCCCAACTCTAACATGAGATGAAATTTTTATTATAGTTTACATGAATTAATATTATTAAATGTAATTAAGTTTAAAGGGATAGTTTACCCAAAAATAAAATAATTGTAATCATTTACTCACCCTCATGTTTTTTTTTTTTTTTTTTTAAACTGTATGAGTTTCTTTGTTCTGTTGAACACAAAAGAAGATATTTTGAAGAATGTTGGTAATCAGACAGTTGCTGGTCTCCATTGACTTCCGTAGTAAGAAAAAAAATACTATAAATGTCAAATGTTTGGTTACCGACGTTCTTCAAAATATTTTATTTTGCGTTCAACAAAACACAGAAACTCATACAGGTGAGTAAATGATGACAAAGTTTTCATATTTGCTTTAATAATAATTAGATAACACAACGTTTGGAGTAATCTTTGTATGATTTCTATATACATAGAAACCATACAAAGATGCATACTGTACCTGAGGGCAGTCAGATAATACCTTAGTAAATATTGCCTGCATCTTAAAGGATTATGGTCTGAAAGGGATGTCAGTCATAGAGACAAACCATCCTCAGGTCTCATGGTGGACAGATCAGAACATTTTCACTCTCTCAGGCTTTCAGAGTTCAGCTGTTTTTCAAAGTTTGGCCTTCTCAGCCTGTTGGGCCTTGTTTGAGTTGAGTTCAGGGGCCTTTGTGTTTACTGAACACAGAGGTATTCTGAGCATGAGCTGGCAGAAGAATCCATCTCTCATTCCTGGAGTCTGCAGCTCAATGACTGTTTACTTGAGCGTTGAAAAAATGCTTTCTCCCTTTCCTTATCTATAAATATCATCAGAAAATGGCAGATACAGTGTAAGAGCTGACAAATTGATTGATTAATTATATTAATGCAGGTCTCAAGAGTCAATTTAATGTTAGTCTATAGTTATACTGTACCTAACCTAGAAAGAATGTCCCTAGAATTCCTAGAAAACAAAAAACAATAATGTTAGGGGAATATTCTGTGTTTGCTGGGATGGTCAACCCACACCAAACAGCAAGATGTTAAAAATGTCCGCCAGATACAACTCTTCTGATAAGGTTTTGCTGCAAATAAAAATACATTTGAATTTTTTTTATAAACTAGTTGATATAATATAATAGCTTAGCAAAGTAGTTCTCGCTAAACTGCACAAAGCTGCTGTGTAGAGGTCAGTCATGAATGAGGCTCAGTTTGCCAGAATGAAGAACAGTGGGTTGTACCATAAAATTAGCTCAAATGAACAGTAAAGTTGTCACAATCAGACTTACATTCTGCAGGTTGGTGTAGTTTGTAAATGGCAGCTGTTTACCATAAAAGTTAATACTTTTTCTCTCCCATGCGGGTCATGATCTTAACAGCCAGTATTTGGTAGTGAGGTAATTGAGGATCAATGCTTTGGCTTTCACAGTGTAATCAGCTCCATGTGCTGTTATGGATATGTGCTATGTTGGATTAAATCCAAATACAAAGGCACACGTTCCTGTTCATGGTCATGTGTAACGTATGCAAGAGAGTAAATGTGAAATGTGCGCTTATGATGAGGGATGAGCAGTGAACCTTTTTGGTAAATTTAAATAAAAATTTTGAAAGAAAACCAGCTGCATTATTATAAAAATCTTGATGCTGCTGAAATTCCACATTTCGAGTCTCATTTCAAAATAAACAAAACACAGGTACATCTTCCCCCATTAGAAGTAAGATGAGGTCATGATGATATTATTCCCACAATGAGCACTTTGTTTTTGGTCTCCTTTGTTTAGGATTTGATGTGCACTGAGGGTCTCTGGCGTGTCACTCCTCACACTGAAGCGTAACCAAATCACTGAAGTCGACACACACAGTGATTGAAAAAAGAAGACATCCCAGAATCAGTATTTACAATAACTGTGTGCAAGCACTATGGTTACAGACTAGGAGAAAGGACTTATTGTTTTGGCTCTGAGCAGGTGTGTTTCGCAGCAAATGGTTTGTCTTGCATTCAATTACTGGTGGGTTGCAGATTATCCATGTTATCGACGTCCACATCTACATAAAAAAATCTATCTATCTACCTGTATGGTTTTGTTGTTCTATACTGTAAAAAAGAATTGTTGGTTTAACTTAAAAAAAGTAAGTTACCTGGTTGCCTTAAAATTTTGAGTTCATTGAAAGTAAAAATTTTAGTTAACACAATGAAGGCTATTGGTTTAGTCAACAGTAACTAAAAATATTATGTTGTCTGAACCAAATTAATTATCTTAGTTGATTTGACAAAAGAAAAAATGTTGTGATAACAAATCATGAAAATAATTGTTTACAATGTATCTATTGTATCATTCTATCTATGTATCTATAGTTCTATTTATCATTCCATCTGTGGTTCTATAGTTCTATTTATCGGCCTATCCACCTTATTCCTACGCCCCATGACACTTTGCGCAAATTAAAGGTGTAACTTCTGTTAAGCTGTAAACAATCAGTGAAAGTCTCGCTTTATGAATGCATTAATACGTTTTTTTTTAAAAAACTGGATACACTGAGATGAAATTATTCTCCTCACCCTTCAACCATCGAACATTAAAAGGACATTTAAAAGTGTAAAAGCATCAACAAGGTACTTTCAATAGACCATGAATAACCCCAAAAGTAGTAGTAGTAATATAGTCTAATAAGTAATAGTAATATATATCTGTATTATGTAACATACGTTTCCTTAATCAAAAATGTTCATTAACTTCAGCATTGTGTGATGCTATTTCAAAGTGATTTCCTTCATTTTGACAGATAATAAATTGTATTTACCTGTGAAATCAAACCTGGAAAGAGACGTGAGGATTTGAGGAGAAAGGCGAGAGATTCTTTGTGCGTTCCAGTGAATTATTAATGGGATATATTGTAAATTAAATTGGGAGAACAGACCACAAATGTGCAGTATATATTGTTCTTTTTCATACTATTACAGCGGAATGCAAAGGGAAAAAAGAAATCTATCTCTTGCCATAGATATTCTAGTTATAACATGTTACGTTAAAATACCAAGCGTTACGTTATTCTCATGATGTCTGAAAATAAAACATGAAGGAAAATTGACAGCTCATTCAGTCAAACTGACGGATAAGCTTTATTTGTAGGGTAACCTTAAGTCTTTTTGAATAGAAGTTCACCAAACCGGAAGTGCCATTTATAATTCAAAATGCAGTGGGCTCGTCTGGAATAAGGTGGATAAAACATATGGATACAGCAAGTCTACATACAGAATCAGGCACAGGCAACATTTTTATGACTTGTTCCAAGCAATTTATCAAGCGCTGGTGCATGATTGATCACAAAAGCTGTCTTTTGGAAATAGCTGCAGTTCTAAATAGACTGTAGCATGTAGAAACAGTTTCTTGAGTGGTTGAAATGAGTGATTCCAGTTCATCTTAGGCATGTAGTGGCCAGGTAAGACCCAGCAGTGCTAACAGATAGATGACAAGATTAATAACTGCTTTACATCCAACATCTGTCAGGTTTTATGTCTTACATACAATATTCATATTCTTTGATATTATTACCAAGTTTTGAACTAGAAACCCTTGCATGTTGCGTATATTATGTATAGGCCTACTGTGTATTCCCATTGGCATCTCCACACTGCACATGCGCTGTATATGTTTAGCACAAATAAGAATCAGAATAACCAAAAACAGACAGTGATTTTGGATGTAATGCCCTGAAAAACAGTTTGAATACATGCCAAAGTTTGCAGCGAGTGTAAACACTGTGTGTATGGAGGAATGAGAAACAGGTGATTGTAATTAACTGCTGGGTTTGGAGGTCCAGTGAGAAAGTCCTTTGGTGGGGAACTGAGTGAGTAGTAGGTCAGAATGTGAGTGATTCCTGGCGCTGAAATCCTGTATCTCCTGGGTCTTCCTCTGGGTTTAGTATTGTAGTAGATTGTTGAATGGCTCTGGAACAAATAGGATTACCATCAACAGCTGTGACATGAGCAGGCTGAAGCAAAGAAGTTGTTGAAATGTGTAGTTGTTGAAACCTGGTCAGTGTCAATGGAATTTCTGGCTGCTCTTGAGTTTCTTAGTGCTGCAGTGGTAAACTTTTGTGATACTCAGTAAATCTTACCTGCTACAGATAAGTTTTGTGAGTTGATGTAGAAAAAAGTACTCATCAAAGTTTTTTCTTTGGAATAGAATCAAGACACACACTGCAGTTTCCACGTAAATTGCTTGAAGGATGATGTTTAAATGTATGTAATGATCAGTCTTACATCATATACATACTTTTTTGGGTCATTTTAGATCATTTTGATGGAGAACCATTGTCTCATATAGTATTTTTTACCTGTCATTCTGTCAGATTGGGAGAAATAAAAGATCTGAGAACTTTTATTATGTTCATAGGTCCAGATATTAGTCCAACTATAAAAAATAACATTTAAATTTTTGCCTCCGGTTAATTGGAAACAGCTGAGAATGATTGACTGCTGTTTTGTTGACAGTGTTTCTAGAAGACATTGCTCTGAGAAAATTGCTGTATTTTCTTTGAACTGTTGCTTGATCCATTTTTGGGAAAAGTCTTCAATCTCACTCAGATGAAAACTAAGAATCCACAACCAGAGATTTATTTACAATTAAGCTAAACAAAATCCAGAATCCAGCACACTTTAGTAGAATAAACTACGCATGAATCAGAATAAACAAAACAGACAGTAACCAGGAAATGACAAGCTGAACAGTAGATTAGTAGATAGTAGATTAAAGCACATTATAATAATTTAATTAGCGAGTCTTTGGAAGTACACAAATGTATCAGTAACAAAACATCCATTGAGAAGCAGCTTGTATCTAATTGTTTCTCAGGTTTCCAAAAGTCTTTCTGGCCTTTTCTTCGGAAATTAGTGTGTGTTCTCAGAAAATCTGATTCTCAAATTATCCTACAATCTCAAAAAACCAAGCCAAGTTTCCACATACAGTCCATGTGACAATTCCTGGTATCTTAGTTCAAATGAAAACGTCTTGATAATGCTAAATGTCAAATTGAGTTATTTATATGGGATAATATTTAAAGGTCCCGTTTTTCGTGGTTTTTTGAAGCTTTGATTGTGTTTATAGTGTGCAATATAACATGTGTTCATGTTTTGCATGTAAAAAAACACAGTATTTTTCACATAATTTACTTATCTGTATACCGCTGTTTCCACTGTCATAAAAACGGGCTGATGACTTCCTTGTTCTATGAAGTCCCTCCTTCAGAAATACGTAACGAGTTCTGATTGTGCCAGCGGTTCCTGTGTTGTGATTCGACAGCAGCTTAGCGCTCCTTGCCCGGAAAGGTCACGCCTCTTATCATAACGTGGAGATGCACGCGCTCAGTGTTATTGTAAACGTCTTTAATTTTACCCTATCAATTTGAGCCGGAATCAGACCCGGTGATTGGACTGCGGGATGAAAATAACAGCGTTTCGGCGACAAACACACTCTACAAACGCAACTCTTGTGTATTCCTGTGGGCGGAGGTTGGTCAAAAAACTGTTTTAGTGACGTCATTAAAGAAGGAAGTAGAGGGATGTAGTCCAAACTGGCCGTTCGATGTAGGCGACTTCTGTTAAATAAAATATCTCGCTTGGCATTGAACTTTGAGCTTTAAAATTTTACTGATTTTATTTATACTCTAACAACAACATTACACACTAACTAAAGTTTGAAACATGGGACCACGAAGAATGGGGCCTTTAAACTATTATTGACTCATAATTGTATAAAAATGCACTTGCATTAGTTTGTCGTTTGTTGTGAACTCCTTTACAGTTTGTTCACGGTGTTGGCTATGTTTACATTAAACTGTTTACTCCAAAACATACATCAAGCCAAATCCAGAGGAATGTCAGCAGAATGCCATCATGGAGGTCTGTGTGTTTCCTCCGAGCACCTGACTTAAAATGAAAAGTGCGGTAAGGAGCACAGATGGATATCCCACAGACATATTTGTGTTTCTCTTGAAGCGATTAGCCTTTTATCCCTGTTGATGCATTGGGAGCAGCTGAACTTTGTAGTTTCATAATAGTAATGTAAGCTGAAGGGTTGCAGGCTGTAGTCAGATTGCAACAGTGAGATATACAGTGAGCCATTTACCTCAATCTGTCTCAAAAAGTGTTTATACTGAGGTTGAATAACTGTTATTTCAATGCCTAAAGTGAAACACATACATTTAGTTTTAACTCTGTGAGATTGTTTGTCTTGTCATAGATACTGCGGTATGAAAAGCAGTGTTAAACGGAGGGTCAGAAGGACATGGGGATGCTTGCAGAGGGGAGTTCACCCAAAAATAAAAATTCAAATTCATGTCCTTCCAAGTTTGTTTGACTTTTAAAATTAGAAACTTTGAAGAATGTGTTGGCTGCTCTTCTCCATGTAGTTATAATCAATGTGAACTGGGGCTAGATTAATTTAAAAACTATAATAATTAGCTTCCGGCAGATGGCTGTACGCATTTACGCCAAAAGGGTAACCTCTGCGAATCGCATGGCCGCAATCTATGAAAAGCACAGATGGGAGTGGAAAGTACTGTGAATGATCTATTGACAACGCGCAAATTCGATGTCATGTCAGGCACAAAATCGGTTAAGACATGCTTTTTTGGGGGGTGGTAAATAATGGCGCTGATACCACTAAATGGACCGATGCAAACCTTAGTAAATCACATTGCATGATTCATTTAAATACTCTCCACCCATAAATTTAATGGTCTGACAGAGAAACTCCTACGAATGAATATGCAATAGGGTCAGCTGGAAAAATAACTGTGTCCATGCCTTTTCATCGCTTATTTCTTACTGCGTATTTTTAGTAAATCAGTGACAGTAATTTTTATTGCCAAAAGAGGGTTTGTGCTGGTGCAAGCTGTTTGTCTTCTGAAGCAACACAATAGTTTAGTGTGATGAAAAGGCTAAAATTAAGTCTTTATTTTCTGAAAATCTTAGGGTAATTTGCACTCAAGTAGGCCATCAAAATAGAAATTTACTGCATCTGTTTTTCACAAGCATGACAATAGAAGTTTATCCCGTGTTTGTCTGTTCAAACAGATACTGTTTGTTAGATGTTCCCTCAAATACTTGGTCCATGAGTGCTTTGGACTGATGAGTTGAGACAGCTGAGATATGTGTGGTGTTAGATGCTGATTTCCCTTGGCTATAATCCGTAAAGGAGAATATGGGATTTCAGACAGTGCAAATGCTGGAAAACAAGAATCCATCATTTAGACATCAAAAATCCTCTTGGCTTCAAAAGAGACGAGAAGATGTTGGCTCGGCCTGGTGGTGTTGAAAACACATCCATACAGCTGAAAATAAAGGGTATAGCTGTGGCTTTTATGTTTAGTGTTAAAGTGGCTCATGAATGATATGGACCACTGGGGTGACTAATTATCCTATTACTAAGCACAACCATCCAGGTCTCAAGAGTGCTCTTTACTCTTCTGTATTACCAATACATGCAGAAAAATGAAAGAGCTGATGTAGCGACTTCTCTGAACTATAGCATGTTTTGATCTAAATGCCTTTTAAATTTGTTTAGCTCTGCATAATCCTTTAACCGCGATTATAATGACAAAATTTAAAGTGTTTACGTTATATTAGCTGATCTGTCTCAATGAAAACACACAGCTGGTAAGCCAATGAGGGGGAGAAGTTGTGACTTATGGTCTGAGAATGTCAGCCCTTGTGAAAAATTAAGTGTGCTTAGTTGTATTGAACATGCACTTGTAGTGTGCTTCAAATCTTAGAAGTATTTATTTATTTATTTTTTTAAATTTGAACAGCTTGTTATGAAACTAAAAAAACAAGACTTTTTTTTTTTTTTAATATGAAGGACTCGGGTATAATGCTGATAATGCCGAAAGAGCTATTCTTTATTGTAATGTCAATGTGTCATGCAAAGAGAAGGGATTCATTTAAACTATTGTCTCAAATATACTTTATATTCAAAGTATCATAACAGTGTACATCGTAAACACGGCTAACTCAAAAAAATTGAGGTAATAAGTTACATCAAATTTTTTGAGTTATGATGTTCCCAATTTTAAAGGTGCCCAAGAATGCTTTTTCACAAGATGTAATATAAGTCTAAGGTGTCTCCTGAATGTGTCTGTGAAGTTTCAGCTCAAAATACCCCATAGATTTTTTTTAATAATTTTTTTTAACTGCCTATTTTGGGGCATCATTAACTATACACTGATTTTTTTCAGCGCGCCGCCCCTTTAAATCAAGTGCTCCCTGCCACACGAGCTCTCGACTATATTACAGTGCATTTAAAGTTCACACAGCTAATATAACCCTCAAATGGATCTTTACATGATGTTCGTCATGCATGCTGTGTGCATACATCGAATCATGTGAGTTAAGTATTTATTTTGATGTTTACATTTGATTCTCTATGAGTTTGAGGCTATGCTCTGTGGCTAACGGCTAATGCTACACTGTTGGAGAGATTTATAAAGAATGAAGTTGTGTTTATGAATTATACAGACTGCAAGTGTTTAAAAATGAAAATAGCGACGGCTCTTGTCTCCGTGAATACAGTAAGAAACGATGGTAACTTTAACCTCCTTTAACAGTACATTAGCAACATGCTAACGACACATTTAGAGAGACAATTTACAAATATCACTAAAAATATCATGTTATCATGGATCATGTCAGTTATTATTGCTCCATCTGCCATTTTTCGCTGTTGTTCTTGCTTGCTTACCTTGTCTGTGCACAGATCCAGACGTTAATACTGCCTTTCCTTGTCTAATGCTCGAACATGGGCTGGCATATATGCAAATATTGGGGGCGTACATATTAATGATCCCGACTGTTACGTAACAGTCGGTGTTATGTTGAGATCCGCGTGTTTTCCGGAAGTCTTTTAAACAAATGAGATTTACATAAGAAGGAGGAAACAATGGGGTTTGAAACTCAATGTATGTCTTTTCCATGTACTGAACTCTTGTTATTCAACTATGCCAAGATAAATTCAATTTTTCATTCGAGGGCACCTTTAAGTAAGCAGAACTATCAAGTTTTGAGTTTGTAGTACTCCTGCATGATAATTGCTCCTAACTTGAAGTACTGAGTTAGCTAACTCATACATTTTGATAGCAATTAACATAAAAGATTTAGTTAATTCACGTTTTTTATTTTGAGTTCGAGCAAATCAAATGAGTTATTTACTTCACTGTAAACCCTAAGAAAAGTTAGTTAGTCTAAATTAAAAGAAATGAGTTCATACAACTCAAAACACTGAAACAGTTCAATTTAACTTGAAATATGTCAGTGCTGTGAACTCAAAAGAAAGTTCTAAATAACTATTTTGTTTAATTTAAGTTTGTCCTACTCAAACCAATTAAGTAATTTTGAGTGTTAGGGTTTACAGTGTAATTTTAATTACCTCATCTCCCGACATGATGCCAGTGAATTGCAGAGATTGTGCAAAGATATCCACATCGCTGTCATCTGATGCTTTCTTAACTGCTGTTTTCTCAGTTCTGTCATTTTTGTTTTGTGTTTATTTTATTATCGTGAGGAAAGTGCGCAGCACATATTTACATATTCATCTTAACATCATTCTCAGCAGTATGGACTGCGTCTGGATGTTTGTTAACAGTATATCGCTGTAAATGTATTTCCAGCTTCTTTTTACTTCTAAGCAAAGAACGAAAAAGAACTTTGCCACAGGGTTGTCAGGTTTTCACAACAAAACCTGCCCAATTGCTACTCAAATCTAGTCCAAAACTAGCCCAATCGCATTTCAGGAGGGTTTCTGATTTCTACATTTAGCCTCTTTAAGTGTACTTAAAAGTGTACACTTTAATGACTGTTAAGTACACTTTTTAAGTGCACTTTGTTATAATGTCAAATTAAAAGTTTTACTTTAAAGTACATTTTAAATCATTGTTTAAAAAATCGTTTGTCAAGCATTAAAGAAGTGCACTTATTTTGATGTGCTGACTAATATACTAAAGTGCAAGCAAAGTTCTTGATTATTATTTTAAGTGTAGTGTGGTATTTGATATAACATTTTAAAGTTAATATATTTTAGATATACTAAACTGCAACTTCATTTCAAATGTGTCTTTATGACACAAATTTCAATAGAAATTACATATTTTAGTTTGCTATAAATGCTTATCAGTACATTTGGCAGTACACTGTAGACATGTTTCAAAGACAATAGAAGAAATTATGAATATAACAATGTACTTAAGTCCTTCTTAAGTGTGTCAAGAAAACACTAAGTTCAACTAATTGCATTTAATATAAATATAAACAATAGTGTGTTTTCATTTAATTGTAAATAACATGCATTTAATTCCAAAAAGTCCAAAAACATTACATTCAGTTCACACTCAAGTATTCTTTTAGAGTATATTATTTCCTCAGTAAGTACTCTTTTTTTTTTTTGTAGGTATGTAAAGTATGTAGTATACTTTGTCATAAGGGAGAAGAACAAATTTTAACTATAGATAAATAAACTTCATTGTTGTTTGTAAATGGAAACCACAGCGTTTACACAAATTTTGAAGGTCAGCATGGGAAAATATTGCTGGGAAGTGTTCTGGGAATGTTATAGGATCCGTGCCGGTACTCATCTCACAGGGATTGTATTAATGTACTTGGGCATATGTGAATCCATGTACTGTATGTGTACCATGAATGTGCTGGGAATGTGGTGGGAGTACAGTGTAAGTCAATAAAAAAAATTTGAAACAAATGTTCATTTCTACCAAACTAAAAGCATTGAAGTTACAACTAAATATTACTGTATATTAGGTTGTTGCTTAGTTTTTTTTTTTATTAGGAATGCTTTGAAAAGCTGCAGGTTAAGCAAGTGAGATGTTGTCATGCTAACAATCTGGTTTTTGTCTGACATGTAACTAACTTCTTGTAGTTTTTGTGTTAACATTGATGCATAGCCCAAAACATTGCCTTGATTAAGTCTTCCCTGAAACCACACACACCTACTTGAACACATGCAATATCGGTTTCTTTAGTGTGGATGGCCTCTTAAATTTTACTACTCCCGCAGGGTACTGAATAATACAGGTCACCCACATCAGAGAAATCCGCTGCAGCGAAGACAAATACAACTCTGTGGAGCCGGTGAAGTTAAGCTGTTGTGCAAGAGCTATGATTTGAGCAGGAAAGCGTCTCAAGGCCTCAGGACATGCATTACCTCATGCACTGACAAACCATTGATTGAGAACACTGACAAAACACAAGGCGTACCTGACACAGGTGTATGATTTGTAACCTTCTGAAACTGCAGAAGATGTCAATGAGTAATGTGAAAGTTTTTCTTTCTTTTTTTTGTTTGTTAAATATTTCTTTGTTTCAGAATACCATTTATAATAAAACTCTGTTGTGAATATGCATCTTTAATTATAAGTAACCATTTTCAAATAATTTTAAATTAGATATAACCAAAAATTGATTTGTGGTTCGGTGAAGGAGTCACTGAGTGATTCAAAGTCAATTCATCTTTGTGATTGACTCATTAAAATGAACCAGTTCATAAGAGTCATTTGTTTGTGAAACAGACATATTGTGCTGCATACATGAAAATTTGGCCGTGCATTCTAAAAATGTTATCAATCAACGTGATCTCATTAGTATTTGTAAGTTTTTTTACATAAAGTGTGGTTCTTTTAGGCCTACTTACGTTTCCATAGACACTGAAATGTACAATATTGATGTATTGACAGCACTAAAACGTAAAATATTTATATTTAATATATTTACAGGTTGCATGAAAAAATTGCCTCAAGAAGTCTATCCAAACATACAAAAATGTACGTTTTGTACCTGTAAATGTTACATATTAATAAATACGTGTTAACAATTGCTAAATTAATTGATGGCACGTCTAGATGACATGCGGAACCGCATATGGACAGGATTTAAGTTGAAAACCATGGTGCAATTTTTTTTTGTTGCGTTGACGTTTTAGCAAATTTTGTGGAATATGAGACCTTATTCTTGTTATCTGCTTTGGGAAACATTACACCAGACAGATATGCAAGGACTACAAGGAATCTAGCTACATTTTATAATTGTAGTGAATGGTATGTTATATGGTGTGGTATATTATTGTTAGGGGTTCAAGTTGTAGAGTCGTGGTCTAAGTCGTAGAGACTTGAAACTTTGAGGGCTGGTAGTACTACAACGTCAGCAAGCCTTGCACCGATCAGCCAGACAAGGGTGCAAAATTGAAATTGAAATTGAAAAAGTTGAAATTTCAATTCACGGTCCCTAAGGGGTGCCAAAACGTTCAAAGTGGCCGGAGCCACTTTTACTAAAATGGCTATAACTCTTGAACGGACTGAGATACTTTCACCAAACTCAGCAGACCTATGTAAGAGCTCATTGTGTTGTCGTGTGAAAAAGGATACTGCGACTGGCCTCTTGGTGGTACTATAACAGCAAAAAAAATCATGAAAATAGCTAAAACTACTTCACCGTTTGTCTGATTGACTTGAAAAATGGCATGCAGTGTCTTTGTCCGAGGTGCCATGATTGTCTATGAGGACATTGATGTGTCTCAAAAAACATGTTGGTCATTGGCCAATGAATTTTGAGCAGCTATCAGACAAGGTTAGCGGAGGCCGCTCGGAACGAAATTCGCTGGGCCTGTTTGATACACGACCCTAGAGGCCTGTGAGAAATTCGAAAGAAATCGGCTACTGGGGGGCGCCTTCACATTTTTCATGTGCGTAAAGGATTGTGTATCACGTGATTTTTCACAAATGCCCACGACATATGTACCATATGCTAGAACTCTTCATTCTGAGCTACTTTGCCTCTAGGAATGCCGCTGTCCATCGAGTTGTTCGTTAAGTAATTGAGATTAAAGGGTTAGTTCACCCAAAAATGAAAATTATGTCATTAATGACTCACCCTCATGTCGTTCCAAACCCGTAAGACCTCCGTTCATCTTCGGAACACAGTTTAAGATATTTTAGATTTAGTTTGAGAGCTTTCTGTCCCTCCATTGAAAATGTATGTACGGTATACTGTGAATGTCCAGAAAGGTAATAAAAACATCATCAAAGTAGTCCATGTGACATCAGAGGGTCAGTTAGAGTTTGTTGAAGCATTGAAAATACATTTTGGTCCAAAAATAACAAAAACTACGACTTTATTCAGCATTGTCTTCTCTTCCGGGTCTGTTGTCAATCCGCGTTCACGACTCCGCAGTGACGCTGCTTGTGACAGCGGTTGCTGCTGTGTAGGAGCTTCTTCCATCGCTCTTAGTTCTTCCTCTGTGTATTTGGGTTCAAATAAATATGGCTGAGCAAAAAAATGCAAGTCTTTCTCTGTGTCGAAATCCTTAGACATGTTTGCGAAGGTTGTTTTGTTTACAGCGTGTGTCTCCCTCAGTCTGTAAACAAAGCTCGGGCGCACCAGATAACACGTCAGCAGCGTCACTGCGGAGTCATGAACGCGGATTGACAACAGACCCGGAAGAGAATACAATGCTACTTTGATGATGTTTTTATTACCTTTCTGGACATGGACAGTCTACCGTACATACATTTTCAATGGAGGGACAGAAAGCTCTCGGACTAAATCTAAAATATCTTAAACTGTGTTCCGAAGATGAATGGAGGTCTTACGGGTTTGGAACGACATGAGGGTGAGTCATTAATGACATAATTTTCATTTTTGGGTGAACTAACCCTTTAATTCAAAAACCAACTTTGGTGAACTAGTCCTATTTTTTTGGCTTAACCTTGTTAATTGTTAAAAAGCTTTAAAAACCATATATTTCCTATGGTAAATTTCCTGTATTGGCTGTAAATGGTCTTTTCCATCTATGATCGAGATGTTTGCAGGCTTGCTAAATAAAACAATACCATTTTACGAACCCCGATAATTGCTGCTCGCAGCTACATTTATTATTATTATTAAAAAGCAGAAAAGAACATTTAAAGAAAACTAGATAACACGCTCATGCCCCTTATTTGTAAGTTCTTTTTTTAAAGCATCTGCATGTTCAGTAAGTCCTTCATGTTTTCACATATGAAGTGCTTTAAATTTGCATCACCGAATTGTTCTTTGGGTTGAAGATGTAAAGATGACCATATGCTGTCTATGATTTAACATATCACTAATTAAGTATATTTTCCCATACTCAGCAGAGCCATCTGGCTTCATTCACAGAACAAGGGCACTATGGGAAGGGAGTGTTATCAAACAGCAGGAGAGATCAGTTCGCTGGATTCCTTCTTAATAAGGCGTCTCTCGACCATATTGTTAAAATCAGTTGAAGGGTGAAAGCCACATGATTTCATTACTCCCATCCAGTCATGGCAGAGCAAGTGTCTGGTAAATTGCCTCCTCTGCCAACACAGATCTTGGTTCACTACCTCTCTTTACACTGCACTCTTATCAGAGCCTGTGTCTGCACAGCGTGTGATGAGAGGGGGGTAATCGGCCACTTGTCAACTTGCCATGCACACACAGCAAATTAAGATTTAACCCTTGCTGTTCTCTCTTGTGTGATTAATTCAAGCACATAAACAAGCAGGCCTGACCATTGAGGAACTGTGCCTTTTGTTTTGATGCAGTTGTTCCCCTGATTAGCTACTCTGGAGGCCATTCATTATGTAATTGTGCGTATAATTTAATGCACATGTGAGTTAATATCCTATTTTGATGAAGAACTACTGCTGTCAGTTTGAAAAAGGCCAAGCATCAGTGGAGACAGTCCAAGGGATCAAAGCTTTGGCATTGATTGTGGATTCCTGGCATCCACTGGTTCCATCTTCTTAAGATAACAAAAGGCAGTTTTGTTGTGTAAGGGCAAGAAAGACCGGCTGGCCAGAGAAGCAGCCATGGTTCACATCTTCAGATCATTGCTGGAAGAGAGAAGCACAGGATCCACTGTGGATGATCCCTCCTGACATTTAAAAATATATCTGAAACCTCCCTCAGTTCAGGCTAATCAAAATATTGTATTTCTTGCTCACTAAAACATTTTGAAATAAAAAAGAAAAGTAAAAGTCTGTTATACACACTTTACAGAGGTTTTCAAAAAAGGTTCTTAAAGGGATAGTTCACCCAAAAATGAAAATTTGATGTTTATCTGCTTACCCCCAGCGCATCCAAGATGTAGGTGACTTTGTTTCTTCAGTAGAACACAAATGATGACTTTTAACTCCAACCGTTGCCGTCTGTCAGTCAAATAGTAATCGAATGAATGGGAACTTCTACTATAAGAGTAAATAAAACTTGCATAGACAAGTCCAAATTAAACCCTGCGGCTCGTGACAACACAGTGATGTCCTAAAACACAAAACGATCGGTTTGTGTGATAAACCGGTCTGATCGCGCTCTGACAGTGGCAGTGATGTCTAGCACTCATTGAAGTATATGCGCGAGACATCTCTGCCGCTGTCAGAGCGCGATCAGACCTTACTAACGAGTGCTGAACGCAGTTGGACATAGTGGTGTATTAGAGGTAAAAAATTATATAAATACTGTTCGGTTTCTCACACAAACCGATCGTTTCGTGTCTTAGGACGTCAGTGTGTCGTCACGATCCGCAGGGTTTAATTTAGACTTGTCTATGCAAGTTTTATTTACTCTTATAGTAGAAGTTCCCATCCACTCGCATTATTTGACTGACAGACGGCAACGGTTGGAGTTAAAAGTCATCATTTGTGTTCTACTGAAGAAACAAAGTTACCTACATCTTGGATGCGCTGGGGGTAAGCAGATAAACATCAAATTTTCATTTTTGGGTGAACTATCCCTTTAATATTTTGGAGCACCCGTTGTAAAAAAAAAAAAAAAGAAGTACACTTAAGCATACTTTTAAGAAGACATTATACTTTAAAAGAATATACTTAAAGGGTTAGATCACCCAAAAATGAAAATTCTGTCATTAATTACTCACCCTCATGTCGTTCCAAACCCGTAAGACCTTTGTTCATCTTCAGAACACAAATGAAGATCTTTTTAATAAAATCTGAGAGCTTTCTGTCCCTCCATTGACAGCTACATAAGTACCACTTTGACTCTTCAAAAAGTTCATAAAGAGATTGTAAAACTAGTCCAAATGAATTGAGTGTAATTGAAGGTAATGCTTTTGACTAAAGAGACTCGATTGCTTTATATGATGAACAGAAGCTGTTTGATGCACGAGAACAAACCTCTTGCAGAAGCTCAAATGTGCTGCATACGAGAATGAATCTCATTGGTTCTCACACATCAAGCAAACATGCTTGGTCTTCAGTTTACTGATGTGCGAGTTGATGAATGTTTATATGTGAATAAAAGCCTCATCATATAAAGCGATCGAGTCTCTTCAGAAAATTTGGACTAAACCACTCAATTCATATGGATTAGTTTTATGATCTCTTTATGAACTTTTTCAAAGTCAAAGTGGTAGTTATGTAGATGTCCCTACTAGAAATTTTACTTTCTCAGACCATTCTCAGAACATCCTCACTGGTGTTAAGGACATTGCCTAGTAACGTTCCCAGAGCGTTTAGAGATGGTCACAATGTGGAGTTCTTTTAAGGTTTAGGGGACGTTATTTGGTGGACCTTCAGGGAAAATTCAGGATGTTCTGGGAATGTTTAGGGGACTATTACTATAGGACGTTCTGATAACTTCCCAAATGTCCTCTTTGTAACGTTCTTGCACGACCATAAAATAACCAAAATAGAACGTCCCTCTAAACTCATATCAGGAACGTTATTAAATGACCAACAGAGGACCATGTGGGAACGTTCAGTTAATGTCCCAAATGTCCTCTTTGTAACATTCTTATGTGACCATAAAATAACTAAAATGGAACGTCCCCCTAAAGTCATATAAGGAACCTTAAACTGCAGCACTTTCATTACCAAAAGAGGACGTTTTAGGAACTTCCCGAATGTTTTGTAAAGGTTCGGAATTTTTGTCACCTTTAGAGAACTTTTAGGGAACGTCACCTTCTACGTGGGGTCAGTGGAGGGACAGAAAGCTCTCAGATTTCATAAAAAAGATCTTCATTTGTGTTCCGAAGATGAACGAAAGTCTTATGGTTTTGGAACGACATGAGGGAAATATATTTTTAAGATACTATGAGAGCACACTGAAAACAATTAAGCATACTTTTTCACATAGGAGCCCATAAAAACATGGAGAAACAGTCATTTTTGCTTTAGTTTTAGTTTCAGTTGACTATAATAATCCTGCATCTCTGTTCACAGAAGGGGGAAGAGAATGTCAGAAGATTCTATGTAAAGGTTCCGTCAGTATTTTACATCAGAAACCTCTTTCATCCTAGCGCTCACTATTTCCACTTACACTTTCAATATATCAACTATTATTTCCTTCTCCACCGCAACAGTAAATTTTGTTGTCAACAACAGGTGCCATTTGCTTCAAATTCAGCCTGGGCAAATGATGATGGCTGCACAATTTCACAATTTGAGGGTATTTCTGTGTTGATGATCAGGGAGTGCCTGTGATCTCACCAGTTGCAGTTCTCTGTACCTTGCTCTGATGTCTCTAAGGTTTCACACACATTAGGCACAACCCTTATTTTGATGTGCGTTATACCTTTTCACCATAGCAACTTAAATCTGCAGTAACCCTGGAAAATCCCTAGTTATGCCCACTAACTAATGCAGAGGGTGAGGTCGATGTGGTGTTTTTGCCATTTTTTTACTTTCCAAATAAGTATTTGCAATTGCTTGTGATGGAGTATTGAAGAATTTTGTAGAATACCCTATTCGGACAACATTAGACCCCATTTACGTTCATTGTACGGAAGAAAAATAAATAAATAAATGGACACATTCTTCAAAATATCTTCTTTTATGTTCTACAGAAGAAAAGATTTCATAAAGGTTTGGAACAACTTGAGGATGAGTAAATGATGACTCGTTTTTTTGGGTGTACTGTCCCTTTAAGATACAGCTAAATGGATTGTTTACATATATAAAAATTTAAAAGTTAACTTAAAAGAAAACAAAATAAATGAGCTTTTCTGAAACTAATTTTGGGGCTTCCCTCACACAGCAGTGGCCTCATTGGCAGCTTCATGTAATCTCTAGAATTAGCATTTGAGCTTTGGATCATTTTAAACATTCGGTTTAATGTAGTGGAGATTTCTTTGCCATTTTTTTACAGTCCAACAGCTCATTATGTAGGACCCCCATAACAGAAGGTCCTGTTCATTTTCTAAGCTTGAACTCTCAAATGACCTTGTAAAAGCAGTGTCTGGAATGACGTGGATTTAAAACAGCTCTCTGAAACAGGCAAGTGAAGCCAAAGAAAGAAATGTGGCCTCTTGGTTCACGGAGCTTTTTTTTCTTCTGCTTAACTATTGCTGGCCGCCTTCACGCTTGGCTTTTGATTTGTATGGTGGTCCGAACAAAGAATTAATGGGTAACAATAGGTTAAAAGCTTACAATAAGGATACGTCAGCCTCTAACATTCACTGAATGTGAAAGTAGACATAGTGAGTTCATTTTAAAATCACCATCAAGTTTTCATTTCAAGGATTTATGAGACTGAATGCACAACAGATACAGATACTGACTTGTTTTACAAAAAAATGTTTGAAGTTCTTTATAATATTTGCCACATAATCACTTATTATTTGACTTTAAAATGGATCCAAACTTCCTTGTGCCATCTTGAAGCATTAACTTCAGCAACGCTGATCATACAGATTTTCATGGGTGTTCTCAAGGTTCAAGAGCAGTCGAGGTCAATCCTGTGGAACAATAGATCCAAAGCAGCTGAGAGTTTTAATATCGTGGAGTTGGACTGTTTGGATAGGAGAGTTACCATTTTTATTGCATTTCAGTCAAACATGGATAAACCTTGAAGTTTATTTCAATGCATTTATGTTTTCCAGATTCATCAAGCTAAATAAAAGTGCATGATGAGTTTTCTGGATTAGTTAAGTACTAAATAAATGCTTTAAATCTTGTCGTCATGCACATGACTATTAAATGGATTATGTGTACTGCTGAAAAACGTTGACTATTTTTTTTCTCTGTAGGTGTTGAACGTAATCCTCATTATTTGACCTGAAATGCGAAGCTGTTAGACTCTTTTATTGCAGCTATGCTGTGTGTGTGTGTGTGTGTCTGCATCATGAAGTAAGAATAATATTTATTAGTAGTTCATTTGCTCCCTTGCATCCAATATCTTCAGCTGTAAAAATGTTGCTTTTGCCGTCAGTGGAAAAATACTTTGTTTTCACTAATGACACCACATTCGCTTCATTTACAAAATGATTCAGGCTGAAATATTCACTGTTGGAAAAGTTTAGAATATTTCTATTTTAACTAAGAATGTATTTAGTTGTTGTTTTGATTATATTTTATGTAAAATGTAAATTTTATATATTTAAATTACAATGTAAAGAACATAATTTCATTATAAAATGTATGTTTAAGGCTGGAAGCTTACGCTGCTATTTTAACTAATAATCGGAAGAAAATACAACTGAAGGATGACGTGAATAATTCAGTTATTTATCTGACTCTAATAAAGTTGTTGTTATTCTTTAACCTCTTTAAAGGTAAAGGAAAACATAGGATTTAACCTGAACATTTAGTTAAGGAAAGTTACAATTACTTTAGCTTTCAACTTTATCAATGGTAAAAGGAAAGATTCTCAAAGCCTTGAAAGCAGGCTATGGCAAAATTATTAATAATTTATTTATAAGCTGTCAGATGAGACCAACCATGACACAGTTACATGTTAAAACACACAAGCAGATAAATAGTATGTATTATGAAAGCATGTGTATCCCTGGCAAGCAGACAGAACCATCCTGTATCTGGATTTTCCCAGATCTCCTCAATCTGCATACTGATTGCACCAGATATAGGCATTAGCATACTGTGATAATGAGGGGCATTGTGCCATGTTTAATTCACAAGTGTACCTTTAAAGGGACTATTGATATACTAGGGCAGTAAAGAGTTGCACAAATATTTGCTGCAGGCCTACAAAGGTGTGCATTTACTTGTTTTAATTTGTAAAAACTATATTTTATTTATAATATAAATAATATTTAAATTATAATATGTAGCAGTATATCATTTCAGTTAACCTTGGTTTAAGACAGTAGTGCTTTTGACTTTTTAATACTGCGATTTCAATGCCAAGTTAGTGCTTGCTGCGACTAATGTTATAATCCGGGCAGGGGGGAATTTCATTTGTTATGAAATCACTGAGTTGGAAATAGTTGAATTGGAAATAGCTGACCACCACTGGTTTTAATTGACAGGGGATGTGCAGGGCTGACAAAGAGAAATAGTCCCATTTAATGTAACTGCTTAAGAATGCAGATATTTTATGGTTTCCATACATTTGTAGGTTATACCTGAAAAAGCGTCCAACATTTCCAAAGCACTGCATCTATCTATCTATCTATCTATCTATCTATCTATCTATCTATCTATCTATCTATCTATCTATCTATCTATCTATCTATCTATCTATCTATCTATCTATCTATCGTTCTATCTATCTATCTATCGTTCTATCTATCGTTCTGTCTTTCAATCTATCTATCCATTATTACATCCATCCATCCATCGTTACATCCATCCATCCATCCATCCATCCATCCATCCATCCATCTATCCATTAAATGCTAAGAATACACCAGTAAGAAGTAACCTGTGGCTCAGTCCAGGGTTGCCAGGTTTTCACAACAAAATCTGTCCAATTGCTCCTCAAAACTAGCCCAAAACTAGCCCATTCGCATTTTTTGGCTGGGCTCCCCTGGTAAAATTCGCATTCCAGGGACTAAATATTGCGTTATTTTGGGTCGATACAACCCGCGGCAACAGTGTAAAAGTAGCCCAATTCCGCGGGAAAACCGTGGACTTGGCAACACTGGCTCAGTCTGACATGTTTAACATTGGAGATGGTTGAGCTCTGTCACACAATTGTAGAGGATTATCAGGCCTGAGGTACTCCGTTTTTTGCCTGGGAAAGACTGAACAGTCGTTTCAGCAGAATTCCAGTGTCACTGAATGCTATGGGATTGTCCTTGATGCTTCATCCAGCCTTTGGTGAAGAGATTACCTATAGTGTAGTGTGACCAAACGACTTTTCAGCACAGTTTGAGGCTTTTCGTTAACCTGTACATGATTCATACACACTTCCCCAGAACCCAATAGACAGAGAAGAACCCTTTAAACATTTCATGTAATTCTGTATTTATTTGTGCACAGTTGATGGATGTATACATAGTATACAATGAATTCCAATACAAAAACATAAGTGCCTTTTGCTGTATTAACATCAAAAGATGAGAGAAAGAAATTTTAAATGAATGAGATGCTCTCAGCAACAACATCTGATTTACAGGGGTTGTTTGCACAAATGACAAAGTATCTTCATAAATCCAGCAGAGAATACATCTAATTCATTTACAATAAAACACTTGATTTTCCACTTATACTTGATAAGAAACATGGTGACTTTACTAAAATCACAGTGGCTATAGCAGCTGCATGTGTAGTGTGAATACAGTTAAGATAAGACACTTATATGTTTGTGTTTAATGTTTTTCTTTTTTCCCCTTTGTATACTGTGGACAGTTTAGCTATTTCAAATGGAATAAGAGGTTCAGCCATTTGGCATCATATTTTAGAAAGTGTCCCACTTCACCTGTATTCACCCCTGTGAAAAACTGGATTTAGTACTTGTAGGGCAGCCTTACAATTTGCATCAGTGTCTTTTAGCAGAGTTCAGTTTTACGAGACCCAAAGACTTTCTTATGGTATACTTGGATAGATAACTGAACTGATAAAGTTATTGCCATAAAGTATATTTACTGATTTATTTATAGTATTTTATCTGTTTTATCCCTTTGTGTACAGTACTATTACATTAAACATTAACATTAATTATTTTATTAATGTAAATATTAGTTCAGGATCTGCCAAAAATGACAGGGTGTGATACTGATTACTTTTAATAAACCCAAACTAAAAGCCTAATTTTGGCACCATTGTTTTGTCTTCTCTAAACTTGTAATCCTAAATTCTGCTTGTTGAATCTTTAATGATTAGGAATGCTTTAATCTACTGACTAGCTCATCTTAATATACGAATACAAATGATCAATAGTGCATGGACCAAGATGCCCTATTTTTGCATACAATATGCTTCACATTTAGATCAAGTTATTCACATGTATATAAGGTCTGAATACAAACAAACACTTTTGCCACAAATCTGATATGTTCACTTTATCGACAAACCACATGCAGAGGAGATGCTGTAAAAGTCTGTTTTTGTGACAGTTAATGCCATAACATATTTTACAACTGTAAGTGGTCTGTGTTATTTGGTTGCTTTAAAACACCCTGTCCTTTTCGAGGTAGGTGATATCTAACTATACCTAAAAATGTAACATGGTATAATTTCTCATCGCCTTGGTAAGACATCATTTGTCTTTATTTCATAACGATATTCCCATTACAAAAAGTGAGGCACCACAGAATGCACAAGTAAAAAGTTCACTGCTTTTGCTCCATAAAATGGGTCCCAGAACATACAGAATGGATCACTAGCAGGGCCGAACAGTGCAAAAGTCCAGCTCCTGTGGCTTTTTTTTGCTTGAGCAGTGGTCTCTAGGTAAAAGCAGCCCAGCCTGAGTGATGCATCGTAGTGGGCGTCTCTTATAGCCTTTCCCGCAGGTTTTAGAGCATGAGGACCAATCGCCGATGCTCCACGTTGGGCAAGGGTCACCACACACTCTCATGGTACTGGGCATTTGGGTGCTGTCACAGCGTGTGGCTGTTTCCCCATCCGAGTCCAAACACTGTATCAATCTACTTTGGACGCCGTTCCCACAGGTTACTGAGCACTTATTCCAATCCGCCGCAACCCACTTATAAGACGGCATCTGATAGGCCGGCTTCTTCAGTTCCACTTTATTGCTGTCTTTCAGCACGTTGTTATGCGTAGGGTTCCTCTCCTCCTTCTTTAAGACCTTGCCCTCCTTATTTGCCACAGTCAGGTAGTAGGAGTAGCGCACGCGAGGCGGTGTCATTTTACCCACCGACAACAGTTCCACGGTGAGAGACTCTTTGAGAGGTCTAGTGGCCTGCAGCATCTCCACCGATGTGGTGGTACCACTGTAGCGCAGCAAACTTCCCTTTACGATAATGTCTTTTTCTACCGCTGAAACCACAAGGTTTCCATTCAGCAGATATTTGCCTTGGCCATTCTTTACTGCTAAATAGTTGTCATCGTTTATCAAACCACGGTAACCGCGCTGCCTTACGTCCACGTTTGCAGCTCCGACCGGTAGAGTCACCACAAAGTTATATCCATGCCTGTAAAATGAGATCACATGATTGGACAATATTCAGAAAAGGGTTGTCAAAAGTACCGACTTCGGTACCAAATCAGTACTAAAATTTTAAAAACGTGACGATACCAGCATTTCCCCCTAGCATTTTGAGCGCTGCTGAGCGGATTCTTAAACACCCCTGATTGGCCATTGTGTTCACGTGCTCAACAGATACATCTGTGATTGGCTACAATAATCGACGCTTCAAAAACATATTGTAAACAGATATCTTGTTGTAAACAAACAGTATTAATTGACGGGAGAGTAAAATTTCAGTAACGAATTGGTACTTTGAAATCGGTACTTTTGATTCATGAATGTGAATTTTTGATGCCGCTCAGAAATTTGAATTACAAGTTAAATTGGAAGTTGAACTTGAAAGACAGGCGAAATAAGAAAGTTGAAGTGTAATTAACAATTCAAAAAAATTCTTTGGGTCATAGCATTATGGGAAATTATGTGTTCTTCCACCTTATAGACTATAAAATTTCAATGATTAAATTAAAATATTAAATAAAATAAATTATTACATTTAAGATGTATATAAAATAGTGTTACTGTTTTAATTCTGCTTCCTTAAATTCAAATTTAAACACCAATTCAATGTCAATTCAAATTCAATTTAAATTCCAGTAAAAATCAGGAACACAAATAGAATTTAAAAGCATTTGAAATTCAATTCTGAATTGAATTGAAGTCTGTACCGAAACTGGATGCGTCAAAGTGAACGTTCTTTCCATTTGTCCTGTTGTCGACAGACTCACGTGCGTGGATTATGTCAGAAACTGAACGGGCATCTGTATACTGTATCCAGTGTAGACAGCATCAGTGATTATAATGGGTTCTATTTGCTTTTGATGCAATGCTCACATCCAGTGTAGGAACATTTCAGCCATTAAGCAACTGAACAACAGTGGGGGGGCCTATGGTGTGATGTTGTATAACTATTTGTCAATGTCTTGCTCTGGAGGCAGTCATATGCAAATGTATTTGCCCATGTGACGTCACAAATCACGCAATGTCAAAATTAGCTGTATTTGGAGCTTGATTAAATAAATGTGTTTTAAGCTATATGAAACTTGCAGGATGTTTTAATGGTACAAAGATCTTTTGACCCTTATATGTCAAAGGATCAAGGTAAGTTTGACTTTTCATGTCAGACCCCTTTATACTCCGAGATAAAGCACTTACATGGGTTTTGTGAACATTCCAGAGACTTTCTTGCAGTTTTGATTGTCACCACCACACACACCACACTTGTCAAACTTCATGTTGGAGCTCAGTTTGCCATCACAGCCAGCTTTGATGCACTTTCCTTGAACACAGACCGCTGAGGTATCAGGAGAACAAGGGGTTCCGTCCACCACCTGTCACACAGATAACATTCACCATCACTTCACCATCGGCCTTTTTTTAAGTATGGTAATTTAAAGGTGTTGAGTTATACAAGAGTAATTCCCAGTAAAACCTATGACCTTGGTGTTGTTAGTGGCATGTTCTGCCAGATGAGCAACAGGAACACTTCTAGCTCTCCTTGTCAATGTTTCATCAAGTCAAACAAATTTATTTTCATCCTTCACTGGTTGTTTTAAAGTATTTAAATAGAAAAAATATATAAAAATGAGAATTAAATATATTTATTATATGGCAAAGCTGAATTTTCAGCATAATTACTTCAGTCTTCAGTGTCACATGGGCCTTCAGAAATCATTCTAATATGCTCAAGAAATCAGTTGTGCTGCTTAGTATTTTTTGTCTGTCGAAACCGTGATACATTTTTAGTATACTTTGATGAATAGAAAGTTCAAAACAAACAGCATTTAATTGAAATAGAAATGTTTTATAAATGTATTTGCTGTCACTTTTGGTCAATTTTTATTTTTTTAAAAAAATACTTAGCCTATGTAAAGATATAGAAAGAAAGATTTAAGTAAAAAGTATTAAAAATGTAAGTATAAGTAAAAGCATTATATAAGTAATTTAAAATACATACAAACCTGATTCCAAAAAAGTTGGGACACTGTACAAATTGTGAATAAAAAAGGAATGCAATAATTTACAAATCTCATAAACTTATATTTTATTCACAATAGAATATAGATAACATATGAAATGTTGAAAGTGAGACATTTTGAAATGTCATGCCAAATATTGGCTCATTTTGGATTTCATGAGAGCTGAAAAAAGGTTGGGATAGGTAGCAATAAGAGGCCGGAAAAGTTAAATGTACATATAAGGAACAGCTGGAGGACCAATTTGCAACTTATTAGGTCAATTGGCAACATGATTGGGTATAAAAAGAGCCTCTCAGAGTGGCAGTGTCTCTCAGAAGTCAATATGGGCAGAGGATCACCAATTCCCCCAATGCTGCGGCGAAAAATAGTGGAGCAATATCAGAAAGGAGTTTCTCAGAGAAAAATTATTATCATCTACAGTGCATAATATCATCCAAAGATTCAGAGAATCTGGAACAATCTCTGTGCGTAAGGGTCAAGGCCGGAAAACCATACTGGATGCCCGTGATTTTCGGGCCCTTAGATGGCACTGCATCACATACAGGAATGCTACTGTAATGGAAATCACAACATGGGCTCAGGAATACTTCCAGAAAACATTGTCGGTGAACACAATCCACCGTGGCATTCGCCGTTGCCAGCTAAAACTCTATAGGTCAAAAAAGAAGCCATATCTAAACATGATCCTGAAGCGCAGGCGTTTTCTCTGGGCCAAGACTCATTTAAAATGGACTGTGGCAAAATGGAAAACTGTTCTGTGGTCAGACGAATCAAAATTTGTAGTTCTTTTTGGAAAACTGGGACGCCATGTCATCCGGACTAAAGAGGACAAGGACAACCCAAGTTGTTATCAGCGCTCAGTTCAGAAGCCTGCATCTCTGATGGTATGGGGTTGCATGAGTGCGTGTGGCATGGGCAGCTTACACATCTGGAAAGGCACCATCAATGCTGAAAGGTATATCCAAGTTCTAGAACAACATATGCTCCCATCCAGATGTCGTCTCTTTCAGGGAAGACCTTGCATTTTCCAACATGACAATGCCAGACCACATACTGCATCAATTACAACATCATGGCTGTGTAGAAGAAGGATCCGGGTACTGAAATGGCCAGCCTGCAGTCCAGATCTTTCACCCATAGAAAACATTTGGCGCATCATAAAGAGGAAGATGCGACAAAGAAGACCTAAGACAGTTGAGCAACTAGAAGCCTGTATTAGACAAGAATGGGACGACATTCCTATTCCTAAACTTGAGCAACTTGTCTCCTCAGTCCCCAGACGTTTGCAGACTGTTATAAAAAGAAGAGGGGATGCCACACAGTGGTAAACATGGCCTTGTCCTAACTTTTTTGAGATGTGTTGATGCCATGAAATTTAAAATCAACTTATTTTTCCCTTAAAATGATACATTTTCTCAGTTTAACCATTTGATATGTCATCTATGTTGTATTCTGAATAAAATATTGAAATTTGAAACTTCCACATCATTGCATTCTGTTTTTATTCACAATTTGTACAGTGTCCCAACTTTTTTGGAATCGGGTTTGTACATGAGAAGCAGGATTTTGGTCCAATGGGATGTCATGGGGGCGTGGCTAGCTCAGCAATAGAATCCAAGCGACTAACAGAATGTAGTATCACTCGTCTCTTTGTTGCAGCTGGTTAGGACATGGTTTTCATTGTGTAACTATTGTAAGCTGATAGCTGTATAGGTTGCTGATACCGTGGCTGATTTTCTCTTCCCATGTACAGCTTGAGTAATTGTGACAAGCAGCCCTGCACAGTGTCACTCCACACAGCCATATCTGAGAGATAAGCTCCCACCATTACTTTTTAAAAGTATCTTGTTCACTTTGAAAAAGGGATGTTATTCTTTCCATGAGATAAGAACTGGCTCAGAACCTCTTCTGCATATAAACCACTAATGTCAAACAACTTTGAAGTATTTAAGTGGAAATATCAATATATTTACCTTTGGCGCAAGGACATAGAAGTATCCGGTGCCATTGGCTCGGCAGATGAGCTTGCATCTGTCCTTAACAGAAACTCCAGAATATTTCGGGACCCAGACTACAGACGGACTCAGTCTGTTAGTGTTCAGACTGACGCCATTGAACGACTCACACTGCTCCTCTCGAAAGCTCTTTCCTATCACAAATAATCATCGTCAGACACCAATATTGACTTATTCATGTTTTTTAACATGAGACTGAAAGATATTTCGTTTACCTGAATCTTTACAAGGCTCTAAGTTGCAGGAGCGATACTTCACTCTCAGTCCTTGGCAGTACTTGCCCCCGTTTTCAGGGACGGGGTTGTTACAGTCCCTTTTGGCGAGCTGCACCCCTCCCCCACACATACGGGAACACGGACCATACAGACCCCATCGACCCCAACGGCCGTCTACCTGCGGAAAGAGTCCACACGGTTTTGAAATTATTACATCTAAGGTTGGCAAAAGTACAGACTTCTGTACCAAGTTGGTACTAAAATTTAAAAAATCTGACGATATCAGCATTTCTCCCTAGCTGTTGAGCAGATTCTTAAACACCTCTGATTGGCCATTGTGTTCACGTGCTCAACAGATACATCTGTGATTGGCTACAATGATCAACGCTTCAAAAACATGTCGTAAACAGACATCTTTGGTGCTCTTTACTGAGCGCTTACGCAGATACACACAGGATCGCTCGATGAAGAGCAAAGATGTCTATTTGCCATCGCAGGAATAAGTTACATTTTAAAATATATTACGATAAAAAGCAGTCATTTTAAATTGTAATATTGCAATATTGCTGTTATTACTGCACTTTTGATAAAAATGAATGGAACTGTGGTGAGCATAATAGTATACTTATTATCAATGGATGACTGACAGATCGAGTACATACAGAATACAGAAGAATACAGACCGAGTGCATTTGTCTGCAGTCAGATATACTTGAAGGTGCTAAAGAGGATGTTTTGTTTTATACATTTTTGCAATATTACTTGAAACTGTCTTTAATAACTGATAAAAGACTATTTATTAGGTGCACTGAAAGAAATAATATTAATATACATCATCTGAACACGAGGTAGGGCCTTAAAAACATCAGCCAATTGGCCCTCTGGCTTGTCAATCACTGCCATGACGTTCCTTGTGCGAGACGTGCGCGGCTGCGCGCTCCAGTAACTTTCCACACTCTACAGGTGCCGCATGCAATGTTTTTGTCAGGAGACAGGAGTAACAGCTGCAGATTTAGTTACCTGCGGTGAGTCCGACATAATGAATCCACTAACACGACACAGCGAATGCCGGTGGTAAACACCCGTGTTCCAATACTCGTGCACGAGTTTTGGGAGGTGTTCCCTCGAAATGAGCTGTGAAGGAGGGGGGTTGTTCTTACGCATGCGCTCATTTCAAAAACTCACTAACAGTCTTTGGTTTCTCAGTCAACGAAAAGATCCTCTTTAGCACCTTTAAGTTAACACATCACTCACCTTGTCTTTGGTAGTATTTTGCTTATCAGTACAAATCCCCCGGTAGCACAGCTTGTTGATTCCACAGGTAGTACCGTCAGCCCAGGGAAAATGGCGAGTCTGGCACACCAGCTGTCCTTTAGCTTTCCCAGTGCACCACAGTTTGGAGCAGGCCTGCATATACGGGCAAGGCTTAGATCCTGAGCCGAAGGCAAGCTCGCACTGACGGCTGAGCGAGTAGCTGACACCCGGAGGGTCCTCTGGAAGAGCCAGTAGCTTTTGGGGCTGATCAAGCAGACAGTCACCTAGAGAGCAAAGAGTGCATTTAGTACTCTATGTTGGTGATTTGTTTAGCTGAGCATATCCTTGATGTATTTGTTCAATGTTACTGAGATACACGTGTCAGAGTTGATTGCAGCAGAGCAGTCAGCAAACTAACCATGGCCAGAATCCAGGAAGTCTGTGATGATGGCAGCACTGCAGACAGACCATGGCATATTGTGGTCAATCTGGATCAGTGTGGGAGACATCATATGGTCGTCCCTCAACTTTCCAAACACCTCCTCACAAGCCTTCACATTGTCATGTGGCATACTGAAGACATGGCCTGGATAAGAGCCAAAGAAATAGTCAAGCCATGTCAGTCTTTTTCTGTTTTGATTTTGATGAAGGAAATTGGGTGTTCTATCTATCTATCTATCTATCTATCTATCTATCTATCTATCTATCTATCTATCTATCTATCTATCTATCTATCTATCTATCTATCTATCTATCTATCTATCTATCTATCTATCTATCTATCTATCGAGTTGTCTGTCTATCTATCTATCTATCTATCTATCGAGTTGTCTGTCTATCTATCTATCTATCTATCGAGTTGTCTATCTATCTATCAAGTTGTCTGTCTATCTATCTATCTATCTATCTATCTATCTATCTATCTATCGAGTTGTCTATCTATCTATCAAGCTGTCTGTCTATCTATCTATCTATCTATCTATCTATCTATCGAGTTGTCTGTCTATCTATCTATCTATCTATCTATCTATCAGGTTGTCTATCTATATCAGGTTGTCTATCTATCTATCTATCTATCTATCTATCTATCTATCTATCGAGCTGTCTGTTTGTCTATCTATCTATCTATCTATCTATCAAGCTGTCCATCTATCTATCTATCTATCTATCTATCTATCTATCTATCTATCTATCTATCTATCATCTATCTATCTATCAAGCTGTCTGTCCATCCGTCCATCCATCCATCTATCGAGTTGTCTATCTATCTATCTATCTATCTATCTATCTATCTATCTATCTATCTATCTATCTATCTATCTATCTATCTATCATCTATCTATCTATCTATCTATCTATCTATCATTTCAGTCCGTCTGTCAGTCAGTCTGTCTATTAGTGAGTATGTCTATCATCAAGGTGTACAATGACTAACACATTCAAATATGTTCAAAGAGTTTCATAGGTCTGTACAAACCATATAAGGGTGGCACTCATGGACCAGCCCCAGTGAATGTTCTTTCAGCATCTGCTAATGTTTTCCCATCTGTCTTTTATTAAACCTTTGTTTTCACAGGGATCAGGAGATGTGGAAAACTCTTGAATGCTGTTGTCATTGTTCTTCTAAATTAATAATAAAGTATGACAGGGCTTTTTGTCTTGAAACAGCTGGCACAACATTCATGTTTAAATATCAAGGAATCAGAGCTAGAATTTCAAGAGTGGGAAACCTCATCAAAATCCCATCACCCTAAAGGATTCAACTTAATTACACCACAGACAGTCTCAGGGTGGCACTGGACAGAGAACACAGACAGGGACCTTCAGTTCACCTTTTTTTGCACACAAAAGTCTTACTTTGAAACCAAACATAGCTCTCACCTAGTTCATGTGCAGTGGTGAAGGCAGAGGGGAGACCATCATCTTCAATAACTGAGCAGCTCCTCTTAGGATCACACATGGTGCCTACATCAGCCATTCCCAGAGTGTCACACGTGGTGGCCCCACAAAGGTCCTGTGAAATCAGTGATTTTAATGTGACATAACAAGCATCAAGTGTTTCAGGAACAGTATGAGGACGACAGCTACTTAATTAATCTCTGAAATCATTTAAATCTCCAGGCTTCCTCATTGATTAGGTCTGATCCAAAGCATATGAGTGTGAACTGTCTATTTCCAATTTGTCAGATCAGAATACAAGCTTATTGGCTTTTGACATAATGAGAAGCACAGGACCAGCAAAGGTAGCCAAGAATGCCTGTAAACAGCTGTTGTTACGACATTGTTAAGAGGACCGATGGAACCATGTGGGAACATCAGCCACCTGGAGTCTTCAGGGATAACATTTGGGAACATTGAATACAATCCAATGGTGTCTTGACATAAATGGTTCAACTTTCTCATGCTGTCAAACATAAGGAGCAGTGCAGTTTGAAAGAAATGGCCATGAGAAGATACATCTGTTCAACTTTAAGCTGTGCAGCTATGTATGCTTTTTAATACTTAAAATAATAGGATTTTTTTCAAAATATTTAGCAGCAAACAAGTAATATAAAGGTACGAGTTAATTTTGCTGAAATAACAGGTGCAGCGCTGGCAGGTATCTTTGCATAGCAGACCGCAGTAGTGACAGCTGACTTAGATCACTCCTCTGCTTGAGTCATTATTATATTTTGTGTTTTTTTTTTGTTTTTGTTTCTTTAACTCCTGATGTGTGATTTCAGCTTTCTGATGATGTAATGGTGCTTTTAAGTTTATACTGGAATCAAATGGTAGAAAATTCAAATTTTCTTTTAGGAGCACTCCCTAGCTTTGACATGTTTCCAGAAATGTTTTGCTGTTTTCTATCCAGACGGCATGTCATGTTCGTTTAGAAACGGTTTCTACTGTGGCAAAACCATTGAAGGATGTAATGTGCAACAAACTCAGCTAAGGAACATCTACGGAAAAGTTATGTAAGATATAGGTCAACGACTTAATCAGAATATCAGAGGTGATAAAAAGAAGAAAATAAAAATCTAGTTTAAAGCGTGTGTTCTTTAGTTAGAAATGTAATCCTTGCATTCAACCCTTTCCAACAGTGACTGTATGATTTTGAGATCCATCTTTTCACACTGAGGACAACTGAGGGACTCAAACACAACTATTAAGAAAGGTTCAAACATTCACTGATGCTCCAGGAGGAAACATGATGCATTAAGAGCCGGGGGATGAAAACTTTTGAACAGGATAAAGATGTCCAACTTTTTCTTATTTTGTTTAAATATCTTTTTTTTTTTTCATTTAGTACTGCCCTTCGGAAGCAACTGAAGATACTGTTAAATGTTTGCCAGAAGACAAATTAAGTACAATATTCCTTGATCTTCAAATTCAAAAGGTTTTCACCCCCTGGCTCTTAAAGCATTGTGTTTCCTTCTGAAGCATCAGTGAATGTTTGAACCTTTTTTAATAGTTGTGTTTGAGTCCCTCAGGTGTCCTCAGTGTGAAAAGATGGATCTCAAAATCATACAGTGACAGTCACTGCTGATTCAAATACGCAAAAGATGCTGGAAAACTGAAGAATTTTTGGGACCTGGAGGATTTTTTTTGGAATATCGGGCAGTTTTAACTGCTCAGGACAAACAAGCGACTCATGACAACCATCACAAAACAAAAAACAGTCATAGATCATCCAGGTAAGGGTTCACAAACTTTTGAATGGGGTCATATTTATAAATTCAGCTATTTTTTTTGTCTTGTAGACTTTATGTAAACATTGTTTATGTAAAATATCTTTAAGACAGCACAAAATAAAAAATGACATGCATTTTGTATGATCCCTCTTATTTTGATTCTGCAAGTGGTTCACAAACTTTCATGCAGCACTATATATATCTATAATGATTTTTTTAATAATCAAAATTATATTTATATTCTACAGAAACTTATTAATCTTGACGGTTGAGGGTCTCAAGGGTCTTAAAATGGCTTCCTGCATTATGTTCATCAGAAGGGATGTATTAAAGTAATTTTGTATAAATGACTTTTTTGGGGTATTTTAAATGACTTAATATAGCATTGACCCGTGAGTATTTCTTACCTGCTTAGTAAACAAAATAGCTGTGTCCCAATACTCTGGGTGTTTGTCGTTGATCTTATTCAGCTTCTTCTGCCAGGTGCAGAAATTGCGCAGGGTTAGTGCCGCGTTACTGGATACTTTGGGTCCTTTTTCTGCCTCATTAATCACCATAAGCTTTACAACCACTATACTGATGGCGTTCAAGATACTGGGGTGTTTGTACAGCTTTGCAGTGACAGACATGAGAGTCAAAAGGTAATGCTTCAAGTCGTCACCGTGGAATTTTGCCATAGACTCATCAGCAACAACCAGGACCTCTACATATCTCGGTACAGAGGCGAATCTTTTCGATCTGCTCATGCTTTTCAACACAGTTTCTGTGAAGTTCCTCGTATGTCCCTTCACATGTTTGTACTTTTCTAACGACTCCACAGCGCCCGGGTTTAAACCAGATGTAACTCCGCACCGAGATGTTGAGTTCGGAGCGTGCAGATGTCTTCTCCTGCGGATGATGTGCGTTTTTTCAGCATCATCTGAGATCAGTCCTGGTGCTGTGTTGGTCGACCTCCGCTCTATGAGGTACTCCATCCCGTTATAAGAAAACGCTCCTCGGACACCTCCACAGAGACTGAGAGCTGCGTAAGAATTCCTGTCAGCATTAACATCACCGGAGTAAAAGCATCTTCTAAAAGAAGGTCCTACAAAAGCACTTGAAGATGAGGTGTCATATTGAAATGTGCCGTCAGGAGCCAGAAAACTTGAGTCAGGCAGAAGATTAAGATACAATTCCTGATTAAAAGCGTTTATTCTGTAAACAACTAGTTCTTTGTTCAATTTGTCATGACTTTCACGGTCAAGTCGAACAGGTTCACAAAAATCAGTTTCCATACAGAGGTATATTTTCGTTAAAAAAAGCATATGCAAGTGACAAAACAAAACAACGGGGAAACTCGACATCGTTGTTGTTGGTGATGATTTATATATCCCTCAAAGTGTAAATCACACCGTGATGCTCTCGGTCATGGTTCTGTACATCCGTCATATGAATTAAGCATTGCCACAATCTCCATCCATCGCCATGGTGTTTCTCTCTGTGAAACCGGCTCTCTCTCTTTTATTCTTTTGCGTCATATGTAAACATTGCAGGTTGTAATATAAGTTTTTGGGAGGTTCAGATGAGAGCTCATGCTTCATGTTGAACACCGCAGACACTTCTGGCTCTCTAAATATGAGCATCAAGCCAGGCGCGCTTCAGAGGTTACCTCCCACTCCATAGAAATGCCTGTCATTTGTAGAGGTGTGGAATACTTGGCAAATGACTTTGAGGGAACTGTCTCAACGGGCTTGTTTTTGATAAATAAATTATTTTTGAATTAGCTAGGCTACTCGTTATTTTTAAACTTTTTATTGAAAAACAATACTAAAAATACAATAAAAATTCAAATAAAAATTTCATAAAATGTCTTTCTACCATCATTTCTAATACTATATGAAAGCATGCTTAATAAATAACAAAGGTAATGAACAAAGATTCGAACGAATCCCCGAAACAACTGGGGGGCAAACACTATGAGGGAAGTGTCTGTTCAATATCCGTTTGATTTTAATGCGTGTATTCATGTATGTTATCTTTATGTCAAGTATTTTATGGTTTATTTAGAACTGCTCGTTATGCTGCTTTAGGCTATTTGACTTATTTTACGAAACAAGAACAAACTACATAGACATGGACCTTCTTACCGACATGACGTTAACACAATGACATAAGACTACAATTTCCCGCGCAATCCGACCCGATTTCTCAAAATTTAAATGAACATTTTAGGCCTGCCCTAGTGCAATAAGGTAAGAACACAGCTTGACAACCATTTTTAATGTGCTTGCTCAATGACATTTTGATTTTTACCTGCAATATTTAATGTAGTGTTGCTTTAATTGATATAATATTGCATACAATTTGAATAAATTAGCCAACATTTTTGAATAGATAAAGTTGAGGCTATTTTTATTGCCATTTGACAATAAGAAAGAATACAAATAAAAGTCCTCAACAATTTTGTTCATAAACAATATTCTTGCAACTCTTAACAAATGCAACTAACTGAATAATTAGCTATGCAAATAAGGTATTTACACATTTTTGCAGTGTTAACACCTGAGCATGCAGCCTACAGTCTTTCCTCATTTTATAGCCATCATGGATTCCCTTAAGTGGTGCTTTCTTTGTATAATTTGTTACAAGAATCCATATAAACCAATCACATCCATTGATTGAATCCAAAATTTGCATATTTTTATATTTGTAATTTCAGGCTCTGCAAGTTTGTGTGCTGCTGGATGCTCAAAGTCCTTTAAATTTCCCTCAACCTTCTCTTATCAGTTGATCTTCACACATATGGTCATGACAGGGCTTTGAAAGCTCTTCATGGAAGCAGCACAAACAGTAGATGACTGTCCATTCTGACACCTACATGAACTGCCAAATGATCGACATTGCAGCTTCTTTGCCCTTGCCCACAGTGGAATAAGTCACATTTGATATAGACTAGCCTGTCTGGTTATTGGAAAAGCTCCATCGGTTTGCTGCTTTAAGAATGCACATCAGGACCTTTCCTGACGTTTGTGACCCTCAGTCATTACTGACCTAAATGCCATACAGATTCTGTATAATCTTGCTTGGGGCTTGTAGAGAATGGACTTCTCTTTATGCTATAAACCAATGAATATCTTGTTTTTGTAGCGTATTGTGTATTTTTAATTTTTAAATTTCCACTCTAGATTGGTATGCATAAAGAGTTGTGAATCAGATTAGTTAACATAAAATGCTCATAAAAAGGTTGTTTATTGTAACCCATTTGGTGGAGTTCAATGCCAATAAATGAATTATAATGCAAATGTTGTAATCTTAGACAATAGGCTACAGATAATGGAACAAAAATGATTTAGAAAAATATTTATCTTAATAGGTACATTAGCTGGTGCAAAGAGGAACAACTGAAGGACTACAATGATACAGATCATCTTTAAAAGATTTAAATAAGCTTACATTTTAACCTAATCATAATTCGAATGTCGTGAATGTAGTCTTTCAATTTATTTCTACCTCAATTAAATCATCGTCGCCCTCTGGTGTCTGAGTCAGAGAATATCTATAAACTGTTTCAGGTACGAATCATGAATGAAGCGAATGTGTGCGTGTGTTCACATCCATGTACAATGTCTTACTGCCACCTTGTGGAGACTGAACATTATGTCCCCTTTCTACATAGTCTACCTACGAGTTAACTACAAAGACGAACATTTTTTAGAGCACTGTAAAATAGTAAATATAGTGATGTAGATGATGCTTTTAAACAATCTGGATACAACCTACTACGTTTTAAAGCTCCTCTTGAGCAGATTTCCAGATTGCTCTACTCAGCACAAACGGTGATAATTTATCAGTCAGCACTTGTGGAGTAATTAAGCATTTAGTCTTTTTAACATAAAACTGCTGTTATTATTTATCACTTTATCAAGCATTAAAATATCACAAATATGTAGGCCTAATTAAAAAAAAAGGTAACTTTTATATCATTAAATATTTGGCTTTTTTCAGGAACATATTACTAGCACATCAAAACTAGAAATACACTAATATTAACTACCCAGTTGACAAACTGTTGCTATTTAGGAAGGGGTGTGCTTCTCAGTTTTCATTGGGCAAACCCGATCCAGAGGTTTTTCACGAGGGCACAGTGGGAGGAGAGACTACAGCAGCGCTGGATATCAAAAATAAACCTCTCATTTCTCAGAAAGTATAAATACCAGCGCCTCAATCCGTGAGACAGTCCTGGACTTTACAGCTCACGCTCCTATTTAACTTAAATTCAATTTGTGTACCTAGTGATAGCCTGTTTGCATTAAATAATTACTTATTCAGTTTCAAACTAGATTTAAGCTAATGAATGCATGTGCTGGATAGTGATTTTAAACATTTATGATATTAACATTTTTCAGACAAGGAATGGACCATTGATTCAACCCAGTTTCTGAAAGTTTATCATTAGCCTATAGTTATCAATTCGTTATATTCATTATTTTCTATTTGGAATAGCAGCATTTTAATAAAATGTGGTCGTGTTTAGTCATATCTACTTTAATTGTTTGCCTCTTCGCTGAAACATCTGCCCACTCATTTGAGACTGAGGAGATTATACCTGTACGGCTGACTGGAAGAACCGGTGGACGAGTGGCAAAGAGGAGTGAAGAACATCCCAGCTTTAGACTCACGGCTTTCGGCAGGAATTTCACACTTAATTTGACACCGGACAGCACCTTTATGTCGCCAGCACTGAAGGTATATCGCATCAAAGTCAATCCACAAGAAAGACTCGAGTCAACCAGCAACCTGACAGATCTTTATAAGTCCTTGAATCAAACTGAAGAGACTGGAGCTGAATTATTAAAAGGTTGTTTTTACACCGGCTCTGTTGACTCCAATGAGGACTCTATTGTTTCTGTCAGCTTATGTCGTGGGATTTTAGGATCATTCATCACAGATGGTAAAGAATATACAGTCGAACCTAAACTTTTCGGCTTGGGAACATATGGAAAGTTAACCGAGCAGCTGCATGTCATTAAAAGAAGACGTCTTACAAAGTCCCCGCAGGTTTCTAAACAGCTGTCAGATATCAGGGATGATAATCGAAATTCGATGGTCCAGATGCCGTCTAGGCGCAGGCGCTTTGTCTCTACGCCCAGGTTTATTGAGACTTTGGTGGTCGGTGACGCTTCCCTGACACATTTCTATGGAGACGAGATCAAGGTAAGGGCTCACACGTGTAGATAAAGATATGTTTAGTTTTAGCAATTTTGACAGCTGAAAAATCTAGATGAAGTAGCTGGTCTAAGATGTTTAATAGATGGTGCAAGATGATCCAACCGGGTCATTTGCTGGTTGACCAGCTATCATCTTACAAAAACCACTTTCAGATGGCATGCCCAACTGGTAGCTGGGGTTTGCTGGTCTAAGATGGTCAAAATGTCTTTTTAATAAAAGACAAATAGCTTAAGCTAAAAATAGCTTAAGTTTTGACTTGCTGGTCTTCTCTGTTTTAAGGTGGTCTTATCTAGTTTAAGATGGTCTTCCAGCTTGTGTTTAACTGGTTTAGCAGGTCAGAAAGCTGGTCTTCCACTCTAGCTAATTGAAATTTGCCCAAAACCCTGCTAAAACCAGTCAACAGGCAAGACAGACTATTCCGGGAGTCCATCTTTGGTTTACAAATACTAATTCATATTATAGGCTACCCCACCCTTTTAAGTCAAATACTTGTTTTAATATCGAAAGAAGGATACAATTTTGAACAGTAAGAGCTATTTAGTGTACCTTGAGGGACATGTTAACATGTACATACCATAGACTGTACAAGAATGAGTCACAGTTCATATGAACTGTACTTTACTGATCTTCACACCCACTTATGATCCACCACCCCCTGAAATTCTCCTTCATCGAGTCATCGAAAACAAATGATTGGAAAAGCCTAGAGTTTGAAAAAAATGCACTGTCCGGGTCAGTATCATGAGGCAGATAGCAATCCAGATGTTGATTTTGGGATCCAAATTTGCAGCTGGAAACACAATGCCTCGTAAAGAAATCCATGGACAACCAGCTGCTTTACTGCTGACGTCAGGGCTTTTCAACAAACAAACAAACCACATATTGATGAAAAAAATCTCCAGAATAATCTCTAGTGTTTGGCTCTATCAGACAATAATTCCCCCATTTAAAGAATATTGAATGAGGTATTATATACTGTAAATGGGCAATCAGTACAGGTACACATTTTGATAAACCTGCTAACAGTAATCAATAATCCTGTCTCCTTTATCAAAATATTAACTTTTTTTCCACTATGCATTGTCTATTGCAGTGTACTGCATTTGAAAAAGCTGGAGATATTATTGTCCACAATAACTTGGAAAAATATGCAGAGTAAAAGCCGTTCCATTCCAGCAGTTCTGGACTGTCCTGCCAATGATGTCATGCTTTTACACTTAAAGGTGCAGTAAGCAATTTCTGAGAATCTTTGTTGAACACTGTTGATATTTGAAATCAACCCAAACAAACACACCCCTCCCTTCATTGCTCCGCCCCCAAAATGCATGAACATGCAGTGCAAGAGTGGATGTCTCTTTATCATAGCTGAAGCGAAGCAAAATAAGAAGATGACAAATGAACGATGAGAAAACACAAAAAATGAATATACAGTATACAAATATATACAAGCAAGAGTTCATTGTTAGTCGCCAGCAGCACACACTCAAAACCAAAGTTACTCGTGTATGGAGCAGAAATAACGCAACCTCTGCATTCGTTTTCAGGCCTTCTCGCTTAGGTCTCTCCAGTGCTGGAAAGCTTTTCTAATATTAACACAGGCCCTAAAGCTCTTTCCTGATCATAACCCTTTTTCTTTTTCCAGTGATATTCCTTGTTTGTAATGTCTCTCAGCCATCTCTCTTTCTACAGTCTCTCTCTCTCCTCCCCCATCATGAGTGTATACGCCCCCTACTGCCGATTTGCTACAAGTTTGTTGTGGTGCTCGGTCCAATCGACTTTCAACAGCGTTTCTCAGAAATCGCTTACTACACCTTTAACATTCTGCTGCACAGTTGTCGAATAGCAAGCTGTTGGTTTTCTCTCTTTAGCACTACATGCTGACCTTGATGTCAGTGGCTGCTCAGATTTACAAACATCCCAGCATTAAGAACTCCATCAACATAGTGCTTGTGAAGATGCTGATCGTGGAGGACGAAGAGGTTGGGCCGTCAGTCTCCAGCAATGGAGGCGTCGCTCTGCGCAACTTCTGTGCCTGGCAACAGCTCTTCAACCCGCCCAGTCACAGGCATCCGGAGCACTATGATACTGCCATACTTTTTACTAGAGAGGTGAGCAGTGATTTATTATGTATTTTATGGGATCATGATGAAGTGAGATTCTTGACCGTAGCTGAATTTAGAATCCCTTGTGAAAAAGAATACTTTTTTTTAATGGTGAAGTTGCAATTTATTACAATTAAACATACATTAAACTACATTTAAAATTATAGCTTTAGCATGTTAGTCAAAACATCAAAATAAGTGTATTAATAAATAAGTTTATTAAAACATAATGATTTAAAGGGTTAGTTCACCCAAAAATGAAAATTCTGTAATTTATTACTCACTCTCATGTTGTTCCAAACCCGTAAGACTTTCGTTCATCATCGGAACACAAATTAAGATCTTTTTGATGAAATCTGAGAGCTTCCATTGACAGCCTATGCAACTACCACTTTCAAGCGCCAGAAAGGTAGTAAAGACATCATAAAAGTACTCCATGTGACTCAGTGGTTTAACCTCAATTTTATGAAGCGATGCGAGTGCTTTGTTTGCGCAAAAAATTTTAATTTACGATTTTATTTACAAAATATAAACAAAGCACTCGTGTCGCTTCATAAAATTGAGGTTAAACCACTGGAGTCACATGGATTACTTTAATGATGTCTTTAATACCTTTCTGGGCCTTGAATATGGTAGTAGTGTAAGCTGTCAGTGGAGGGACAGAAAGATTTCAGATTTCATTAAATAGATCGTCATTTGTGTTTCGAAGATGAACGAAAGTCTTATGGGTTTGGAACAACATGAGGGTAAGTAATAAATGCCAAAATTTTCATTTTTGTGTGAACTAACCCTTTAAAATGTACTTTAATGCAATTTTTTTTCATTTGGCTTTATCGCAAATTGCACTTTTTAAAAGTCTGTTAAGAAACAGACTCGCTTTAAGTACAATATATTTAAGTTGCATTTATTTCATCAATAAAATACACTTTTAAGATTTGAAATACACTACAAGTGCACATTCAATACAGTTAAGCACAGTTCTTTTTTTTTTTTTACAAGGGGTTGCTTTTATTATACCACTAAAAATTGTGCATATGACCGGGTTCAGCAGCTTAAGTATGAGCTTGACCTGTCAAAAAAGTGCATTGAAAAGTGTCAAAAAGTTTATGGTGCATAACTCATTACTAGAGCAGACGTTATGGCATATTGAAACTGAAAAGGAGACTTAAAAGACAGACTACAGACAGCAGCTCCTCTGAAAGGTGAACACATGTGAGACCGGCTCTCGCATTGTGCCAAGGCCAGATGTGCCTTGAATCATGTGTGTTTTGTGGTCTTTTGCTTTGGAAACATTTGTCTCCGTCTCAGATATCTGGGCAAAGGATGGAAAAGACTCCAGTCATGTTTTTGAGATACATTTTCAGACGCCACATAGTTACATTTTCTCACTTCATAGGTCTGCTGTCTGCCAAAACTATTTATTTGCTTGGTTTTATGATGGAAACACTGGCAATATGTTTTTTGCTCTTACTATTAACCAGAACCCTGGAACAGCAATAAGAATTCTGTTTTTTTTTTTTTTTTTTTTATCCTAAACTGCCTTTCAGGACATCTGTGGACATCAGAGTTGTGACACATTGGGTGTAGCTGATGTCGGAACCATGTGCGACACCAAAAGGAGCTGTTCTGTTATTGAAGACAACGGCCTTCAGGCAGCTTACACGACTGCCCATGAGCTAGGTGTGGATGTCCTCTGGTAAACACTAAGCAATTGTTTAGTTGATTTGACCTTTCATAATGTGATTTTGTTCTTATTTCAGGCCATGTTTTGAGTATGCCGCATGATGACACTAAGAACTGTGAGCAGCTTTTTGGACATCTAGGCGAGCACCATATCATGGCCCCTGTTTACACTCAGCTCAATAAGACCTCGCCTTGGTCTCCCTGCAGTGCTTTGTACGTCACAGATTTTTTCGACAATGGACATGGTATGTGCACAAAATTTTAGCTGGGTCAATGACGTGACGTTATTTTTTTTTTCTTCAGATCCATTAATGGTAACAATTTATTTTAGGGTTCAATTCTCACTTTTAACTAGTTGCCTATTCGCTTGCATATTACTAGGATATTGGCTGTTTATTAGCACTTATAAAGCACATATTAATATTCTGCATGACCATATTCTACACCCCAGTCCAATGTGGAAATTTTAGCGGCATCAAGCAGATAGGTTGCGAACTGCAAGCAACGGCAGCTCACCCCTCCCTTTCGAAGCAAAATAGAGAAGCTACAGTGGCCGTCTGGCCGACACAAGTCAAAGATGTCATCGTCTGAGACAGCAGAGAGTATGTTAGCCAATCAAGCAATGACGTTTCTTCTTACTTCTAACAAAGAATGGATGCTGCTTCTAATAAACCAGACGACTACTACTACTTCTTCTTTGTGCGTATTCAACATAGTGACGATGCAAGCTGCCTCTAAAAACACAAACGATTTAGATGAACAACAACATAGTGATAAAACACGCTCTGTAGAGTGTTTGTCCGTTTAGTCCATTCTAAGGTAATAAAAACATAACTGTTCATTATGTACACCATTGAAAACATAGTTATGTATATTATATTGCATTTCTGTCAATAGATCCTCCCAAATTTTACACATTGCACCTTTACACCTTACTAACTATTAATAAGCAGTAAATTAGAAGTTTGTTGAGGCAGAATTTGTAGTTAATAGTGAATATGTGTTCCCCATACTGAAGTGTTAACCTACAGTGAATAGCATATATACTTGAATACATTTATGCTATGATGAACGTGTTTTTAATTTATGAATTAAAATTAATTTGACTATTTTGTGGGTTATAAAGTCAAAAATGTCTGATATCGTAATTAAGGAAAAATAATTAAAAGAATGATATTCATGAAAATAAGTAATTAACTTGGCATAATTTTATTAGAAAATGTATTTATTTATGATTATTATATATTATAGAATATTTATTATTTATTACAAAATTAATATTTAACAAAACATAAAACAAATTATATCATAGAGATATTATTAATGTTATATTAATGCAGACCCTCAAGATTACGGAAGAGGATTAGGGCCAAGCAATAATAAAAAAATAAAACCATCTCAAGATTAAAGTTGTTAAATTTCGAGAAAAATGCCGTTAAATTATGAGAACAAATTTGTAATTTAATGAGTTTTTCTCATAATTTAATGAGTTTATTCTCAACATTTTATCTCGACTTTTTTCTAGAAATTTAACAACATTTTTCTCATAATTTAACGAATTTGTTCTCGTAATTTAACAACTTTTTTCTTGTAATTTAATGAGTTTATTCTCAACATTTTATCTCGACTTTTTCTTGAAATTTAATGAGTTTTTTCTTGAAATTTAACGAGTTTTTCCTTGAAATTTAACGAGTTTTTCTCGTAATTTAATGTTTATTCTCAACATTTTATCTCGACTTTTTTCTCAAAATTTAATGAGTTTTTTCTCGTAATTTAACGAGTTTATTCTCAACATTTTATCTCGACCTTTTTCTCGAAATGTAACGAGTTTTTTCTCAAAATTTAACAACTTTAATCTCAAGATGGTTTTATTTTTGTATTATTGCTTGGCCCTAATCCTCTTCTGTACACGATTGTGAGTCAGGGTCAATACATTTTCTATACTATTATTTGATTATTATAAAATAACTAGGTTAGTATGATGTCATGTGGTGCGACTCTAAAATGTAATGATATTTATGAATTAATAACACAAAAAAATACTATTTGTCTTGAAAAGTACATATATAACCTATTTGAAAATAATGATTAAGATGTCTACATGTGTTAAAGGTGTAAGTAAAATATATATATGGTTACACCACATTACATTTTTAGAGTCATTAAATTGAAACGTTTCTTGAAAATCTCAGCAATGTTTTTTTTAAAACCAGCAAGGAGTACATTTGTAAGAATTTCGATCCCAATCCCGATTTTTCCTTTTCTTCATCATGGATACTCTTATTAGTTAGTCCCCCAGTTTCAGTAAGTGCAAATTTACAAAAGCACAGGAAACAGATTCTCGTGAATGCCATTAAAAAGTCAGCCTAACTTATGCAGAGAGCTTCGGGGGTTCCCCTCGTTTATAGTCAAACACTTTTACATCATCTTTTGCTTGTTATAATGTAGATTCATAATTTTCAGTTCCTTTCCATTGAGTCAGAACGAATGCATTCCTGTCACTTCACTCCAACTCATAAAAAGGGAATGTAACAAATGTTTTCTTTCCACCGGGCCACGTCTCTTTAGTATTGGTCTCGCACATTTCCTTTTTAACTGCTGTATCATTTGAAGTGGGCAGTGGCCCATGTTCCCCACGTGCATTTCTGCTCACTCGTGTTCCTCCTCACGGCTCACTCCCCCAGATGTGCATTCCTGCAAGTCTCCCTAAATGTCAGCTCCAGAAGCCTAATGTTCCCACTGTTACACAATCCTTTGATTTCAGGATTTACTACCCTCTAACTCTTCCTCTGGATAATAACAGGAGACTGTTTACTGGACACCCCTGAGACGATAGTGGCCTTACCCACTGAGCTACCAGGCATAACTTACAGCCTGGACCGCCAGTGCCAACAGATATTTGGAGAGGAGTTTTCGCATTGTCCCAACACTTCAGCCAGTGAGGTGTGCGGACAGCTCTGGTGCCAGCAAGAAGGCCAGTCTCTGTGCACAACCAGGAACGGGAGCCTTCCCTGGGCGGACGGCACAAGCTGCGGCCCCAACAGGACCTGCCTGAACAGTGTATGCATGTCCTCTGAGGAAGTCATGAGACCTAAGGTATTTGAAGCTACTCTTGCGTAACCAAATATAAGATATATTATTTTATCAGTATAGGGACACAAAAGATTATAAAGGACATTAAATTGATCAAAAATACAGTATAACAGTAATATAATGAAACATTATTACAATTTATATATTATTACAATAAAGCTCTTTCTGATTTAAAACAACTGTTTTCTATTAGAATATATCTTCGGTGTCACATGATCCTTCATAAATCGTTCTTATATGTGGATTTGGTGCTCAAGAAACATTTTTTATTATTATCAATGTCAAAAACAGTTGTGCTGCTAAATATTTTTGTGGAAACCAACATTTTTCCAGGATTCTTTTCTTTATCATGAATGTCAGTTGGGTGACATTAAAATCACACGCTCAGTAGTCTAGGAGATTCATTTGGTTGTGTGGTTCTTCTGGTTCAGCCGGCTGTGGATGGAGGCTGGGGTGAGTGGGGACCATGGCAACCGTGTTCCAGATCATGCGGAGGCGGAGTGATGTTCTCCTACCGAGAGTGTAGCCGGCCATCTCCTGAAAACGGTGGAAAATACTGTGTGGGCCAGAGAGTGAATTACCAGTCCTGCAACAAACAGGCCTGTGAGAATAACCAAGGTGAGTTGTTCTCTTCATTGTCAGTCATTTCATATTGTGTTATTATACTAGGTAACAATTCTTTACAATTGCAGGAAAAAGTTTCAGAGAGGAACAATGTGAGAAGTACAACAATCCCAATCACTTTGATGTGCATGGAAATGTGAAGCAGTGGATACCAAAATACGCTGGAGTGTCGCTACGGGATAGATGTAAACTCTTTTGCAGAGCACGAGGCAGCAGTGAATTCAGAGTATTTGCAACTAAAGTAAGTTGCACATTATTTTTGAAATCTACAATGTGAGCACACTTAAATTTGCATTTATACATTTGGCAGATGCTTTTATCCAAGGCAGTTTACATTGCATTCACAGCAGGGCTTGACATTAACTTTTTTGCTCACTATCCACTGTGGCGAGTGGTTTTCTAAAGTGAAGCATTTTCACTGGCCACAATTTTGACATTGATAGCATGGGAAAAAACTGCCATATAGATATTTTTAATATCTCATAATTTGGCAGCAGGTATATTAGGCTGCTGTCACTTTAAGAGCTGACGCACAGATCCATTATACTGTTATACGTGTTTTCTTTCTCAACTGTTTACGTTCACTTAAAACATAACTGATTGTGTTTATGTGAATACTCGCCAAGACCGGCATTTTAATATTATTTTGTGTGTATTTGACTGTTTAAGCGCAATAAACAGCGAAAAAGAACTCAATTTAGTACTGAGAGCGAGGTGGCTTTATGTGCGCGAGCATTGGGTGTGAGCACAAAATCTGCGGAAATTAGTAAAATTATGTGCAATACGTGCAATCCCACGCTGAAATTCAAGCCCTGTAACACCAAGAATATACATCTGGAGCAAATGAGATGAGTGAGTGAAGGGAGGCGGGTTTGTGTGTCATCTCGCTATCGGAGAAATTAGAGAGCGAGGAAACGCAGCTGTATCGCTTATCTATTCTGCGGAAAATAAGTATTGGAAGTTTCAGATATTTCAGAATCGATATGTATTGAAATATCTACACTTCATTGCACCTAGTTTATTATTCCAGATGCCTTTGGGAAAATTGAAATATATATTATACTGTATATAAAATTCAACCCACCAAACTGCGTTACACGCCACTGCTGTAATCCATTTTTTTTTTTTTTTTTAATTTTACACACAAATACAAAACACCATCATAGTTACACACATCATTAAAATAATGCAATAAACGTTAATTTAACAACTTAATACGTAACACAAAACCCTAATGTACACAACAGATTAGAAAAAAATAATAAACAGTTATTTCAATTAAAAAACATAAAATGTGAGCTGTTATTCTAGGAATGTCAATTTATGTTTTTTCAGTTTAAATTATGAGATGAGTTGTTCTTTTTCACTTCCAAAAATGTATATTTAACAGTATTTAAAGGATTAGTTCACTTTCAAATAAATTTTCCTGATAATTTATTCACCCCCATGTCATCCAAGATGTTCATGTCTTTCTTTCTTCAGTTGAAAAGAAAGGTTTTTGATGAAAACATTCCAGGATTATTCTCCTTATAGTGGACTTCAATGGCCTCCAGACGGTAGAAGGTCAAAATTACAGTTTCAGTGCAGCTTCAAAGGGCTTTAAACGATACCAGATGAGGAATAAGGGTCTTATCTAGAGAAACCATCGCTCATTTTAGAAAAAAATGTAAATGTGTAATCGCTGTATGTCCTACACCTTCCTTATTCAACTTACGGAACGAACGCAGCGCCAGTTCCATTTTTTCCGTAAGTAGAATAGGGAAGGCGTAGGACATACAGCGTAAGCTTTGTGAAGAATACGAAAGTGCGGTTTTGGCGGAACCACTTGAAAGGCGATCATTTGTTTATATAAAGCATATACGTTTACATTTTTTTTCGAAAATGACCGATCATTTCGAAAAATTTATTTGAAAGTGAACTAATACTTTAACTGTAAAATTACTTTAAATGTCCCATTAGATTAATTACAGTTTTTCAGCATGTAGAGTGAGGGAACTTAGCGCTAACCAATTAACAGGTCTTTTACTGTTAAAATGATAAATATTTTACATTGTTTTAATCTCAGGTAATTGATGGAACCCCGTGCGGTCCAGATACCACATCATTCTGTGTGCAAGGCCAGTGTATCAAAGCTGGTTGCGACCTGGAGATCGATTCGAATAAGAAGCTCGACAAATGTGGCGTGTGTGGCGGGAACGGTCAGAGCTGCAGGATGATATCTGGCTCATTCAATAAAGTCGTGTAAGAACATCTCACTGCTGGTTTTAATGAAAAAAGTTTGTTAATTTTGGCCACATTAATTTAAATCTCTCCTGTTTTTCTAGCCATGGATATAAGGACGTTGTGACGATTCCAAGTGGAGCCACTAACATAAACATCAAACAGCAGAGCCATGGAAGTATACCACACGATGGCCATTACTTGGCTGTACGGAGAGAAAATGGTGATTATATCTTGAATGGCAACTTCTCGGTCTCCACAGTGGAGCAGTATATTCCAGTGCTCGGGGCTGTGCTCAAGTACAGTGGCTCGTCCACCACACTAGAGAGACTTCAGAGCTTCCGCCAGCTACAGGAACCAATCACAATACAGCTGCTCTACACCGCTGGGGAATCCATCCCACCGAAGGTCAAATACACCTTCTACATTCCTAAAACCATGTCTTTCAGCAAACCTAAAGACAAAAAGATTGCTGGCAAACTGATCCATCCCTTTGGAGTGCCACAGTGGGTCTCGGGCGAGTGGTCTGAATGCTCCAAAACGTGTGGTTCAGGATGGTCCAGGAGAAATGTGGAATGTAAAGACAATGCTGGCTTCTATTCAAACCACTGCAATAAAGATCTCAGACCTTCTGATATCAGGCCCTGCGCAGACCTGCCATGTCCCATGTGGCAAATAGGACCTTGGTCTTCATGCTCACAAACTTGTGGCCACGGTGAACGCCAGCGTAGGATGCTCTGCATCGATTACACTGGGAAGGTTGTGGAACTGGAGAATTGTGACCCTGCCAAGATGCCTCAATCAGTATCTGAAAAGTGTTTCTACCAAGAGTGTTGAGGACATTATGCAGGCTTTCAAATTTTTCAGAGGTGATAAGACGTTCCTGTGAAACAATATACAGATTATCATTTAGACCGTGCTTCAAGTTGGAGCATAAAATATTCAGCCTTAGATGGAAAAACGGTTGAGCTGTGTCGAGTGATCTTGGTCATGAATGTTGCACGGACTGATCACTTGGGCTTTGGTTTTCCAAATATATATTAATAACCACTATTGAAGATTTATCCAATAGATATCTACCTCAGCAAGCAATGCTGTTTCCCTAACTTCTGTCTCCTATTTGCTTTTTCAGATCATTCCATATCAGTTATTTTTCATAATACACCAATCAGCTAAGCTTTCACATTCATCTCAGGCTGAATTTTTAAAATAAGGACAAAAATCATTTATTTCCAAACATTCAAAGCTTCTAAAAATTCAGATTTGAAAGGAATTTGGAATTATTTTAACTTGTAATCTGAAAATGTTACTAGGAACTGTCACTCGCTAAGCCACTATGAAGGTGCTATCATTTTTTATTGATTTACTTTGTGATTTGGTCAATAATTATTGATTTTACTTTTTTTTTAATTTATGGCTTGCATGTATCGGAGGTTATTTTCACTTTCAGAGTTGAAGTGTAGCAAGAACACTTGATTAAAGCATGATCATATAAATCTATTAGTTCATGTATATAGAAAACTGTATCAGAGGAACACAGTGGTTGAGCCTAATTTATTTTCTGGAACATTAATAATTACAATTAAATGTTAGATCTAGTTTAGAAACTACTTTTGAAAATTCCTCAACAAACATAATGTTTGTGTCCATTCAGAGGGTTATACAATGGTTATGTAATGTACCATTTACTATCGCTGTTCTTGTATTAAACACTGTTTTATTTCAAAAGTGCACATAGCAAATTGTTGTGAATTGCTACGTGAATGAAAACATGGAGGTTTGGAAAGATCAGACCTTCCAGTGTTTTCATGCTTCTTGAGTAGATATGTCTGCTGAAGTTTTGAAAGAGCTGTGTAGTTGAACGTTATTGAGAAGAAAAAACAGTACAGCATAAAACTAAACTGAAAATAGGTTATGCTCCTTTATAATGATTGTATATGAATGTTAATATGGTTTTGGCAATTCCAGTTGTGTATATTTCATATATTAGTCATATTAAAATGCGGCAAAACATATTATCCCTTCAGTGAAGGATTGTACTTGTTACTTCTTCATTGTAAAGCTATTTATTTTTGTAAATTTTTATTGTATAAAATAGATACAAATAATGCATTGTTTTCCAGATGCTGCTTTCTTTTTGTTTTGTAACTTATCAATGAAATGTCTGATAATAAAAATGCCTAAACATTACAAAATCTTCTTTTTGGATGAATGTATTTAATTAAGGCTACCAGAAAGATAAGTGCAAAACATAAAGCATCAGATATTTAAATTTAAAGGATTAGTTCACTTTCAAATAAAATTTTCCTGATAATTTACTCACCCCCATGTGGACTTCAATGGCCTCCAAATGGTTGAAGGTCAAAATTACAGTTTCAGTGCAGCTTCAAAGGGCTTTAAACGATACCAGACGAGGAATAAGGGTCATATCTAGAGAAACGATCGGTCATTTTCGAAAAAAAAATGCAAATGTATATGCTTTATATAAACAAATGATCGCCTTCCAAGTGCATCCGCCAAAACCACACTTTCGTATTCTTCAAAAAGCTTACGCTGTATGTCCTACGCCTTCCCTATTCTACTTACGCTGCGTTCGTTCCGTAGGTAGAATAGGGAAGGCGTGTTTGGAGTCCATTGAAGTCCGCTATAAGGAGAATAATCCTGGAATTTTTTCATCAAAAACCTTCATTTCTTTTCGACTGAAGAAAGAAAGACATGAACATCTTGGATGACATGGGGGTGAGTAAATTATCAGGAAAATTTTATTTGAAAGTGAACTAATCCTTTAACATGAATGACTACAAAAGTGCATAGACCAGCATGACACAAAGGCTCTAATTTTCTTGATATTACAGAGAACGGATCTGCATGCTAAGATGTGGTTTGTAAAGTTCAGCTGGATGTCAAATACGATAAGATTCCTGGCTAGCTATAGTGTTGTTGACCTCAGTAAGGTTGAGCTAGAGGCGGCATTCCTTCATCAAGTACAAAATGTCAAAGATTTCCTGAGATATATGCTGAGATTGTGAGGTTGTTGGACCGGAATAACTGTGTATCATCTGCACAGCAGTAATAGGAAAATCATGAGACTTTATAACAGGGCGCAAAAATGTTACAGGGCGAGAAAAAGAGAGGGCTAAGCACCGAACCCTGAGGTTCGCCAGCGGTAAGCTGGAGTGATTCAGACACCTCTCCACTGTACAAAGCCTTGAAGGATAGGTCTAACAGACAGATACTTAAAGGTTTAGTTCACTTTCAAATTAAAATTTCCTGATAATTTACTCACCCCCATGTCATCCAAGATGTTCATGTCCTTCTCTCTTCAGTCAAAAAGAAATTAAGGTTTTTGATGAAAACATTCCAGGATTTTTCTCCATATAGTGGACTTCAATGGCCTCCAGACGGTTGAAGGTCAAAATTACGATCCCAGATGAGGAATAGGTCTTATCTAGAGAAACCATCGCTCATTTTCTAAAAAAATGAAAAATTATATACATTTTAACCATAAATGCTCATCTTGAACTAGCTTTTTTCTTCTTCTTCTCTATTAGAATTCTGGCAGTGTAGACACTGCTAAGTGTATTAACCCTTAAATGCATACCTCGGGTCTTTAGTGACCCGGGACGTCATTCACTACCCTCCTCCTCGTTCATTTTTTAAAGTTAGACATCAACCTTCTTGGTATTTCTCAATCAATTCATTATAAAGAATATAACAAGAAAAAAATCATAAAATTGTAAAAGAATGCCTATTTTTGTATTCATTTTTTGTAAAAATTGTATAGGGTCGCAAACGACCCGAGGTGTGTATGAGTGTACATATATTTTTTTCTGCACGACAATAATTGAATCTTAGATGACAGAATAAGTGCAATTCATCTTTATTCCACAAGGTGGCAATGTCTGATACACAATGCTGAAGTGATGACTCATTCAGACAGAAACCGAAATAATAAGAGAAACATGAAATGGCTCAGCGATTTACTGCAGAGCAAGTACTGAACGCAATCAAATGACTGTAACTGTTACTGGATGGATCTGGTGAAGCTGTTAGCGATCGGAATATTGATTTTGAAGATGTTGAAAATTATATAGTTCTGAAAATATGTTTGAGATCGCAAATGGGCTCATATCCATGACCTCAAACATAAAACTAGCCCATTATTTGCTGAATTTACTGGGAAATGAGCTCTGACGAGGACAGTAATGATGGCATAAAACATCTGCTCAAACGGAGCCCTTTCAAGCTCCAAAAGGTAACAAAATAAGATTTATTTTATTCTTCTGTAATTGTTATTCTAATATCAGAGGAGTTTTATATTATCACGACAGGTAGAGATCCTTTCGTGTTAGATATAGATCCGGGTCGATAAAGACCCGAATATGTAAGAATGATTGGCGAAACAGTCGTGCATTTAAGGGTTAAAACGCTTTGAAGCTGCACTGAAACTAATTTTGACGTTCAACCGCTTGGAGGCCATTGAAGTCCCCTATAAGGAGAAAAATTCTGGAATGTTTTCATCAAAAACCTTAATTTCTTTTCGACTGAAGAAAGAAAGACATGAACATCTTGGATGACATGGAGGTGAGTAAATTATCAGGAAATTTGAATTTGAAAGTGAACTAATCCTTTAAAGCATCTGCTTGTGGTTTTTGATGAAAACATTCCAGGATTTTTCTCCATATAGTGGACTTCAATGGCCTCCAGACGGTTGAAGGTCAAAATTACGATCCCAGATGAGGAATAAGGGTCTTATCTAGAGAAACCATCGCTCATTTTCTAAAAAAATGAAAAATTATATACATTTTAACCATAAATGCTCATCTTGAACTAGCTTTTTTCTTCTTCTTCTCTATTAGAATTCTGGCAGTGTAGACACTGCTAAGTGTATTAACCCTTAAATGCATACCTCGGGTCTTTAGTGACCCGGGACGTCATTCACTACCCTCCTCCTCGTTCATTTTTTAAAGTTAGACATCAACCTTCTTGGTATTTCTCAATCAATTCATTATAAAGAATATAACAAGAAAAAAATCATAAAATTGTAAAAGAATGCCTATTTTTGTATTAATTTTTTGTAAAAATTGTATAGGGTCGCAAACGACCCGAGGTGTGTATGAGTGTACATATATTTTTTTCTGCACGACAATAATTGAATCTTAGATGACAGAATAAGTGCAATTCATCTTTATTCCACAAGGTGGCAATGTCTGATACACAATGCTGAAGTGATGACTCATTCAGACAGAAACCGAAATAATAAGAGAAACATGAAATGGCTCAGCAATTTACTGCAGAGCAAGTACTGAACGCAATCAAATATGACTGTAACTGTTACTGGATGGATCTGGTGAAGCTGTTAGCGATCGGAATATTGATTTTGAAGATGTTGAAAATTATATAGTTCTGAGAATATGTTTGAGATCGCGAATGGGCTCATATCCATGACCTCAAACATAAAACTAGCCCATTATTTGCTGAATTTACTGGGAAATGAGCTCTGACGAGGACAGTGATGATGGCATAAAACATCTGCTCAAACGGAGCCCTTTCAAGCTCCAAAAGGTAACAAAATACGATTTATTTTATTCTTCTGTAATTGTTATTCTAATATCAGAGGAGTTTTATATTATCACGACAGGTAGAGATCCTTCCGTGTTAGATATAGATCCGGGTCGATAAAGACCCGAATATGTAAGAATGATTGGCGAAACAGTCGTGCATTTAAGGGTTAAAACGCTTTGAAGCTGCACTGAAACTAATTTTGACGTTCAACCGCTTGGAGGCCATTGAAGTCCACTATAAGGAGAAAAATTCTGGAATGTTTTCATCAAAAACCTTAATTTCTTTTCGACTGAAGAAAGAAAGACATGAACATCTTGGATGACATGGAGGTGAGTAAATTATCAGGAAATTTGAATTTGAAAGTGAACTAATCCTTTAAAGCATCTGCTTGTGGCAATATGGATATCTAAGAAAGGTTAAACTGAGAGCCAGGAAAGGTTTGAAACATTTGACCTAAACTCCTTACAGACCTTCAGCATTCAACAGGCTATAGTGTCTCAAATGAAAAATTGAAATCATGACTGCTAAAAGTGCCTCTGAAACCCATCACTGCCAAAGAAACCTGATGGTCTACTAACACTAACACTGTGGCCCTAATGTGCGACTTGGAGTTGTAAGAAACACATTTTGGCACGGCATTCAACTAGTAACAACAACTCCAAACTTTGGTCTCTAATCAGATTGGATTTTATTGGGCCAACATAGCCTCTGAGATTTTTCCCTAATTTTGAAGAGGTACTCTTTCCTAAAAGAGGGCCCCTTTGAGAGAATGTTTGTTTGATGGAAAATCCTATTCCTCAGAGAAAGCACATGTCTGAGAGGCAGCTGCTCTCTATCTCTTAGAAAGGGTTTTGCATGAGTTTGGCTCAGAATGAGATGCATCTGCTACAATTGTTACATAAATTCGCACTATATCTTCTGTCTAGCTCTTCCTTTCCACTGATAAAATGAACAGAACTGCACTTTTAAAACAAACCGTCATCTCTAATAGTTTCACATATTGTCAAACTTGACTAGTAAAGCGCTGTTGTACTGTCTGCTTAATTTGTAATTATTCATAGAAGTATATACTTTCATATGGGCTGAACGCTTTTATACCAACATGATAGCGTAAACAAACTTTTTCGTGAACTGTTAATTGTTTCTCAAGACATCATGTTCTCATAAACTGCTGCATTAGAACAGGCTGCATATGTTGTGCAAATCTACCTTAAGGATGTGGAACAGAACTTTCAACCACAACTCAGCCCAAAAACACAGAGCAAAAAAACACACACATTGTTCTAATATGTGGGTGTTATTTACAGGTTACTATTTAGCCAGCACTTTTTATCCAAATTGAATTATCCAGATTATGTGCCTGACTTAGTAAAACTCGCACAGTTGAGAAAATGAATCAGTGGAAATGTTCAGAAACCAGGCCAATACAAACCCATTGTGTCTCACTGTGAGCCAATGGAAATGGCCATCAATAAAAGAAGATTCATTTATTTTCACCTGTTGTTATCCAGCAGACATCATTCTCTAGGGTGCACGTCTTCGGAAAGTGTTCCTTTTTAATTACATTAGTTGTTACAAGCTGTTCTAACATGCTTATGTGATTACTGGCTGTTGTTTACCAAGCACTTTTTTTTTAATCAAAAGTGAATTACGATGCTCTGCTTATGTGCCTTGCTCAAAGGCTCAATGGTGAAGATTTGTATTGTGAGCTCAGAAAAACTCTCACTAATTGCTACTTTCATGTAGACCCTTGAGTGTAAAGATTCCACACACACCCTTATTTGTTTCTAAACAAGGCCACACATTGAGCTAATGCAAACTGCATACAGAAATATATAAATCTGGCCATTTTTAAGGGCTAGGCAAACAGCATGAGAAAAGTTTATTTTTGCTATCCAGTGAGGTTTAGAAAGCTGTTTGCACTCCCATTCATCTCAGTGGCACTTTCTGAAGTAGTAGTTTATTTAGCGTTCAGTTCTGTTGCCAGGAGCCAATCACCTGAACCTAAATGCCATGTGATTAATGACTCCAGGGCTGCAGGAAAATGACATCATGACAATGCTGATTGCCTGATGGCAACCCTTCACTTTGACTATGCTGGGCTGTGATGCCAAAGGCAGTAGACAGGGAAAAATATGTCAGTCTTCCAGAAATATTTTTACTTTTTCTATTTATATACAGTATTATTTAAACGCTGCTTCCCGAAAATGATATTTTTGAATGGCTGTCAATGAAGAAAGATGCTCTATGCAGCCAGATAGTGGGCTAATGACAGCTCTGGGCTGTCTGAAATGAAGTAACAACAATGCAAAAGAAAGGTCAGCGCAGGTCTTCTTGTGTCTTTTCTGAGCCAGAGGAAATTACCATCTATCTATACACAGGGGTTGGGCAATGAAACTGAAACACCTGGTTTTAGACCACAATAATGTATTAGTATGGTATAAGGCCTCCTTCTGCAGCCAATGCAGCATCAATTCGTCTTGGAAATGGCAGATACAAGTCCTGCACAGTGCCCAGAGGGATTTTGATCCATTCCTCTTTCAGAACAGTGTCCAGGTCATGTTGTGATGCTGGTGGAGGAAAATGTGTTTTTTGGCTTGTTCCTCCAAAATACCCCCAAGTGGCTCTAAAATATTTAGATCTGGTGGCTGTGCAGGCCATTCATGTTCATCAAACCATTCTGTCACAAGTCTTGCGTTATGTATTGGTGCACTATCAATGCTGATATGACACCCCTTCAGGGTACAATGTTTGAACCATTAGGTGCACATGGTCCTCCAGAATGGTTCGATAGTCCTTGGCAGTGACGCGCCCATCAAGCGCAGTAGGGAACGCCATGATATTGCAGCCCAAACCATCACTGATCCACCCTGTGCTTCACTCTGAGCAGCAACAGTCCAGGCTCTTTGGTTCTTCTCCACAGTGTAAATCCCACAGATGTGGGAAAGACGGTGAGAACAATACATGGTTCACAATGTCCATAGCCCAAGAATTGCATTGTTGGCACCAATGAAACCGACATTTGGCACTGGCACGACTGACCAAATGTTTGGCTATAGTAGCCTGGCCATGAATATTGACTCTGTGGAGCTCCAGACAAACAGTTTGGTGGAAACAGGAGAGTCAAGGTGCGTATTTAATTCTGCAGTGAGTTGCTCTTGTAGCTGTGGTTTTATGTTTTTTGGATACAATTTGGGTTAGTACCTGGACATCCCTTTCAGACAGCTTCCTGTCCTGGTCACAGATGAGCCACAAAAACAGATTCAGTATTCCTCAAAATGAATAAAAACAGTGAAATGCAAACACAAACCTGGGTAACACTTTATTTTACAGTGTCATTGTTACATGTTACATGTAGTTACTGTAGTAATAACTATAAATTATGAATAATTGCATTCAATTAACCCTAAACCAAACCCTCGTCCTAAACCTAACACTATAAAAAGTACATGTAGTTAATTATTATTACTCAGTACTTAAATGTATAATTACGTTGTAACAAGGACACCTTAAAATAAAGTGTAACCCAAACCTGCAATAGGCTAATTAAATATGTTAAATAACACAAATATTTAATCTCACTTTATTAACCAATGTCTTTGCTGCTGACCTTCGATGATCCAATTCAACCATACTAATAAGCAAAAAATTATTTATTTTTTTATTGCTGAAGTAAGAAAACATTATTCTCTTGTGTCCTATTCTTCTGCAATCCAAAATGGCAGCACTGCTGAAAGGTTTGAGCTGCGCCCTCTACTGTACAGGTGTGAATTTGCATTTCCTTCAGCCTGAGGCTTATTCATTTCACTTTCCCCCGGATTCACAGACAAATTATGAAAAATTACAGTAATTCACATTTTTTTTTACAGAAAATGTATTGTATTTTTATACAGTATTTTTTTCTGTTTTCTTAAATTACAAACAAATGTATGTAAAATGACAAAAATAATCAGTAATTAAACAGTAACAAAACAATTAAAGGATAAAACGGTCAAAACCCATAGAATTAAAGTAAAATATCCTAATTTAAATAAACCGAAAAACACTTATTTTACAGGTATTTCCTGATTTGATTCAAATGACTGAACAGAACATCAAACACTAACAGATCTCTCAAGATCTCTGCATCTTCACTTATTACAGTCCAGACTTTGTTTCTTTTATACAAAGGTTCTTACTGAAATTAACAGATTTAGATGTTGATGTCTTATTGCTTTAGTTGGGCTCTTGACCCTTGACTTATTCATGTTAGTTTTTCTCTGACTGCTTTAACTGTGTGTTTCTATTGTATGTTTGTTATAGTAAAAATGCAGGAGAAACTCTGATCAGATGATTTTGGGTGCTTGTTGATGATATAGTTATCATGAAGTGGCCTGATTCACTGATATCACATAAAGTCAAATTTCTGAGTATATTAACTGTTAATTTCATATGATTTACTGTAACCTTGTGATATTGTGGAATCATATTACGATAACCTGGTATTCTGATTTTTAAGTCACTTTGCAGAAAAAGTTTTCAATTCAGAAGGGAGGCAGTGAAGAAGGCTTACCATCAGCTAATGCTGGCAGGCAGACCAATGCTGATGAAAGGTAAGCTAGGCCGTTGAGTTTCCCATTATAACTCTGGTTAATCCCAGGAAAAGGGAGTATGGAAAATCAATTGAATCAGAGCACCTCTCCACAAGTTCAATATCAAAGGAGCATTTTAATACTCAGCATTTGAAATGTTCTAGCTAATCAGTACAACAAATATATTTTAGGTAAAACAAAATGTACAATACTATTTCTTCTACCCAATCTGTTACCCAAAAAGTAGACAAATTACAAAATAAATTTGCTTTCATATAACAAATGAAGCACATAAAAAGCTGCAGTGTTTTGTAGAGTACAGTGGACTGCATCATGCATGTAATATTAACAGATTATAAATCAACCATTGTTTAGATCCTGTTTATACTTGTGCAACTGATATGACTCTTTAAAGATGTGCTGGCCTTAGTAAAGTTAACAACTGTCTCTGTGGCCAGATTCGACTTTTGGTGGAAATATACCTTGGAATTACTTCTGCAAACCTTGCGGCAATAACTTTAACAGCTCAATCAGTTTAATTAACTTTCAAGCTGTTGTTATCTGAAAGTGTGGCTTTCTCATTGACCAACAGCCTTTATAATTTACAACACCGTCTGTGTGTCTTAAAGAGACAGTGCCAAATTTGCATTAAAAATTCTGTTCAATTCACATCATCGTTAATAATAAAGTTAATGCACGCATTTATTTTTGTTTTTTTTTGTTTCACCTAATTATTGTCTATGTAATTTTTCATGGCTCTGAACCTAAAACCTTACAGACATTATGCTATTCTAAATCTGCCAGAAGGAAAGATTTACTTACAAACACTTCAGCTTTGCAAAATTCCTATTAAATAAATATCTTTGCACAGACTTCTGGAAAATCCTGATGATGATTTTGGCTTTACTTTCTCTTTATGATCACACAATAAAAATGGTTTATAAGCTCAGCTCTTGCCTGTGTTGAAAAAGTAATTTGTTTATTAAATTCCATTAATGAGAATTATTCTTTTAAAGCCCTTATTTGAATTGTACTCTTTTTTTATGGCCACATATGTGCATGTTACCCTGCAAGATGTTTTTAAACTTTACAGTTTAGAGTTTAAATGTCATTAAAATGTGTTTATATATTCACTTACATTTTATACAGCAAATTGCAGAAATTAGCATGGTGATTTCCATTAGCTAGAACGCTCTAATCTTTTTTAGTCAGAATCTGAGCCTGAGACAGAAGTGAAAGGTCAGGTTTTGATCAGGTTTTAATTCTTTGCTCTTGTCCTGGTATTTCTTTTCCTTGAGTAGTTACAGATTTTGTGTGTTTGTGTGTTGATGCACAAAGTTTTTTTCATTTAACCCGCATCTCATTTTGACAACTGTGTCCTATTTAAACAACTAATACCACAAGGTTACCTCAGGCTTAGTTCCACTCTATGAATATGCAGAAAACACTCAGATATCTTGGTCAGTGCTCATCATTATGAAACATAAGAGATTAATAACAAAGACATTAAAAATGGATTTAATCCATTTTTACCTATTTAATGGTGTGTAGCAAGAATATGTTCTACATTTGCTTCACTCTGTCAAATGAAAGAAGTGTGTTTGCTCGGTGCCATGCGAACAACACACTAATGAAATAAAGGCATAAAACAGCAGGAACCCTTTTTATTTAGCAGCTCTAATTGAAAACGTGTGTATTAAAAACACATTATAGAGTAATTTTATATTAATAAGGATTTTTTTCCTAATAAAGACATGTTCTTTACACAGTTTATACAGTTTAAAACACTCATAGTACTTTTATGTTTTTTCTTCTGCTAAAATTCCGTTTGTAATTAATTTTACAACTTTTTGTTGTTGTTTTTTTTTTAATTAAGAACATGGAAATTTTGCACGTTCATGTTTTATGCTGTAGACTTTGTAGAACTTTGTAAACTTTGTGAAGGATTCCTGTATACTCTGAAATATTCTAAAATCTGTACACAAATATATTGGATATGGATATATGATATGATACAGTGCAGATATTTAGAAAGTTTGGAATGCCAAGGATGGTTTTAAATCACATTAACATCCATCAACCCACCAAATGTGGGTGGATTTCAGCAGTGGCGTGTAACGCAGTCACTCCTACTAGCCATTTTAGCAGGATGAATTGTATATACAATATATATATGCAATAGTATATATATAATATATATATATTTTTTATTGTAGTCATTTAAAAAGGCATCTGAAATAATAAACAAACTGCAATGTAATGTTGTCAAAAATATTGTTTTTTCAATACTGAGATATCTGAAACGCTTCCAATACTCATTTCCCACAGAATAGATAAGCAATACCAGCTGTGTTTTCTCACTCTCTTATCTCTCTGATAGCGAGATGACACACAAACCCGCCTCCCCTCACTCACTCATCTCATTTGCTCCGGATGAATATTGTTGGTGTTACAGGGCTTGAATTTCAGCATTGGGATTGATTGTATTGCTCCTAATTTTACTCATTCCCGCAGATTTCATGCTCACACCCAATGCGCGTGCACATAAAGCCGCTTCTCAGTACTAAATTGAGTTGTTTTTTGCACGGGCAGTCATTGCCTAATGGTTAGAGAGTCCACGGTTTGCAGTGCGCACTAACTTCACTCTAAAAAATGCTGGGTTAAATATGGACAAACCCAGGGATTGGATTGTTTTCACCCAGCCATTTTTTTCAACCAATTTTGTATTTATTTTTTTAGCCCACAATATAGTGTGATGGAATTTTTGAACTAATTAATAATGAACTAACATTTCTTTTCTTCTACAGGCCTAATAATAACAATAATCTAACTTAGAAATAGAGAAACAGTCACTAGGACTGAGTGTTGTGATTCAGAAACATTCTGCTGTGCTGGCTAGACAGCATCCTTCTGGGGATAAAAAATAGTCTTTGAGAGGTTGTTTTGACCTATTGAGTAATCTGAACTATTAACCCAGTGATATTTTTTGATGATCCTGTGATTCAGTTGTTCTAATCTAAATTTACTCCGGCAGTAAGCGGGACAGAGGAACTGAGATGTTTTTCTTAAATCTAAACTAATCATATTGAGACTGATGATAATGAGTAATAGATCATGCCATGCTGACTATGAAGTGTACCTGAAATCCTATAAAACCTGTTGTATTCCTTTGTTCGGAGAGAGATTCTCTGGAATGATGAGAACTCTCCCGGCCGTGATTAAAGCATATTCTGAGGCATAGACTGGAGTCTGTTTGGTTTTTAGGCTGCAGCAAACCTAAGCACTAGAGATCTTTTTCTATACTATAGTGATAGTGTTTAGTGGTGAGGAGCACTAAAGAGCTTATTATCAGGTGATAGTGCCGGTGGGGAGCACTAAAGAGCTTAGTATCAGGTGATAGGCCCCCAAAACAGGCCGAGACGTCGGCCGACTCGAACAGGTATTAAAAGTACGCTCAGTAGAGTATAAATTTATTGGTTTATGGTGTCAGGGACACCCAGGTTTATTGGTTGATGGTGTCAGGGACACCCAGGTTTATTTGTTTATGGTGTCAGGGACACCCAGGTTTAACTAAGTCAGGTGCGTAGGGAAAAATCTACCACAATAGTAATATAGTAAAAGGCATGTTTTTGCTCACCCCCAAAGTGGCAAATTTGTGGGCTATTTTAAGCTGAAACTTGACCAGACCAGAGACTTATATCACATCTTGTGAAAGAGGGCATAATAGGTGCACTTTAACCCAACCTGCTGGGTTTGTCCATATTTAACCCAGCTTGGGTTGTTTTTAACCCAGCATTTTTTAGAGTGTTGGATGGGTTAAATGCCAAGTACAAATTCCAAATATTGGTTACCATACATGTGTCACATAATGCACAGAGATAAACAGGTAAGATCCAAATGCAGCTTTAATGGGGTAATCCAAAACGTAATCCACAACAGGCAAGGGTCAAAATCCACAGAGCAGTCCAAAGAGAAAACAAAGTAACAAACAGAAGCCGGTGACATAAAGTGAAACCACAATCACAAAAGCAGAAACAAACACAGTATAAATAGTCAGACACTAATGAGCAAACACAAAACAGCTGGGTGCAATGAAACGGGGATAATGAGTCCGGGAAGTGAGTTCTGGGAAATATAGTCCGAGTGATAAAACAAGAGTCCGGGTTGGAGTGCCCTCTAGTGGCTGATTAGGGCACTCCCACTAGTGATCATGACAACATGAGAAAATAAAAACATGTGTAACAGTATAATGGTTCTGTGTGTCAGGTCTTAAAGTGACAGCAGCCTAACATACCTGCGGCCAAATTATATTATAATATTAAAAATATCTATATGGCAGTTTTTACCCATGGTATCAATGTCAAAATTGTGGCCAGTGAAAAAACTGAGTGGCTAGTAACTTTGAAAAACTATTAGCCACAGTGAGCCCTGAGTAAAAGTTAAGATAAAAGCTAAATTTATATTTCAAATGGTCACCTGTGACAGTTCAATATTTAAATGTTTAAAAAAATACTGAAAAAAAATTACAACAGTAATTTTACACATAGCTGTGATGCAAAAGAAACTAACAATTCCTGAGATATAATGGACAGGTAGTTTCCATCATGAAAAGACTTATAGGAAATTCGTTTTCGTCTTTCAAATTTCATTCTGGATTAAAATGTCATAGTTGATCAGCCGCAATAAGTTCACCCCTTATGGTAAATGCACACTGAATTCACCAACAAAAATGCAATGATGAAATGACCGAAAGTGTGTGCACTTTCAAGCAGATTCATTCCACTGCAGTGATGAGAAGCAATGGTAAACCCAACCTGACACGACACCAGTAAAAACCCCTGTGACACCTGTGACATTTTCCAGTAGCCATTATTTAATCCAACACGTGCAGCACATATGCAGCACATCATCTCCTGAAGACTGCGAAAAATTGCATATAATTCACTGGAATACAGAGCAAGGAACACCATGTGCCTCATATCATGCCTCAGGTATAGCGTATCCCCTTAAAAACAGACTGTTGTGTTTAGAACAAAGGAGAAAAATGAATGTTATAGACAGACCTGGCCAGATTTTTGGACTAAAGTGTACAACTGGCATTTGTTTAAGTGTTATGCAAGTTGATAGCTCAGGAAAGATATCAGATTTAAGAAAATTAAACATAAATTTTGATCACATATGTTTCACACAACATACAGCAAAGGTTAGATGCTTTTAAAAACTATTGTTTATGGCTCGCACATCAAATTGTTAACTTTATTTTATTGTTTTTCTTAATTTTTCAGTATTGGCTGCCCTCTCACAGGCCTGCACTTTATGGGGCTGAATATTCAAACAACGTTTGTAGTAGCCTAAGACCACACTGAAATACACTTTCATTTGGCATAACTAATTTGTTATGATGGGAGCCTGGATAATTTTATAAGCAACTGAGAAGAAAGTTATTCATCTGATCACTACTGTGCTGAAATCAGCCCACTGTAACCATATTTTAGATATGTAGTTTCATTTACATGTTTGTTTTAATCAAGGACTGGGAAAACGATTTACAAGCAAAAGTTACAGTTTTAATGCATGCAATAAAACTTTATGTTCCCTTAAATCAGGATAAACTCTGCCACAGGAAATTGTACAGTTTCCCTTCCTTGGAAAAGAAAAACTTTTTTCCTAGAATAATGTGGAGATATCACAAACTAAGCCTGATAAATGGTCATGGATAACAGTCTACCACTGGTCAGGTCATGCACCTCACAGGACTAAAGTATTGGACTTAATCAAAACAAAAGACATGATCCTACTGTGAGTTACTTTAGGCTTCTGTAAGTCAAGGCTGCAAATAAGGATAAAACAGATGTTTTCAAAGTGTTATACCATGTAAAACAGAACTGGTGTAATTTGATTGATAAAACTTAACTTACCCATTACAGAAAACTTTCTGCATTTTTAGATTTTCAAAACACTTCATTACATATGTTTTTTTAAGCTGTTTTCCTCATGGGGACCAAAAAATGTTCCCATAAGGTCAAAAATGTACTTGTATTACTATCCTCGTGGAGACATTTAAGGGATTACCAGTACACACACACACATTTATTAAGAGAGACATATTTAAAATATTAGAATGTTAAAGTAGGCAATTTGTTTTATAATCACTTGTTGTTATAAGCCGTTTGAAACTCTCTTCACATCCTGACAGCAATCAATAACAGAAGTGGTCTAAATATTAAAACATGTACATATACCTTCTGTGGAAGTCTCAGGACCAAAAATAAATAAATTACAATGTCCCACCTGCCTGTCAAAGTATTTCCAGACATCACACGTCATCAGCGCGTTCTCTAAGGCTGTGCTAGACAGACGTCACCAAGCGCCACAAACAAACAGCAGAAGCCTTTTTACAGATCCTCCTGAAGCAAAACAACTTATGCTGTGTTCACGCCACGTCGTAACTTTAATTACCCGATGGCAACCCGTGACGTTCTACCGGGAGTTGTTTACGTCCTTAAAGGTGCCCTCGAATGAAAAATTGAATTTATCTTGGCATAGTCAAATAACAAGAGTTCAGTACATGGAAATGACATACAGTGAGTCTCAAACTCCATTGTTTCCTCCTTCTTATATAAATCTCATTTGTTTAAAAGACCTCCGAAGAACAGGCGAATCTCAACATAACGTAACAGTCGGGGTGTACGCCCCAATATTTGCATATGCCAGCCCATGTTCCCAACATTATGAAAGGCATTAGACAAGGGCAGGCAGTAACGTCTGGATCTGCACAGGTGAATCAACAGACTAGGTAAGCAAGCAAGAACAATAGCGAAAAATGGCAGATGGAGCAATAATAACTGTCATGATCCATGATAACATGATATTTTTAGTGATATTTGTAAATTGTCTTTCTAAATGTTTCGTTAGCATGTTGCTAATGTACTGTTAAATGTGGTTAAAATTACCATCGTTTCTTACTGTATTCACGGAGACAAGAGCCGTCGCTATTTTCATTTTTAAACACTTGCAGTCTGTATAATTCATAAACACAACTTCATTCTTTATAAATCTCTCCAACAGTGTAGCATTAGCCGTTAGCCACAGAGCACTATCAAACTCATTCAGAATCAAATGTAAACAATATAACAGTATACAATACTCACATAATCCGACGCATGCATGACGAACACTTTGTAAAGATCCATTTGAGGGTTATATTAGCTGTGTAAACTTTGTTTATGCACTGTTCAAGGCAAGCGCGAGCTCTGTGGTCGTGGAGCACGAGAATTAAAGGGCCAGTAGCCCTGAATCGGCTCATTTATAACGATGCCCCAAAATAGGCAGTTAAAAAAATGAATTTAAAAAAATCTATTTTGAGCTGAAACTTCACAGAAACATTCAGGGGACACCTTAGACTTATATTACATCTTTTTAAAAAAAAGTTCTAGGGCACCTTTAAGCCGCGCACACACTTAACGATTGTAAGGCTGATTATGAATGTAAATTGATACTTATGACTGATCATGCTCAAACGCGTCCAGTCAGAGCCAGTTGCATTCAGTCTGCGTTTACAGTCGGTGTTCAGATTCCATGTGTAAGTATTTAAATCGGCTTCAGTCGCAGGAAACAATCGCTGTATGCTGAGAACAGTCTTAGAATGTTTTAGATAGTCGTTAAATGTGTGCCCGGCTTTAGACTTGGATTTATGCTTTTCTATGGCAACACGATCAAAGCTGAAATTAATCTGCAGCAGTCAGGGGCCGGATTCACAAAACATTCTTAAGAATAAAATTCTTCTTAACTGCTAATTACTTCTTATTTTCAAACTTAAGAATGTTCTTATCTTTTTTCTTAAGATTGTTCTTAAGATCAAATTTAAGAAGTATTCATATTCCCGAAAAGAATGTTCTTAAAAATCATCGTAAATAACTTCTTAAAGTTAGGATAACCTCCAACCTGTCTTAAATAGATGCTCAACAAATGTATTGGGTCGTTTCAAATGTTAAGCATACGACATAACACTAGCTAGCTAAATATAATACATATTACTTGTACCCTGAATGTGGACGAGCACTCTAAAGTCTGAAATTACACTATTGATCATTTGCGCATACCTGTATGTGATGCGCTCCCTCAAGCTTGTACGGAGAATGGCACAAGATGTTAGCACGATTTATTAATTTGTTTCCTCGATTTATAAACAGTGTGCATGATTTAGCAAATCGAGGGAAAGAATTAGTAAATCATGAGCATGATTTAGCCTACAATTTTTTTCCTGCATGTCATGTGCGGGGCTCCGTAAGCTAGAACTAGTGAGGCAGCACACACAGGTCCACACACTGCCTAATGTGGGACACCTAAGGTTTAGTGTTTGTGGGTCCCGCATAAATACATGAATGTCAGTGAAACTATAGGTTATCTGAAGCTGTGATGCCATGTGATCAAAATCACATAGCCTCTCAAATGTCCAGTCATATATGAGACTGTAGCAATCATCAAAAAGAAGGACCTTGTGTGAAAGCCACCCAAAGGTCAATGACATAGAGTTTTGACAAACTTGTTATGAAGGAGTATAAATTAATTTTAAACAAAAAAAATCATGATATCTTTTGGCCTAATGTGCTTATGAAATGTATGAAAAAATACATCAAAAAATACTATAACATTGTATGTGTAAACTATATATTTTATATTTTTATCAAATTTCCTAGTGTCTCACTTTAGGAAATGTGGTTTCAAAATGTGGGACAGTAGGATTCGCCTAATGTGGGACAGTACTTCAGTCAGTCAAAAATGTGTGGTGAGGCATGGTTTGTGGGACAAAAATTGTTATTTACAGTGTTTTAGTGTTGCTATGCAATAATAGAATGATTATGTGTGTTTGTTGTTTAGTAAAATAGAAAACATTTGGCCAAATGGTCTTAAACATTTATGCAGTTCACAACATTTTAATTAATTTTGACTCTAGGTTAAATCTAGCCTAAAGTTTGTTCAAGGCTTTTTTTGTTTTTGTTTTCTCCAGGTTGCAATATTTTATATTTTGCATTCAAATAAGCCTAGGCTATGCCTGTTGAAGAGAACATCGAAGAATTCTGACGGTGCATTTAACTCTTTTCTATATATAACATAACATAGCCTATGAAAATAGTTGCCTAATGTCTTTACAATAAATGCATCAAAACTATTATATTGTATTATTTATCTGATGATGTTCAATTATCAATCAATCCATCCAAAACCAAGAGAATTACTAACTTTAGAAGATTTTTACTATTCTGCATGAATCAAATGATTTTGGCCTTTTATCATAGACTTTGGCCTTTTCATAGACCTTTTATTATTATGATTATTATTATTATCATCATTATTACTATCATCATAATTATTATTAATATCATCATCATAAATTTTGGCCTTTTATCATAGAATTTTCAGTGTCCCACATTAGGGACACAACTGTCCCACATTAGGAAGCACCAGATTGTTTTAGACGACTTGCATTAAGAGCACTAATATGTCTATAATTTCTTTTATGAATGTGTTATCTCCATATTCTCTTTTGATTTGATTAGGAGACATCCTGGGGTTTTTAACATGGTATTGTGTGTGAATTTAATGTTTTGGCTACAAATCACAATATGTCACAGAAGTCTGAAATGCAAAAAATGTCCCACATTAGGGCAATTCACCCTATCTACGGTAGCCTAATCTACAGGCAGTGACAGGCTTTGAGGTGTTTTTCATTCAGCGAGTCTTCAACAATTACCCCCTTTCAATCAAATAAACACCATTCATTTTCTTCTTAAGTAAAAAATTAAGATCTTGAGAAAAGATTAAGTTCTTAAAAAAATATTTCAGAACTTCCTAAGAATTTTTCAAGAATTGCACTTAGGAACATTCTTAAGAACTTCTTAGAATTTATCTTAAGAATTTTCTTCTTAAGAAGATGTTTGTGAAACCGGCCCCAGGTGGTACAAGTAAGAGCTCTGTAAGTTGTTCATTATTATTGTAATGTTATGTGCTTTGAGACATGAGGTAATTTAACGCCGTCTCTCGTCTCGTGATGCTATGCTACTCTCAGGCATTCTAAGCTAGTATCTTTAGTTGAGATGTGAGCCAGCTATATATCAATATAATATTTGGATGCCTGTGATGCTGCCTTACAGGTGGGGTTAGTTGGCACATGGAAAATAAAATTAGAATAATCAGTAATTCATTGCTGACCATTGACTTCTAAATGTAATTTCACAAAGTACGACAAGTTCCTGGATCAACATCTTTGTTGATCCTGGAATAACATTCAAATCATCAGATTTGAGGGACAACTTTACCATTTATGTCAAGTTTAGGCTTGCAACCAGGGATAGGCATGCTTCTACATCAGTGTTATTCACATATCTTCCCCTCTGATTTTAGGGATAAGTTATGGGTAGGATTAGGTTTAGGGGTAGGAATAGGGTTAAGACTAAATTTTCGGACAGGATTGTTGTTCCAGGATCAACAAAATATGTTGATATAGGAACATGTCTTACTTGGCAAAATCACGGTGACCGCATACACACCGGGCTGTCGCTAGAGGGAAAAAGGATAGTGAATTCTCGGGTCCCCGGAGATGCGATTCCAACCAACCCCACAGCGACAACATGCACCAGGCCCTGACTATCACATTGTTAAATTTGGTGTCTGTTTTTTTGTCTTACAATATGTTGATTGCATCCAAGTTCTGCCTACACAAGTGTAGATTTGTTAAAGTTTCTCCATGTTTTGAGGCATTTAAAAATTTTATTTAAAACTAAAAAAGAGGAGTGCATTAAGGCTCTATAAATTACTGGCAATATATAGGCTATGGATTAGAGCACTCTTGCTTAATTTATAAACTAACAGCCTCTAGACATGTTTAAGCTACAACATATGCAGGTACATATAGCAACATTATAAAACATGCAATTTTCTTAATGTAGCAAGTTCCTTTCTTGAAACAACACACATTGGCTACACATGGAAACATATTGTTTTACTACATTTCATTACTGGAACTATTGAGTCATTGTAGAGAACTAAATAATCAGTGCTAATATAACTCTAGATATACAGTAAGATCAAAACGCACCCTGAAGGTTGTAGTACTGCAAGGCTCTTTACGCAGAGTGCTGGAAAATTCCTTTGAGTGAGCCAAGAGAATGTTCCGGTGATAAGACAAGCCACTGCTCAGGGTGACAGACAAATAAATGATTCCAGATCATTTCCCTGCAATCTACAGAGATCACACAAACTGTGTAATGAGATGCATAACCACAAACTTCAGCACACATTTATCATTACACATCCATAATGTGTGTGTGTGTGTGTGTGTGTGTGTGTGTGTGTGTGTGTGTGTGTGTGTGTGTGTGTGTGTGTGTGTGTGTGTGTGTGTCTGAAAGATGCCCTTATAAGGCCCTTTTAAACACTACTGTCAAAAGTTTGGAATAATTAAGAATTTTTTGTTTTTCTTTTTAGCTTTGCTATCACAGGAATAAATGTGTGTGTGATATAAAATATATTCAAATAGAAAACAGTAATTTTAAATTGTAATAATATTTCACAATATTGCTGTTTTTGATCAAATATGAAGCCTTGGTGAGCAGTAGGTACATGTATACTGCGCGTAGTAGGTCATTTGCTTGGGTCATTCATTCTGTGTCGACTTAACCAGAGGTCCCCAGCTAAGAATTTTGATTTTTTTTTTCTAGTGAAAGAAATATATACATAAAGATGAAAGCCAAAAGAATTAAATGGATGTATATTTACTGAGTAATCCACTATTTTGTAGAGGGGTGTCAAAATGACAATTTTCACTTGAGATTTGGAGCCAGATTACAGGGGGGTAAAAATGACAAAAGATGGCAGCATCATTATTTTATTTTTTACAGAGATTGGTAGGTCTATTAGTAAAATCTGTTGACAATAACCTGCTGACATAACCTTGTAGTCTATCTTTGGGGAGACAGTCAAGTGCTTTGCCAGTGAAGAATGAGTACAGGATGTTCCCTGTATAGACCAGGAATATGAAGCCAGAGAGTGCTTGAGAGCTCATTAGAATCATTAGAATCATCTGGTCTCAGAGGAAGAAGACCATTTAATTTCATAGGTTGTCAAACTTTCTCCATCTCCAATCTTAACACTTGTTTGTGAAGCAAATGAAAACTGTTATATTTCATTCTGTTGGCCACTTTCCTGGGTCTAGAATGTCTGAGTAATCAAATTGTCTGCCATACTGCTTTTGAAGGTGTTCAAAGATAAAGGTGATCAAAAATTGAAATTGTTAGCTCATAGAGTAGCACTTAGCAAACATTAAATCAAACTGTTGTAAATTGACCCATTTTTTTTCTTTATTTTTCTTTGTACTACATTTCCCATAATTCCTGGTAACTTACATTACCATATATGGTGCACTACATTACCCACAATTCCCTAGTCAAGGTCCATAAATAGACCTCATTTCCTTTCTTTTTTTTTTTTTTTTTTTTTTGCATTGGTGAGGAGTGGGTGTTTGAATGGACACCCAACCATGTCCTTTGAGCCTTTTCCTTAGGATGCGTTAAGTAAGTTTGTTTTTGTCAACTGTATGGTTTGAATTTGTTTATTTGAATTATTTGGATTGGGTTTAATAATTATCTTGGATTGAATATATATTGTTAATGTTTATTTCTGAATTGTTTGTATGAGTCTGATTTATCTGTTTGTATGATTTGTAGTGACTAAAGGCCATCCTGTTCATCCCATCCTTTTAATCCTGCCCCTTCTCTTAACATCTGTCATGTGAATTTGCTCCCTGTATCTCCATGTGCTTTGGGTCCTTCAAAGAATTCAAGACTTAAGCATCCTGAACTCAATAAATTAAAGACTGTAAGGACTAGAACTTTTTCCAGTGTTTTAATCAGACACACCACCAAGTTTCTACAACTTTTGGATATTTAACATCTGATATCCAACACAAACAAACAAAAAAAATATTAAAAGAAAGATGATAAATGATTTAAGTAATTTTTAGCTTTTGAACAAAAAAAAAAGAAAAAAGAAAGAAAAAAAAGCAGAGGAGGTTGCAACGCTATGGTATGAATTCATACAAACTCGTATGAATGACTGTCTATTTGGCAACTCGCAAAATACGTATGATTTAGCAAAAAGCATATGAATTTGTGCGACCTCACTCATACGAATTTGTACGTTTTTTGCTAAATCATAGGTAATTAGCCACCTCGTAAAATACATACGAATTGCTGTGAGATAGATAGCAGTGAAACAAGTGTGCTTTTTTTTTGATCACAGAAGCTGGTTGTGGGCAAGTGAGGTTCATGTGTCTTACAGGATTTACTGTAGCACACGTTGGCAGATTTATTGTTTTTAAAGGTATGACAACACCTGTTAAATTGTATTTTTTTTTTATCTCTTTGAATCTAAGAACTGATAGCTGTATTCAGTTGTCTGTTGTAATTCAATGGAAATTTCTCACATATCATTTAGCACGAATCACTCATTTGTCAAATGAAAGAACAGTTTCTTCATTTAAGATTAAGTAATTTTTAGCTTTTGAAGAAAAAAAAGAAAAAAGAAAGAAAAAATGCTGAGGAGGTTGCAACGCTATGGTATGAATTCATACAAACTCGTATGAATGACTGTGTATTTGGCAACTCGCAAAATATGTATGATTTAGCAAAAAGCATATGAATTTGTGCAAACTCACTCATACGAATTTGTACGTTTTTTGCTAAATCGTAGGTAATTAGCCACCTCGTAAAATACATACGAATTGCTGTGAGATAGATAGCAGTGAAACAAGTGTGCTTTTATCTATGTTCTCAATAATAAAATAATAATAATTCAGATTAAAAATAAACGCTTTATATATTTTCAGCTTTATTTAATCAATGAAATGTTATTTAATGTAATAAATTATTGGTTACACTTTAGATTAGGGTCCAATTATCACTATTAACAAACTATTAACTATAACTTTTGCCTCAGTAAACTCCTAATTTACTGCTTATTAATAGTACGGTAGTTGTTAAAGGTGCTAAAGAGGATGTTTTGTTTTATACATTTTTGCAATATTACTTGAAACTGTCTTTACTAACTGATAAAAGACTATTTATTAGGTGCACTGAAAGTAATAATATTAATATACATCATCTGTGCACGAGGTAGGGCCTTAAAAACATCAGCCAATCGTTTACGCGATCATTGCTTAAACGATTGGCCCTCTGGCTTGTCAATCACTGCCGTGACATTCCTTGTGCGAGACATGCGCGGCTGCACGCTCCAGTAACTTTCCACACTCCACAGGTGCTGCATGCAATGTTTTTGTCAGGAGACAGGAGTAACAACTGCAGATTATGAGTTACCTGCGGTGAGTCCGACATAATGAATCCACTAACACGACACAGCGAATGCCAGTGGTAAACACTCGTGTTCCAATACTCGTGCACGAGTTTTGGGAGGCGTTCCCTCGAAATGAGCTGTGAAGGAGGGGGGCTGTTCTTACGCATGCACTCATTTCAGAAACTCAGTAACAGTCTTTGGATTCTCAGTCGACGAAAAAATCCTCTCTATCACCTTTAAGTTTAGGTATTGGGTAGGATTAAGGGATGCAAAAGATGGCCATGCAGAATAAGTATAATAGAATAAATGTGCTTTATAAGTACTAATAAACAGCCAATATCCGAGGAATATGCATGCTAATAAGCAACTAGTTAATAGTGAGAAATGGACCCTAAACCATTTTAGGGTCTTTTAACTAGTTGCTTATTAGCATGCATATTACTAGAATATTGGCTATTTATTAGTATTTATAAAGCACATATTCTGCATGACCTTATTCTACATTCTTATCCTACCCAACACATAAACTTAACAACTACCTTACTAACTATTAATAAGCAGTAAATTAGGAGTTTATTGAGAGAAAAGTCCTAGTTAATAGTAAATATGCATTCCCTATACTAAAGTATTACCACCAAATTATATATATTTTTAATTAAAATCAATTTAAATTTAAATAAATCTCCACTGCACAGTGGTACCTTTTCATTCAAGAGTTAAAAGTGAGAAACGTAATGTCTATCATTGTCCACTAGAGGACAGTATTGATCACAAATTTGATCACAGAACCTGGTTGTGGGCAAGTGAGGTTCATGTGTCTTACAGGATTTACTGTAGCACATTGTTTTTAAAGGTATGACAACACCTGTTAAATTGTATTTTTTTTTTTATCTCTTTGAATCCAAGAACTGATAGCTGTATTCAGTTGCCTGTTGTAATTCAATGGAAATTTCTCACTTACCATTTAGCATGAATCACTCATTTGTCAAATGAAAGAACAGTGTTACTATTGCAAAGATTAGCTTTGCATGATCAGAATTCCAAAATTAGTGACCATACAAAGAGCATTTGCTTATGGATTTTTGACAGCTTGTCAATATTTAAGTTTTATATATATATATATATATATATATATATATATATATATATATATATATATATATATATATATATATATATATATATATATATATTATATGTTATTATGGTTACAAAATTGTCAGTCAGATAACCCACCAGATGGGTTATACAAATGGCTGACTGATTTGTATACAGCAGATAAACACTGATTCATGTCTGTCAATATAGAATTAAAGTAAACAGTGAAAAGGCAGGATCCCTGAAATGCCCCTGGAAGTCAAAATCTTAAAAGATCAAATCTATCCCAGTCGTCAAAAGTAATTGACTTGTGACCTTTCAGTCAGGCAGAGTCAGAATTTGCATTTTTCTATATTTAACAGCAAGTCATAAAAAGACCTGTACTGTTAGTCAAAAACTGCCTTACATTGTGAATTTTTACTTTAAGCTGTGCATAACATGATGTCATTTCATGCATGTTAATTATTAAGAGTACTATGCCCTGCTGCCATTAAAGTTCTTTGAAGTATTTTGTTGAACTGTTTTCAGTGAGTGTCCATGAGATAAAGTTTTTACCTGTTCATTGATGTGATTTTTCAAGTAATGATTTTTATCATGTTTTATTTACCCGCTGTAGTTACTTTATGGTCCTTTTTAAAAAGAGTTTTTCATGGGTTTTCATGTTCAGTTCAGTGGGTGGCACTTACCAAACTGAGCACATGAGCACAACTGATGTCACAAAGATTGGTGACTTGTCAGCCTGATATTTCTCCCTAACCATTTGCACATAGAATATCTGTGCAAGTGCCAAGTTCTAGCAGTGTGGAATGCTGTTTGAACAAGTGGCTCCAGATAAATGGAGTGACATTAATGTGCTTTGTTTTTATCATCATATCGATCTTCTCTTCTTCTTCTTCTTCTTCTTTTTTTTTTTTTTTTGACTGCTCAGCTTTTCATGTGCCATTGCCATATTGGAATTGAGAGATGTAGTAGCAGGAAATTACATTATATATATATATATACCGATCAGGCATAACATTATGACCACCTTCCTAATAATGCTTTGGTCCCTCTTTTTCTGCCAAAACAGCCCTGACGCGTTGAGGCATGGACTCCACTAGACCCCTGAAGGTGTGCTGTGGTATCTGACACCAAGATGTTAGCAGCAAATCCTTTAAGTCCTGTAAGTTGAGAGGTGGGGACCTCCATGGATGGGACTTGTTTGTTCAGCACATCCCCACAGATGCTCGACTGGATTGAGATCTGAGGAATTTGGAGACCAAGTCAACACCTCAAACTCGTTGTTGTGCTCCTCAAACCATTCCTGAACCATTTTTGCTTTGTGGCAGGACTATTATCCTGCTGAAAGAGGCCACAGCCACCAGGGAATACCGTTTCCATGAAAGGGTGTACATGGTCTGCAACATTGCTTAGGTAGGTGGTACGTGTCAAAGTAACATCCACATGGATGGAAGGACCCAAGGTTTCCCAGCAGAACATTGCCCAAAGCATCACACTGCCACTGCCGGCTTGCCTTCTTCCCATAGTGCATCCTGGTGCCATGTGTTCCCCAGGTAAGCGGCGCACACGCTCCCGACCATCCATGTGATGTAAAAGAAAACACGTTTCATCAGATCAGGCCACCTTCTTCCATTGCTCCGTGGTCCAGTTCTGATGTTCACTGTTGGCACTTTTGACGGTGGACAGGGGTCATCATGGGCACTCTGACTGGTCTGCAGCTATGCAGCCCCATACGCAACAAACTGTGATGCACTGTGTATTCTGACACCTTTCCATCAGAACCAGCATTAACTTCTTGAGCAATTTGAGCTACAGTAGCTTGTCTGTTGGATCGAGCCATGCAGGCCAGCCTTCGTTCCTCACGTGCATCAATGAGCCTTGTCCACCCATGACCCTGTCGCAGGTTCACCACTGTTCCTTCCTTGGACCACTTTTGATAGATACTGACCACTGTAGACCGGGAACACCCCACAAGAGCTGCAGTTTTGGAGATGCTCTGACCCAGTTGTCTAGCCATCACAATTTGGCCCTTGTCAAACTCACTCAAATCCTTATGCTTGCCCATTTTTCCTGCTTCTAACACATCAACTTTGAGGATAAAATGTTCACTTTCTGCCTAATATATCCCACCCACTAACAGGTGCTGTGATGAAGAGATAATCAGTGTTATTCACTTCACCTGTCAGTGCTCATAATGTTATGCCTGATCGGTGTATATATATATATATATATATATATATATATATATATATATATATATATATATATATATATAATATATCTATCTATCATATATTGTGTGTGTGTGTGTGTGTGTGTGTGTGTGTGTGTGTGTGAGCACCAAATCAACATATTAGAATGATTTTTGAAGGATCATGTGCCACTGAAGACTGGAGTAACGATGCTGAAAATTCAGCCTAACCATCACAGGAATAAATTACATTTTAAAATATATTTATAGAATATATTTATAAATATAAAAGAAAACAGTTATTTTAAATTGTAATATTTCACAATATTACTGTTTTTATTCTATTTTTGAACAAATAAATGCAGCTTCGGTGAGCATAAGAGACTTCTTTTAAAAACATCATCTTAATGAACTTTTGAATGGTAGTGTATATGGGTCAGTGACGTGATGGGTAATTTTTTTGTCCAAATGCATTAATAATAATAATAAACAAAGATATGACATCCGAAGTATGTAAGGTAGTTCAACTAGATCTATTTTTAACTATATTTTGCTACATATAAAGGTATTTTAAAGATTTTGAAGTATCAAATGGTCATTCGGTTTAACCGTCCATAGGCCAATACAGACATTTAGTTTGTGATTCAAATATCTTAAAATGTAATAAATGTATATTTTTTATTCTGGCATGATTTTATAAAATCATACATCAACATAGTGCAAAATGGTATTAAAATTATGTGTAGAAGTCGTTGCTTTGTTTTGAGAAACAATGTCCGGTGAAAATGAATTTCATTGATGTCATTCGGTGTAGCGAATATAAAGGGACCATTTTGGATCAAATCATGCAGTCAACAGGATGTGACATCATTTAGACGCCTGCAAAGGACCACAAAGTAACTAACTCTCTCTTAACTATTTGAAAAATTCATGTTTTCACTTGCTCATACGCATGTCCCGAAACTTCAGGTCATTCGGTACAACCGCGATAAAACATGGAAAATGCTGTAATATTTTAAAAACTTGTACTAAATATAAAATGTTTGATTGTCCTTTTGCTAGCTAGCCAGCAAGCTAACTAGCTAGATATCAGCCTGTTAGCATTGTTTGAAAATATCGTCATTCGGTATAACCAAAAGTGTAATTCGGTAAAACCGAAATTTTGGTTAAACCGAATTATTTTTTTGGTGACAAATTTTGTCCATCTTGTAAAACATGACAAAAGCAATGTTAATTGATTATAAAAACCACATAATCTCATTTTTAACACTTAATAAAATTTAATTATATCTCCATTATGTTTTTTTACACTTTTAAAAACCTTATTTGTCAATTACCCATATACATAATATGTTATCTGTGTGTTCATATGTTCATCTCACAAAGCTATTGTGTAACTTCAGAAAACATTCATTCTGTTGGTTTGAATCTGTTTATCCTCAGTTTAATTATACAAAACTTTACTTTCTAAACACCTCCAGCATTGTTAATTTTTAATTTTATTATCTCTATTCTCTGTTCAATCATTTTAAAATCAGTATTCCTTTTAATAAGGTTTATAGTGTGAGAGCTGTAAGCATTGTGTCATGAATGTTGAAATTGATTGATGGATTTCTTATTAACCTGACACAAGCAAAATAACCTGCTGACTTTATTTTTTTAAGTTAATCAAATATTTTTTTAGGACACTTTTATGACCACATTCTTATTTACATTTCTAGCAATGACACAGTTGAGCGTGAGAGATTGAAGGATATCCTGGCTGGCACCCATGTAGAAACAGGATGAAGAGTGCTTTTGGAGTCATGAGGCACTTACAGAAAGGGTCACAACAACCCAACATGAAACTGTACAAACTCCAGGGCCTTTGAGATCACTGAGTGTAGACATCTTCACCAGAGAGTGCTAAAGTATCTCATCTTCATTTTTGGTCCACAATTTTCCCTCTGAAATATTGTACATCTATTACTATCAAGCCATCTATCTAAGATAAATCTGAGATAGTCCTTAGTGGCTTTATAATATAAGTACTGTAAGTGAAACACTCCCAGTAAAACTTGAATGACGATACAATGCTAAGCAAAGGTATATGAGATTCACACCATGCTTACTTGACTTCATGGCTATAAAAAACACCAAATGATCAGCAAAGGTTAGACTTGACATTACCAATGATGATGGCGTGTCATTCGTGCTTGTTTCTCGCTAATCTAGAAAGTTGATGCAAATGCTTGAAAACGTCCTGCCAGTTATTTGCATGCAAACAAATGTGTGAGGGTCATTTCAAAAGCTGACTTCTGATCAGCATCTATAGTATAGTTCACTAAAGCGGAGTTGGATTTCGTGTCTTTGGTATAATGATCAAATTCAGCTGGAGTTTGGGAGTAGACACAGTTGTTTCTCTGGGATAGGTAGCTGAGTATATTTCCTGCCACTTACAGCTGAGGTATCCGCATCATGGAAACTGGTAAGATATCATTTTACCTGTTATTGGTGTTTTAAAACTCTGTAGCTTGAGCTCCATTTTTGTCGTGCTGTTTAATTTTTAAGTTAAGATTAATCTCGGAATGGTTGAACTATGTCATTTAATATTTAACTTTAACGTTAACTGGTCTGATTACTTAATCACAAGAAATGATAGACCAGGCTCAGTGTACTTTGAGCCAGATTAAAAGCACTTTTAATGCTGCAAAAATGGGATAAATGTAATATTTCGTACACAACCATTTTTGATGCTTAAATACCAGGGGAACTTCTGAGGTCCTGAACTTCATTCATGAAGCTGGGGTCTTTTACATAACACTACAATGATTTTTGCATGCAATTTCCTATCACAGACATTTTAAATTGCAAATACACTGTTGTGTTGACTATCTGTGCTTCCCAGGAATCATCTTTATGTATTTTTCGGGAAATGAACTTTAAACGCAAGATCGTTTCAGGGTAACATCAATGCTGAGTGATTTTCCCTCACCTGCATCCTCCTCCATTACTTTGAGTCATAACAGCAGATTTGACTTAAACATAAAATGATAATCGGCCCCTCATGATGTTTCAACTGGACAGAGTTAGTGTTTGTAAACTGACCAATTTGCATTGACCAAAACCAAAGATAATTTCCATGCCAGTTATAGATGCACGCCATAAAACTGACTGGAGACTGTACCTGCTCATAAATGAATCTGCAAATGAGAAATAATGATGTAAATTACGTAATAAATGCACAATTATTACACAAATCTGAACATCTGAATATCATTAACAGTTTTATATTCAAGGCATGCTATTTGTGATTTGTGTGCAAATGATTTCACGTGAATTTATCTGACAGACATTCATTTATGGTGCTGTATTGATATTCTACACAAACTGTATAACATCAGCCATCCAGAGTTAATCAGCACACATTTTAAAGTGCTTTTACTTGTACTTTAAACTCCTATCTCTGTGTATTTATTCATTTCTTTTTTGCAGAATGCTCAAAAAGAGTGTATCAGGGAGTCCGTGTCAAGCACACTGTGAAAGATCTGCTGGCAGAAAAGAGGTCACGGCAGACGAGCGGGCCTCGCTACACAGTAAGTCCACCGCTTAATCTTACCTGGTCAATTCCCTCAACTGAAATGTACCCCGCCCTGTCATTCACAATGCTTCCTTTCAGTCCATTCACACCGCCACTCTGCTCTTCTTTCATATATGCAAACAGTCAGTTTAAAACAGTTGGTATTTTCTGTGCCCCACCACTTTATTTGCTCATTGGCTTATCTTTTTTATTCTAATGATGAACCTATGGCCTCTGATACAGTCTCTCAGAGTCTTGTCCTTTTCTCACACGGGTGGGACGAAGCAAAGCCCGTTAGTGAATGGCTGCACATTAGCGGCAAACAATAGCAGCAGTGCTGATGCTCATGAGCTCCTGAGGTTTGGGAGTAAATCATCCTTTTGCTGCTGTAGTATGGCTATGCAAAGTCAAACACTCGCACACCTGCTCCACTGTATTGTTCCTCCTGCAGACCACAGACAAGTCGCCTGTTGTCACTCTAGACAAGCACAAATCAGACTTGCAGACATCTGGCTGCACAAGAGGGAAAGCTTTTCTCTATGTCTATGGCACACTGAACTCGCTTTTGTTTGAATAAGTAGCGTAATGACTTGTCTCGTCAATGTACAGACTAATAGTATTAACAGTTTAAAAAAAAAATACTTCAATTTTACACAAACGTTTCTATTAAATTTTATATATATATAAAATATATATTTATATATGCTAAGAATTAGAGAATTAGAGATAACCAGTGTCATTTTCTCATATATGAGTTTCGTGACTTTGTGACTTCAGATTTCCATGTGTGATGTATTATTGGTTCTTTGAGCCGTGACTGGTAATTAATCTTTTGTATGTTATGAAAAGTAACAATGTTGAAAAGTAACTATGTTTTCAAAGCATAAAAAAGTGTATGTAGGTGTCAATCATTGTGATCCCACATGGACACGACTAAGACCAAACACATACTACAATGGCTGAGCAGGGGGAGGGTTGCTCAGGAGAATTGGAGCATGTTGAGGCCACGCAGAACAAAAATAGCTTTATAATAAGCTTACTTCTGTATCTATGGCCTTTTATTTAAGTAGAAGAGCCATCTGCAGACTTCAGTAAACGCTGTCCACAGAAGTCATGTCCAAACACAGGACCAAAACAATACAGACACTTGCCAGAGGTTCCAGATGAACAATAGTAAAATACTACTCTTATGTAATCTTTGCTTTTAAAAAGTTGAAATTAAGACAAAAAAGTGAAAAAAGTGGCATTAAGAGAATAACAACCCTTTTACAGAAAGAGAGCTGATGTTACAGAATGTTATTAGATTTTTATTTTTACATATTGTTTTAAAGGTGCCCTAGAACTTTTTTTTTAAAAGATGTAATATAAGTCTAAGGCGTCCCCTGAATGTGTCTGTGAAGTTTCAGCTCAAAATACCCCATAGATTTTTTTTAATTCATTTTTTTAACTGCCTATTTTGGGGCATAATTAGAAATGAGCCGATTCAGGGTGTGTGGCCCTTTAAATCTCGTGCTCCACGCCCCAAGAGCTCGCGCTTGCCTTAAACAACATAAAAAAAGTTCAAACAGCTAATATAACCCTCAAAATGGATCTTTACAAAGTGTTCGTCATGCAGCATGTCTAATCGCGTAAGTACAGTGTTTATTTTGATGTTTACATTTGATTCTGAATGAATTTTAGGCTGTGCTCCGTGGCTAACGGCTAATGCTACACTGTTGGAGAGATTTATAAAGAATGTGAAGTTGTGTTTATGCATTATACAGACTGCAAGTGTTTAAAAATGAAAATAGTGACGACTCTTGTCTCCCTGAATACAGTAAGAAATGATGGTAACTTTAACCACATTTAACAGTACATTAGCAACATGCTAACGAAACATTTATAAAGACGATTTACAAATATCACTAAAAATATCATGTTATCATGAATCATGTCAGTTATTATTGCTCCATCTGCCATTTTTTGCTATTGTCCTTGCTTGCTTACCTAGTCTGTTGATTCAGCTGTGCACATCCAGACGTTCTGCCCTTGTCTAATGCCTTTCATAATGTTGGGAACATGGGCTGGAATATGCAAATATTGTTACGTAACAGTCGGTGTTATGTTGAGATTCGCCTGTTCTTCGGATGTCTTTTAAACAAATGAGATTTATATAAGAAGGAGGAAACAATGGAGTTTGAGACTCACTGTATGTCTTTTCCATGTACTGAACTCTTGCTATTTAACTATGCTGACGTAAATTCAATTTTTGAATCTAGGGCACCTTTAAGTATTGTGTTATAAAGATAGCTTTCATGGCAAAAGGGTTGAAAACAAGACTGAAGTTAGGCATTGATTGGTTAAGATGTATTAATTGGTAAAGTTGTATTTTGTACATAAATTTTGTATTTTTTATTTTGTGCAAATAACTTCATTGAATAATAAAATAACTTCACTGTCAGAAGGCAGGTGTGCCTGGGTTTCCTGGCTGTGTGCATTAAGCAGGGAACCTATAAAGCCACCAGTCAAGCACACCCAGATGCCAAAAATCAAGTGGCCAAAATTCAGTGATAAACACACATGGGCAAGCTTTGACCAGAGCCTGTACACCACTCTCCAGTCCATTCTAAGAGGCAGTTAAATACCATTGGCCTCATTATATACAACGAGGGCAAAAGCAGATTTGGAAAGTTGCCCCAGATGAGGATTACTCCCAAACAGAATGGGAGATGGGAGCGGGAAATCCTCCAGCTGGTAAAAGAGCAAGGGCTGCTTTGGAAATCATGGCGCACCACCAGCAACAGTGAAAAAGAGGGCCTGCAGAGCCTGTGAAGCCAGATAAAAACACGGCTCAAACACCAGAGATGAGCAGAAGAAATTAGGAAACACAGGGAGAAAGCAAGGGCTTCATCTGGGATCCCTTCAAGCATGCTAAGGGGTTGCTAGAGAACAAAAAGTCTGGGACACTGTAGTCAATCGAGCAGGAGTTGGAGAAATACTGCAAAAACCAACTCAGTGAGTCAAAAGGAGAGCCTGCTTGGATCCCCAGGGCATGTACCTCAGCCACTGGAACCTTCCTCTCAGTTTGACACCAGCTCCTCTAAATGGGCATAAGTCAAGCAGGTGGTGGAGCGAGCAAGAGCTGCATCAGCCGTTAAACCAAATGGCGTTCCCTATAGGGTTTTCAAGAACTGCCCCAGGCTCCTGAAGCTGTTATGGAAGCTAATGCACATTGCCTGAAAAACCCAATCCATCCCACCAGCATGGAGAATTGCAGTCACCATGTTCATTTTAAAGGAAAAAGACTCCCAAAGCATCAGCCAATTCAGAGGCATTGCCCTACAAAATGTTGAAGGGAAGATTTTTTTCTTTGTGGTGGCAAAACTTATCACTGACTACATCTTAGCAAATAACTTCATTGATATCAGCTGTCAGAAAGAAGGTGTGTCTGGGTTTCCTGGCTGTGTGGAATATTGTGCCATGATTTGGGAACAAATCCAGACAGCCAAACGCAATAAATTAGATCTCCACGTAGTTTGGCTGGACCTTGCAAATGCCTACAGGTCTGTTCCCCACCAGCTAATTTTCTTCATGCTGAACTTTTTCCACATGCCATCAGGTATCCAGAAGTTAGTAGCAAACTACTTCAACAACTTTTATGTCTGCTACACAACCCAGGATACCTCAAAACGTTACAGAAAGGGATAGTGATGGGTTGTTCGATCTCTGCCATCCTTTTCACTCTAGCTTTTTAGATCATCCTAATAGGCCGGAAGACAAATGGTTTGTGGAGTTAGATCGCAATCAAGCCAGCGGCTTCCAGCCATACGGAGCTACATGGATGATGTCACTACACTTCTCCAAATGGCAGCATGTACCAACAGGCTACTGCGGAGGCTGAATGAGCTGCTACTGTGGGCCTGTATGAAGGTAAAACCTGCCAAGTCTTGCAGCCTATCAATCTGGAAAGGAGTGAGAAATTACAACATTTCCTTTTCAGTCAACAGTGAGAGAATCCCATTGTTGGCAGAAAAACCCATATGAAGTCTTGGAAGGCTCTGGACTGCTGAGCTATCTGACAAGCACATGGCCGCCTCGGTGACATCTCATTTGATGGATTGAGCAAAATCGACCAAAGATTTCTACCAAGAAAATTCAAGGTCTGGTGTTACCAGTTCACCCTATATGTGGCCCTTGAAGTTGTGTGACATCACCTTGACAGCAGTTGAAAAGACGGACTGCAAAGCCAATAGCTACATCCGTAATTGGCTGGGCCTCCCACGGTGCCTCTCCAACACGGCACTGTTTGGAAGAAACACCTTACAGCTTCCCCAGAAATCCATCAGCCTGGGGTTCAATCAGGAGAAGGTGAGGCTCTTGTTTGAGCTCAGAGACTCACCTGACCCCACCATCCAAAACTCCAAGGTTCAAGTCCGTTCTGGAAAAAAGTGGAATGCAGCAGTAAAGTAGAAGGTAGTAGATCAGGCTATCAATCAGCTGAAACATCAGGAGATCATTGGGTGGCTGTAGACTGGCAGGGCTGGCCTTGGATGTGGAATGACTCCCAAGTTGTGGTCCAAAGCCACAAAAAAGGGAGGCAGTCATAGACAGGACCATAACATGGACGGACATGTGGAGAATACCCCAAGCAAGGTTGAGCTTTACCACCCAGGCCACATATGACACCCTTCCCAGTCCTCGGAATCTACACCTGTGGTACAGTTCTGAGGAGTCCTGTGAACTTTGTAAGCACAAGAATCCAAGCCTGTGGCACATACTATCCTCCTGTAAAGCAGCACTGACGCAGGGCAGCTACAAATGACAACCGGTTCCTGCACAAGCTGGCCGAAATCCTGGAAGTATGTAGGCTGGAGGCACTTTGAGATGTTCCGGGATTAAAGGAGCGAAACATCAGTGAAGGGTGTCATTTCTGCGTCTGGCAGAAATGCCTTGCAGGTCTACCCCCCTGTGCTTTCAACCAGATCAGTGCCCAGCTTCACACAAAAATACAGATTGAACAACAGATAGATAGACAGATAATAGACAGATACATAGAAAGACAGAAAAATACATAGAATAACATACAGATAGATAGATAGATAGATAGATAGACAGTATCTATAGATAGACAAATGTCACTTTTTAAGCAAATGTTCTCCATATAACACAATCATCTAGTGAGCAATTCAAAAGCAAAGTCATAATAAATTTTAGACATAGAAATTAAGTTTTATGAGGACAGAAAAAGTGTTTGCATAGTATCGAACTTCATTTTACTCTATCCCACTCTTGTACAGTAGAGCTATTTCATTGCTCAGTTGACTCAAGCGGCTACAAACCACCAACCCCCTCACTTCCACCTACTCCAGTGTGGTTTATCTTGAGGCTGAATCAGGTGCAGTGCTACAGCCTTGGAACTCTTCAACAGCCTGATTTCCATACCATGCCTTCAAAGAGGCACTGAGGCGTAGGTTGTTCACATAGGACAGTCTTGGAACGAGCAAATGACATTCAAATGCTAGCCTCAAAATTTGTTTGCCCTCCAGCCAGTGCTGCCTTGATATCAGCTCTTTTATGCTTGCAGTATGCAAAAGAAAAAGAGCATGTGTCTGTCTGCATTGCCGCACCAATAGCTCTCAACCATTCAATAACAAAACTGTATGCTACAAATCTCTAGGTCCCATTGTCGTTTTGGTCATAGAATAATTGAACCTTAACTAGTCTCATCCTCTAGTCCTGCAAAACTAGGATGTAGGCTAAGAGAAAGTGAGATATACAACATATTTTATTCGTATTTTAAAGGCTGCCCTGATTGTGTTTTTGATTTTGGTTATTCATCGGATCATATTGTTTATTTTGAACACTTGGATTATAGTGAGACACTCTTTGCAATCTCTCTAAGATTTGGGGGCAGTTCAATAGATGTATGCAAATATTTCATGCTTTAGCTTGTCATGTGCTATTAAGACTAGATTGCATTAGTCAAACGAAGCGATTACAGAAAACTCATGATTGATGGGAATCATTCTGACTTTTTTCCAGGGTGTATCCTCTCCTCCGAGTCAGTTTGTTCAAATGGCTGGTGAGTCTCCTACACTTTGCAAGTATATTAAATTCAGAAATGTGCAATGCCATTTCTAGATACTCTAAATACTGTATCAGTCATAAATTATTTTCATGTATTAATCAAAATTTTTGGGTCTCTCCAGGTTCTCACATGCTTCCAAGTTACTACGGCATGAGAAGACCTTTCATTTCAGACACAGAGTTTTGTTCCTCAACGAAACCATTTTCTGCTGACGTCTACCCCTCGTCGCTAACGGGAAAGTCTCTCTCGTGCGACACCGGATGTGTGTCTGGTTATTCCTCTCTTATAGACAGCTACTACCCAGAGTCTTTTGGAGACTACCGCAGTACACCTTTCTCCAGCGGAGGAAGTACGATATTCTCGCCCTCTGCATTGTCTTCTTTGCTCCCTCCTTACTCCAGTGACCCTTCACATTATTTGCTGGTAAGATCAGGCACATATAGCAAGAAGGCACAGTCAGAAAAGATGTCCATTTGCACAAGTCTATATGTGGGGGACAAAGTCTGTTCTGCTTTGTATTGGAAATATTCAGTAGTTCAGCTATTTCTAAGCTATAAAGGGCATATTTTTCTGAAGTTCTGTAAAAGTTATATGAAAAAATGTATATGAAAAAGAATGCCACAGAGAGTTCTATGGGAAAAAAATAAGAAAAAGGAAAAAAGGCCAGTATGATGTTGTCAAGGCCGGAATAAACCTATATAAATATGGTTTTCTGTTTTCCCAAAAAATTGGGGAAGATGGGGAAAGATGCCCCCCTTAACAATTTTTAAATTTTAAAATATGTAACAATATAAAATTTGCTTTTATATTGTTACATATTTAGATATAAGTTTAGCATGTGCAGGACGATGATGCATCCCCCAATGTATTATTATAAGAAAATATATATAATGATTTGCTAATTTAGTTGTTATTGCACAAAATGTCAAATATTAAAAGACCTGGGGTAAGAAACCCTGTCTGCATAATGTAGAAATGCCTTTTGATATAATTTTATAATATTTATAATATCATAATTCTATAATATTTATATTTATTTTAAAGTGTCATTAATGTAAAATACTAAATAAACTATTGTTTTTTTTTTGTTTTTTTTTAAATAAACAATTTAGTTGATAAAATCAAATAACCAATGACAGACAAAGCAGAATCCCAGTGAAAGAGATTAATCTGAAAGGTCAAAATTTTCTATGACTTATATTCAGGCATATGAATATTTACATATGTAATTGCCCATAGTTTAATAGAAGATATAATAGCAACACTATGAATGCAAATTAAAAATATTCCACTAACTCTCAACTAACCTAAAGCTTTTGATCAAAGTGAAAATGTCTAAAATGTAGCCTACATCTAATTCATGGAAATACTGAATAACAACCCTATTAATTACAATAAGTATTACATTTAAAAATAATATCACTAGTAACAACATGCCACCTGGGGCCTTCTGTGCCAATTCTGGTGGTCATCTTACACCAAGGAAAACCTGGACTACTGCCTGCAAACTTATTTAATTTATTGATTTATTTGAACTGTGTCAATATGCCCATAAAATACAATTGAATTAAAATATAGAAACATTTCTTTTTATCCTGAAAACCTATAATACTTGGATGAAATGGAAAAATGAATGAAATATTAAAAAATCTATTGTCAGGAGAAAAAAAAATATGGTTGGGGTTGGGCATCTTAACCCGACTTACCTAATACTTTAGAATTAAACTGTTTAACTGTTTGTCAGCAAAAATTTGTTTTATATATAATTAAAATATTAAAAATATTTGTTAAATTACGTAATTATTTAATTAAACAAAACTCATATTACTTGGATGAAACTGCAAACATGTTATTTAATTTATTGATTGAACTTTGTCATATATATATATATATATATATATATATATATATATATATATATATATATATATATATATACACACATGCATATGTGTGTTTGAGTTTTGAAAATTATATAAAACATTATGTTGTATATATTTTAAATATTTAAAATATATTTAAAATATATACCAGTCAAAAGTTTGGAAACATTACTATATTTAACTATTGTATATTACTATTGTTTAAAGTCTCTTATGCTCATTAAGGCTGCATTTATTTCATACTAAATACAGAAAAAACAATAATATTGTGAAATATTATTACAATTTAAAATTGTAGTTTTCTATTTTAATATACTTTAAAATATAATTTATTTCTGTGATGCAAAGCTGAATTTTCAGCATCATTACTCCAGTCTTCAGTGTCACATGATCCTTCAGAAATCATTCTAATATGCTGATTTGACACTCAGTTATTATCAGTGTTGGAAACAGTTGTGTTGCTTAATATATTTTTGGAACCTGTGATACTTTTTTCAGGATTCATTGATGAATAAAAGGTTAAAAAGAACAGCATTTATTCAAAATATAAATATTTTCTAACAATATAAATCTTTACTATCAGTTTTTATAAATTTAACACATCCGTGCTGAATAAAAGTATTAATTTCTTTCAAAAAAAAAAAAAAAAAAAGGAAAAAAAATACTGACCCCAAACTTTTGAAGTGTATATTGCTACAAAAGATTTATATTTTAAATAAACGCTGATATTTTTAAATTTTTTATTCATCAAAGAATCCTGAAAAAGTATCACAGGTTATAAACTAATATTAAGCAGCACAACTGTTTCCAACATTGATAATAAATCAGCATATTAGAATGATTTCTGAAGGATCATGTGACACTGAAGACTGGAGTAATGATGCTGACAATTCGGCTTTGCATCACAGAAATAAATTATATTTTAAAGTATATTAAAATAGAAAACCATAATTTTAAATTGTAATAATATTTCACAATATTATTGTTTTTTTTCTGTATTTATTATACAATAAATGCAGCCTTAATGAGCATAAGAGACTTCATTCAAAAACATTAAAAATAGTTATATATATATAATTTTTTTTTTTTTTTTTTTTATAAATATAGAGGAGTACAGAATCTAAATATGTTACAATTTAAAAGTCAACCACATCTTCCAACAATTTATATAGGTTTATTCTGGCCTTGAAAAGATATATCTCAGTATACTGGCTGCTTCTTCTTCTTTTTTTTTCTCTCTGTGCCATTCTTTTGAATAGACATTTTTCAAACTACTGTCTGTTGTCTCTCTCACTTTCTGTATTCACCTGTTTTAAAGGATATTGGCTTTAGTACAAGGAGGTTCAGTCAATTTTTGCATTTAGTGTCTTGTCATTTGAGAATATTTTTAAAGGTAATGAATTTTTGATGTTGACTGCAGAGGGACTCTTGGGAGCCCACGGGGACCGAGGTAGTGGAGGGTTTGTGTGGAGATGGTCTGGCTCCCATGCCCCTGTCTACACCCAGTTCTCTGGTCAACCCTGAGACCGCCAGCCCGACCCAGTTCCGCTCATCTTCCCGGGGTTCAAGCATGACGTCTTCCCAGTCATACTCTCTCCATTCACTGGATGAAGTCAACTATCACTCCTCGTTTCAGTCCACGCCTGGCAGTTTTGCTTCCCCTTCATTCATGACTGAGCCTGCGACCAAACTAATGCCAGTTCTACCATCAGAAGATACAGAAAGTGCACCTTCAGCCTTGAGTGACAGTCAGGTATGGGGGAAGGAGGACACTGGTAGCACTTGGTCACAGTATGAGGTCAGGAGGGCATTCTGAGATTGAACTGTATAAAGAAGTAAAGGCTTACAAGCCTAGCAGATCAACACCTCTTCAAAACACAAGACAATTAGCACTAAAATCTTTTTTGTCAGTTTTACTTAGCACAGCTAAGGAGTAACATTGGGGAACAAAACATACTATTATATCTTAATGTTTTATTTGTATCATTTATTATAATGGTATCTTAGATTTTCTAGTCATCACAAATTATATTGACTCAGCAGGATAATTAGGATAACAATCAGTATAAGGCATCTGTATGTCAGATTTTTTATTTCTATGACACATGAAGTGATTGTGAGTCTATTTAAATGTATATTATCTGCAAAAATTAAGTGTTAAAATATTTATAGTTGATGTGTAATATCTAGCTATTTCTACTTCTCTTCTTGTGAATCTTTCATTCAAAATATGTTGTGAAAACTGTCTAAAAGATAAATAAACTAAAACTGCAAAAAAGTATTCTTGTAACTCAACAACACAATGGAATTCACAGGCCAAATGCAGTTTTGCATTTGAGGCACAAACACGTGTCTCGTGTAAACACAACAGAAAAAACTTTACATGCAATGAAAACTCAAACCTTTTATTAAAAATTAAATGTACAAACATTTTCAAGACAATTACACCAAATCATTAAATCAAGTTTTAATGCCTCACAGATTCACAGTATATTCCCTGTATATTCACATACAACATTATAGAAGAAAAAAATCTAAATAAAATAAGGGGGGAAATCTTTTACATTATTATTTGATTTTTTTCTCTGTTTTAATTCTAAAAAGTCTCACAGGAATTGTCAGTAAAAAAATGTACCATATAAAATGGAGAAATTGGTAACCTATGATATATTATGTGCTTATATGCTAATCAACCCCTTATGATGATTCCAATTAATCCAGTTATCAGTCACACCCCCTGTTAAGGCAAAGTCACACAAGTTTTTTGTTGCGTATTGAGGGATTTATTTGGTAAATGTGTTTTCATCATAGTTTATGCGCATGAATAAAAACATCATCTCAATTGAGCACATACATTTTTTTTGTGCACATTTTTAGAATTTGTGCGCCTCTTGGCATTTCCATCCAGAATTTTTTATGTGATAACATTGCTAGTGACTGAACCCTTATGGAACACTAACACTCACACAAACACACACAGCAATTGTTTTTTATACATTGGGGGTTTTTTTTGTGTCATTTTAAATTGTTCACTTTATTCAAAACTAATTATTATTTATTGTTCAAAAACATTCTTGCATGAATTTAGATTCTTCCTCTAGTTTATATCTTCAATCCAGTAGAATTTACCTCTGCATGGGAAAAATTTGGAAAATTTGCTGATTTTTTTATTATTATTAAATGTATTGCCAAACTGAGTGCATTAAGTGACTCTTAATAAACCGTGTCAGACCAGGGGTGCGTTTCCCAAAGCGAACTATGGTCGTAAGTTCCGTCGTTACCAATAGAGTTCAATGGGACTTACGACCATAGTTCACTAACGATGCTTTCGGGAAACGCACCCCAGCATAGTTAGATGACATATAAATGGAGGTCTGGTGACAGGACCTAAGCGTTCCCCGGTTTAATCACCAGGGGGCGACATTCAACTGGCCACATCTCGTAAGAACCGACCTCTCCAACACGGTTGAAGTGTTTCTTGGAGGTTTCTTGGAGATTTCTTAGGATTATAAAAGATCTGTTCATCAAGGTGACTGATAATAAGAGACTGGTAATTAAGTAATATTTTGAAATTGGAGGTCTGTTTGCAGCGGTTTAACTTTTCAAATCAATTTCACAAAGGACATCCTTTAGAAATCCCACCAAGACACAGTTGAATTAGGACTATATTCAAGATGATTAAAGACGTGTTTATAAAGTACTCCATGTTTTATCCATAATTTAATTTACAAATATTCTGCACTTGCGAACGAAATGTTCAGTTTGTCTGTACTACATGTCACAAGGACCCGACTTCTTTTCTAAGACAAAGAACACCTGCATGTCATCAATTCTGCCCGCTTTCAGTCTTCTTAAATACGCGACCATTAAATATGACACATGTAAATAATCAACAGCATTATGGTATAAGAAATGTAAATATGCCTCTTGGAGCTTTTTCGTTTAAATTAGGCCTAAATTAGGAGTAAAATCAGGTGTGTGAGATTCTGTTTGTGATGAGCATCACTCCGCATCAAACCACTTATATTTATTTTGGGGATCTATATGATGATGGTGATGATGATAATGTTGATAAATTTGCATTGATTAATGAATCTATTGCATTGAAACAGAAAATACCGTGAGAAAGGAAATTAATAGCATATAAGTGTTGTGAACATCGCTTTCAGTTAACTTGCTTTTGACCTTCAACAACTGCAGCAACTGACCCTTTGAATTAAATATATAAATATAACTGAATAAATTTCATATTTAGCCTTCTTATACCTGCCTCCACTATCCCAGTAACCTGACTTCAGCAGACGTCCCAATTGTTCTAATGACAAACATGGCTGCTTTCATATGCCACGCCCACAACTCCAATAATTCTTAAAATACTGCATAAATATGATCTACACGACGCAATAATTAATTTTTTTTCCAAGACTACGTATTAGAGAAGCTATTTACAATGTGTCATGGCATGTAAAGCTTCATTTGTGCCTTCAGTCTCACTGCAAAGTTGAAATATTGCTTCTAAGGGAGACTCCAACCACCAACAGCAAAAGGATGATAAAATGTTAAAAATATATATTTGGTTGATGTCAAAATGTGAAATAACACAACATTCTATTAAAAGAGATGTTATTATATGCACTGTAATAGCGAATATCACTCAGAAATAAGTCTTTTTACGAAGCCTTTGAATATTCAAATTGAAAGTATCGCGCAATCAAATCATTGTCAAATCATTGAGTTCTTGGGGTTTTAAATAGTAGGGATGAGAGGAGAAAAACTCAAACTAAAATATCCCTAGCTATATTACTGTATAATTGTATGTCCTGAGAGTGTTTTGAGGTTACTTTGTTGAGACTTTTTGAGACTTTTGTGAATAATTCGTTCTTGCCCATATAATAGAGCAAAGAACTGACGTTGGGGTATTTCACTGTAGTTCTTCCAGAGTTTTCCTCCTTTTCAGGCCAATATGTCTGGTAAGTAAATATTCTTTTTTTCTTTCGTATAAGATGTTTTGTCTTCAGCAACCTGAAAAACATTGAGAAAAAAAAAATATTAATTAAAATCAATAAATACATTGGTAAACTTTGCTTGGAAATGTATACTTCAAATGATGCAGCCTTGCTAATATTTTAAAACAGCAAACAAGTATAAAGGATTACATTCAAACAAATTGGTGATTTTTACATGTATAGCCTATAGTCTATATTTTATATTAATTGGGATTTCTTGCAGTTTAAGGGAACAATATCTCTGGTGATTAATTAGAGCTCGAGTTTAGCTTGAATTTTCTGTCTGCCTTGTATTTTTACTCAGCTTTTCTTCAAGCAAAACTGAACGGGTTTATCTGAAGATTTATTTATTGTTTCGTTTTAGACTTTACGAGGTCGACCAGCGTGTCCAACTGAATGCAATGACTTTCGAAATAACCAACAGTAAACGATGAATGAACATAATTTCAACATTTTGACCAGAATTCAAACTTTGCTTCAGAGCAGCTTATATGAATATTTATTAGAATAGGTTTAGCTGTCAACGAACACATCAAAACACTGCCGAAGGACGCTTTTGCTATCTTATTAACATCAGCGCACTTTTTGCCCTCTGTAAACTCAACTGCCTCCATGAACTCAGCCATGGCGTGGCGTTGTTTGGAATCACTTAGTTTCCGACAGAATTTTATATAGCTATATTAACACGGATCAGGAAGACGTCCCACTGTTTATGTCTTCACAAGGCTGAGCAACCAATTAAAAAATTAGAAAAGAAGGACAACTGTTTTTGCATCTATTTTTTACACATTTCATATTGGGAGGAAGTTATTAGGCGCGGCTTTACTCATGTAGGAAGGGATCAGAGGACTGCCCATTAACTATATCAAGAAATAACTTTACATCTGGCGAGGGGATCGCAAAAACTAACTTGGACTCTGGACGTTTTTAGGTGATTTAAAACAAGAAATTGTCGCTAGATTCGACAGCGCGCTCGTGAAGAAATCTGGCTTCTTTGCACCAAATCTAATCGGGTTTTCTGTTGGACACTGACTTTAACATCTATTTCCCGCTGTATATTCTCAGTCCGCGTGTATGCGGCTTTCGCTATTATAAGAATACTTTACTTACGTTTGTAATTTGTAGTGGCGTCGACCGAGGAAGCCTCTCATTCTCCTCGCCTCGCAAGCAGCGTTTTACAGTGCTTTCACTTCGCTTCCCGCGAACCAACTTCGTGCGAGCCTTCTGCTCTCCAGTGAAACAGTCAATAATTAGATTAAGCTACTCTCCAGTTTAGTCGGGTTTTAATTTACAGCTAGGCTACCTGAAACTAAACTGCTTAAACTCCAATTTAAAGCTGTCGCTCCGTGCCAAAGATGGCTGGAGAGCATGTTTCTCGAAATTCACTACTGTCCATTGTTATGCGAAAACTAACCCATTCACTGCCGGATCACTGGTGCACCCAGACCAATAGAGGCTTAACTTGGAAGAAGAGCATAGTTTTTTAATCTTGAGTGATATCTTTTCTTGTATGTATTTACTGATATATATAGGCTCTATCTTATATCTTATATTTTCCACTGGAAAATGGGAAAAGTGCAAAACTGTGTGGCTAAACAAGAGGGGCAATGACAAATAAGGATGTCCAAGAAATCTTTTAAAGATCTATGTATAGCCTACATGTGCCGGTGTTCTGTATTCCTGTTGTTTCATTCATTTTTTGGAAAAACATGCATAATATTTTATACAAATATTTGGATTCAATGACTAAAAATGTCAAGGACAAAATAGCTACTTTCCTTGCAACTTCATTATTTTGGCAGCCAAATCAAAACACATTTTTCAAGGTAAAACAAATAAATTCATAAATTGCTTATTGGATACGCCACACTGATTTTTTAAAAATTTATTTGTATAAAAATGTATTCATATAAATCTTTTAAAAAAGAAAGGTTGAGATACTACATCTTTGACTTTGAAGCCCCTCAAAAATGTGTGTATTTTTGAACAACGTAGATCCATTGTAATAAGGATTTGTGTAAAAACTGATTTCAATAAGTTAGAATTTCTCTTTTGGGAAATGAAAATGTTCTGTTCACATGAAAATACTTTTCTGCACAGAATCATTTACAAATGTACATTTGGACAAAAAACTATTGAAAATCAATGCATACCCTAGTGGTGAATGAAAATAAACCGAAATAAAAAATGATGGGGGTTCTTTTTCAGCAGATAAACCCAAGGTATACCAGGGCGTGCGTGTGAAGACCACTGTCAAGGAGTTACTGCAGAAGCACAGAGCCCTGCAGGCACAGAAAACCGCAACGGTAAACAATGGTGTTGGATACACACTAAAAATCATAAGCAGACATTACTGACTTGTGGTAGCCAAAGTAAAGTGAAGCGCGGTCAGTCGACCAAATGTAAAGCACCACGCCCCCTCAGGCCTGCATGAATTTTTACATAATAGTCCTACAACGTAAGATTTCTGCTGTTTTCCAAGTAAAGATTAATGTTTTCCCAATGCTTCTCTCTGTCTTACATTTCATCCTGTAGAAATCACAAGCCATGGCTGGTCGCGATGTCTGCTCTACGACCTTGAATAGTAAGTTTAAAATAGCAAATGAACTGGACGACGATAACCGATAGTGAAAAGGCAAAAGATAATAAACCTTCTCCCTACTAACATGTAAGAGCTTGAATTTTAATCAGGAAACCTGAGAACAAGACAAAACAAAGTATACTTGACTGCATGCAACTTACTCCAAAATAGAAACCATTTTCATCCACCGTCAGGGATCAGCTCTACATCTACAATTGTAAGGAAAAAAATAAAAAATAAATAAAAGAACAATGACACCTACATCTATAGGTGTTCCTTACAGACCCTGGAATGATCTCCTATTTATAAACTACTATTCAAATGTGATTTAGCTGTTGGCTGATGGTCTCGTGACATCATCCCAAGTCTTACTGGCCTAATTTAAATGTTCTCCTGTGCTCAAGCCAGCATTTTCTTCTGTGTTCCCAACAGCCCACCTTGATGTCTTCTCTGGAATGCAAGCTCCAGAGCCTTATTTCCAGACACGTCCCTTTACCGAAAATGCCAACATCCCGATGGAGAATGCTTATGATCATCAACAGATGATGCACATGATGCCACCTGAGACTTTCAGCGGCAGTAATTTCGTGTGTCCCACTTCATCGCAGTGGTCTAATGGATATATGCCTTCAAATACGGACCTCTATGGTACTAGCCTGGTACGTGTTTGGTGCTTCTTAATTTGAAATAAAAGCTTTCGTCTGTACTACAGTTATAATGGTCAAATATATGTTTTCATCACGAGTGAAGTATTTTTTAATAAGTGTTTCGTGCTTTTGCAATCTGTTTCCTCAGGTATCGAGGTCACCTTCAGACTCCTTCAATCTCCCCAGTCCAGTTGACTACAACAGTTACTCCCCCCCTCAGTCCCACTCTTCTTCTTCCTCGTGCTACAGCTCCCCGACACGGATGGATTTGAGCTCCAGTTTCTCTCCAGAGAATTACCACTATCAGCATTGCAACCTTCAGCATTGTTTTTGTCTGTCGCACTGGTCCAATGCGCAGGAAGGCATGGCGACTTCGGAGTATGCGCCCTACGGCTCATCAGACTGTTTGTTTTCATATAGCGACGACAGTTATTTCAGAAGGGATACCTCAAACTCAGAGATGTGTTACTTATAAAATGCAGATTTTTTAAGCACTTTGCGCGAAAATTCAGTGTCATAATTGATGCATTTGAATGCATGTGTTGTATTTTAGTTTAGATCAAAGAAAAAGAAATGATAGAATGCATGATTAGGCTTAGGTTTGGAGAGTTGTTTGTTAAGCAACAAGGTTGATTGCAGAGAGCTAAATATGTGTGAGTATAATTTACAAAATATTCATTTATCTTTTCTACAATAAACATATTTTTCATAATTTTACTGGAATCTTTTGTTAAACTTGTTTAGATGTATTAATAATGGGGAAACTATTCCCGATTTTCAACGTTCAGTATCTGTTTCTCACTCTAGAAATGCACATCGGAGCTTTGACAGTTTTTTTAAAACGTGCAAAACAGTTTTAGTAGCTACTAAGGGCACAACTATTGTTTTGCATATCAACATTCAACAACAGGAAAAGTAGGGGGGAAAAATGTTTACACAGCATATATTTATAAAAACAGTTTTGATATTAAACAATGCTTTTATTAGGCTATAGTTTATAACTGTTAACATTTTTTTTGCTCCTATAACAAACACTAAAATTGTCTAGCTGTCTAAATTTTATTGCTGCCTTAAATTTTTTAAAAGTAAAATCACAGCTTGCATTGCACTTTTCATCATCATCATCATCATCATCGTAGAACAAGAACTTTCATTATCACACACTTTCACCAAAAGATGAAATCGAAAGGAAAACGCAGCACCGTTAACTTCAGTTCAGACGATGCAAAATTAAACAAAGAAAATGTATCGCATACATATAATATAGAGGTATCTCACGGGGTTCAAAAATATAGATGTATGAAATGGTAAACAGGTCTGGGATAATCGTAAAATTATCAGCTCATGTAAAATACGAGTCCCAAACTATAAGCAGTGCATTTACAGTGTCAAAGAAGTCTTTAGAAATTAAAGATAGAAAACTATATTCATGCTTGAATATCGTTTTTAAACATGCTCAGACATCAGCTTTCATTCATTTAAAGTAAATGTCCCGTATCTCTTTTACCTTCGGAACATGGCACGACTTAATCATTTAACGGTCATGCAATGGTGTATTCATTAACTACAGAAACAGGGAATGTTTTGCAGTCAAACAGTAGGGTGTGTACAGTTGGCAGAAGCACATGTTTTGTGCCTGCTGTGCACCAACTTGGAAATCCCCAGGAGAGCAAAGGACAAGGAAGTTTTCCTCTATCCACACTTTGGCTTCTTGTTTCCTCAAACGGAGTCCCTCCCACTTCTGCATAACGTGATGTCCGAGTGCAATACTGACTCCAGCACACATTTCTCTGACCTCTACTCATGTTATCTTTGAGTCTGAAAATTGTTATTCTTCTAAGTAAGGTCCAATCTTAAGCAGGATTTTCCAACAAACTGACATTGCCACTTCCAGTGATAAGAAAATCACATTTTCTCATTTTCTTTACAATAAATGTAGTGAGAAATGTACTCTTGTTTTGCTGTGAGTGCACATGATAAAGTTTTTACCCATGCCACTGTAAGAAATTATGTAGTTTACCACTGTAATTGTTTTGAAGTCACTACAATGGTGATCAGTGTTCAATTTGTTTGGGATCTTGCACAGTGTATATTCATAGTCAAATTTTTGATCTAGCCAAGTCAGAACTTTGATAAATTAAAACATTTGTTAAAACAATGAATATTAAATAAGCTATTTGGCTGATTATAACTTAGTCAAACTATATTAATGTTATTTCATCATGAAGATTTACCAATATCTTATTTCAAATTCATAATTGTTTGTAGATGGATATTTCACAATAGTGAAGCAGCTGCTGAGATACATCTTTGATACGAGACAAGATTTTTTTTTTCTTCCATCAACTAATGATGCACAGACATCAATACTCGACATACAAAACACAACAACGGTGACACTCAACAAATAATAACAATAAAAACTAAAATAATAACAAAACAAAACTAAGTTCAGCAGCACAGATAAAACCAAGAAGTATCAAAAAACTCATGCTGCATTGCATGCTGGGTACCTTCATAGTACATATGCACTGAGAAATACAGTATAATATTGTTTACAGGAACTTTTGTTTTACAATACTGTAAACTCACAGTAAAGCTGAGCCTTTTTTTATAGCACAATTGTAAAAACTAAAGTTGCATAGCAGTAAAGCACTGTATCACTTTTACAAGAAATTACCAAGAGTGCAGTTAGATACAAGAGAAGTCCTGCTGTGGAATTACTGTACAGTGTGCAGTTACATAGGGGAAGGGCTGGGGGATGCGGTGGAACTGAGTCCGGGGAGTGAATTTTGGGTGGGGGCAAGGTTTCAGTTCAAACTGGTTATATTTTTTTGGGCAATGAAAAGGAGTTTTGCCGTCTATCCACTCAATAGCAAATGTAACGGGATTGTGTTTGTCTGTGATTGCGCAATGCTCACTTTTGTGAATGGCAATACATGAAGCCAATGAGAATGCGCTTCTATTAGTGCTTGTGGCAACACTTTATTTTAGGGTCTTTTAACTAATTGCTTATTAGCACGCATATTTCTAGAATACTGGCTATTTATTAGTAGTTATTAAGCACATATTAATGCCTTATTCTGCATGAACTTATTCTACATTCCTAATCCTACCCAATACCTGAACTTAAAGGTACAATTTGTAAGATATTCGCAGTAAAATATCCAAAAACCACGAGGCTAGTGTTATATATTTTGTCCAGCTGATTACTAACAATATCTCTAATGTTTTCCCATTCTAAACAGTGACACGGGGCAGTGCAGTCGCCTGTCAATGACGTCAGTTACCCTTTGTTACCGCCTTTACTGACGTAGAAACCACATGACAACAGTGTCGTGGACAAATGCGGAAGTAGTGTCTAGCGTCCAGCAAACCACTAGCTTGCTTCAAGCAGTTCCTTATTTACTTCTTACACGTTTTATGGTGGATTGTGTTACTTATTTATGGAACATAAATACTGTTTACCATCTGCCACTAGTTCTGTCGACAAGGACAGTTCCCGTAAACGTAAGCGTACGGGCCAACCAAACGACCCAAGAGTTTGGGACAAGAGGATAGAAAGAGCAAGGATCAATATCGGTGTTGCATTTTGTAGATAGAGAGAGCTTCGCGACAAACTTCACCTAGAAAGAGATGGCGATCTCGCTTGTGTTTTACTCGACAGGTGAGTTGTTTTGATTCGTATCTTTACAGAAAACGTATGCCATTATAACGATCAACACGATTAGTATTATGGGGAATACACGCCAAACGCGGGGCATCGCGTCTCTAGACCCGCGCGAGGACGCGTCTGATCCATAGTTTATACATTTATAAAACTTTACCTCATCCGTTAAATCCATGATTTATCTTTCCGTCTGATTGATGGCCGTCAGCAGTTGGGTAGAAGACGACAAATCCCATCATTCCACGCACCTTCTTAGCGTCATCAAACCACGCGATTGTTATTGTTTTGGTAGTGCGCCCTCTAGTGGCAGGTCCTACAAATTGTACCTTTAACAACTGTTAAGCAGTAAATTAGGAGTTTATTGAGGGAAAAGTCATAGTTAATAGTTTATATGTGTTCCCTATACTAAAGTGTTACCGTGCGCATCTAGCAGTTACGTCAGCTTAGTTTACAGGGAGTCAAGTCATTTATTTAACATCTAATACAGCGTATAAATTATCCAACAATGATGTAAACTTTTTTCAAATATGAGATGAATTCAAATGTTCTAAGACAGTATACATTCAGTGTTAGTTCAGTTCATTTCAATAACTGTTCAACAACAGGTGCTGAATTGTATAGCACCTTTAAGTTTTTATTATTATTATTATTATTATTATTTTCCTGAAATTTTCCTTAGACCTCTTAGCATCCCCTTGCAGTGCACTGGGGGTGAACTCTGAACCCCAGGGCACACCATTTTTCGTTTGGTGTTTACGTTAATTCAGATTCCACTTTTTGAGGAATAATAACATTTCCATTAAATCCATTGAATCACTTCCGAAATACAGTAAATTTGGCTATTTATATAGCATATAAATACATATAGGCTATTTTTTCCACCTACTAAATCAATTTGCATATTCCACACAGTTGTAATGTTTTCAAATTGTGTCCCATATGAATGTATCTTCTTAAAATGAAAACATTTAAAACTGTGATGTATTGCGAAAAAAGGCTGAGGTTTAAAATGCACCCCCTCTCCCCACACACCCTGCTTTTGTAGGATATAGGCCTACCGTGATCCTATCCAGAAGGTTTTTTTTATGTAGCATATTCATCCTTTCTGATGACACTACCATCACTGATACCATGATTCATTAGTTTAAACAAGAACATTATGGACTGCTGTGGAACATTATAAGGATTAATTGCACCAGCCAGTTCTCATCTTGGAGGTTAATCTGAGTGTAGAGGTTTTGTACTCTGTTCTGATGATAGATAACACCACTATCAGACGGTGTCTCAGTTGGTGGGAAAGGTGCCAAAATACTTCAGTAATGCCATTAGGAATTTGAATTCAACAGTTTCACACCTTGTTGAAGACATTGAAAGTATTCTGTTACAACAGGCTGACTGCAATTCAGCATCATAGGAGGGAAACATTGAAGCAACTTGGTGTTATTTACAAGTGTTATTTAGAGCTGTTTTACACTTGAGATTTATTTGTTTGTCTAAGTTTGCATAATTTGACCTAACTTGTCAAATGACTTTTCACCAAAGGTTTTTTTGCAGTATGAAGGAAACTATAATGTTCATGTCTGTTGGTTAATTAGTACAGAAAAAAGGAAATGCGGCTGCATAAATCTTTTTGTGGTTATGTTTGATTCATTAAAGAAGGTTAATGAACAATCACTTACTGAACCTTTTTTTGTGTATGTGCCAGGAGTGTCTATCCCCATGCAGAGACCAAGAAAGATTTAAAAATAAAAGAGTAAAGCAATTGATAATTGATAATCTCATGGTTATTGTGCATTTTCCATCTGAATCCAGTTAGTTTAGGCCCTGTGTGTTGAATAAGATGCGTTTTGGTCAATCAGATCACATAGACGAGGAGGACACATACCCGTTTACACCTGGTGTTTTAATCCGCTAAATACAGGTGTAAAGAGGGTCTAAAACGTTTTGAGCTTGTCCACTTTCGACCACTTCCAGAGGTAGTCGAAAACGCATTTGACCGGATTGCTTTCGTTGTGTAAACGTTCATGTGGTCGAATGTGTTCGAACGGCCACAAAAGACCACCGACTGACCTAATGCGTAAACGTTATGGGAAGCGTGCTAGCCAGACAAGATTTAAACTTTGTCAGCTGAAGACCCACGTTTGGTTTGAAGACAAAAAACGTACCAAGAGCAATGTTTTCTCACCATTCCTGATTTCTAACACACACTCACAGTGTTCGGCATGGTATTCCAGCTATCAGAGCAGACAGGGGAAAGCTCCTGCTCTCCGCATGTTGATATGTAAATTGCGCAAGCTTATTTTGCATCAAAAGATCTGAAAAAACCCATACATTTACTTGCCCATAGAACCTCCCCTTGAAGAAATCTGGACAAAAGTGGTTGAAAGTGGACAAAAGAGATGGTTTAAAACACCAGGTGGAAACGGGGCCTCAGATGGAAAGCAAATAAATGCATTTTCTTAAAGGGTTAGTTCACCCCAAAATGAAAATTCTGTCAATAATTACTCACCCTCATGTCGTTCCAAACCCGTAAGACCTTTGTTCATCATCAGAACACAAATTAAGATATTTTTGATGACAGAATGCTGTCAGATTTCCTTCCATTGACTGCCTTTGTAACTACCATTTTGATGCTTCAAAAACTTTATTAAGAGATTGGAAAACTAATCCATATGAATTGCACGGTTTAGTCCAAATTTTCTGAAGAGAATTGAGAATCGCTTGTTATGATGAACAAACTGAATTTAGGCTTTTATTCACATATAAACATTGATTAGCGAACAAGCTCAACCTAACCTGAATAACACACAAGAACAAACCTCTTCAGGAAATCTGACAGCATTTTGTCATCAAAAAGATCTTCATTTGTGTTCTGAAGATGAACAAATGTTGGTCCCACTTTATATTAAGTGGCCTTAACTACTATGTACTTACATCAAAAAATAAGTACAGCGTACTTATTGGGTTCATATTGAATTGCAAAACACTTTTGCTGCTATTGAGGTGGGATATGGGTAAGGTTAGGGACAGGTTTGGTGGTATGGGTAGGTTTAAGGGTAGGGGTAACGTGTAAGGGATGGTCAACAGTGTAATTATAAATGTAATTACAGAAATTAATTACAGATGTAATTACATGCAGGTGTTTTTCAAATATAAGTACAATGTAAAAACATGTATTTACACAATAAGTGCATTGTATCAAATGATTAATTCAAATGTAAGTACATAGTAGTTAAGGCCACTTTATATAAAGTGGGACCCAAATGTTTTATGGGTGTGGAACGACATGAGGGTGAGTAATGACAGAATTTTCATTTTTGGGTGAACTAACCCTTTAGGCCTTCTGCTTTTCATATTTTTTTCTCATCCCCTAATGATCTTGGCCTCAGAAGTGTCTCTAAAGTTTAGGAGTTGTTTTCATTTCATGACATCATCACACTAACAAACGTTTAATTTGAAACATAACAGTGAACACCATGCGAGCTATCAAATATCAGTAATAAAAAACAAAACAATTCTCAGGAAAACTATAGAACTTCAGGCCAAACATTTCACAAACACCAACGCAGGCAGAAACTGAAATCTGTAAAAGATGTCTTAACAGAAACCATGAGTGTAGGTCAAAAGGGCAAACATGAAAGTGTTACATTTTTTATGGCAACACTGAATTATGATCAGAAATGAACCCTGTGCCGACTATGGCCTGTAGCCAGCTAACTTGACCTCTACTCCAATACACTGTATATTGTCTTCAGCCTCTCAAAAATCAATGATGTCATTTTCAATTTTAAAATTAAAGCACATTTCTATAGGATAACTATAGTTTTGCTCTAACTTTGAATCAACATTGTTTGAGGTAATCATAGATAATTAAGAATACTGAAAAAATGATATTGAGATAACTAAGAGTCTGATCCTATGAGAAGAGGAGAAAGATCAAAAAGAGCAAAGAGCCAAAGGGAAAAGATAAGACTGCAGTTCATGTTTCTCACAATATATATATACAGGTAAACATCAAATGAAATGGAAATTTAAACTTAAAAATATTTAAAAGCATCCAAATTCTAGACAAAAGGCTTTTTGACTTCTCATTTGAGTTGAGTGCATGCCACTGATAGCCTCTTTTTTGTCCTTCTTTTATAGAAAAACACATGCATTCAGCATAAATCAGGTAGAAGATATAACATCTACTCTAAAATACCAGTAATGGTCATTCCTGAATGACACTATCATAAATTACTTTCTCATTATAGTGAGAGGTCAAGATTGAAAAGATAAGCAGATTTATGTCAACAGAAATGACAAGATATACCTTTAGTTAAACAGCAGCTATGACAAAAAGACACATATTTCTAGGAACTCTAGCAATCAGCTGAAACTGGAAAGCTATTCTATGATGTAAAGTAACTTGAATAGAATGAACATAAGGTTATTAAACTTGATGTGTTTTACACAAAAATGCAGTATAAGTAAAAGGTATATTTGTTAATAGTATTCAATTTACCTCGCATTTCACCTTTTTTTTCTAGTAGTAATAAAACACTCTGTTCCTAGAGAAATTGAGGGCAAGTTGTATCATGCCCCTCTCAGCTTTCTCCTAATACATTTCTCAGTTGTTGGTGTTAAGTTTTTCTCATAGACTCTTTGCCAACATGGATTGTCTAGACCTGTTTGTGTGGTGAAATCCCCCCAACCCCCCTCCCCGAATTTAAACCGAGAAGGTCCCAACCCCCCCGGAACGCGACATCAACCGTGGAGGAGTTAGTCTTGGGTGGCATCAGGAAGGGCATCAGGCATAACATTTTTGGAAAATTACTGTTTGGATGATTTAACTTCAATGACCTATGGCAAGTATCAGCCAAAAGAAAGAGAGATACAGAAGAGACTTTCAGAAGACCAAATTCATTAATTCAGTTCCATTGGCAGTTCTTGAAGTTTATTATGACTCCTTGTCTAAAGAATTCATCTAGAGTGTTTCCTATCTCTCTTTAAAACCAGAAATTTGGGTTTTCTTCACTTTTCACAAGGAAATAGCAAGACTGTGAGATCTTTCTACTGTGTAACGGCCATTTGATAGGAGGAGCTTGGAAATGCTGGTGTTTTTTTCAAGTCATGATGTATCACTGGGATCCTGGTGACATTTCAAAATTGTGTTTGGAAATGATTCATGTATTGGAATATGAAGTGAATATAATTTACTGTTCATGTTTACCAATACAAACTTACAATAAAAATCTAGTTTAGTAATGGGTCTCCAGTGCACACTTCTCCACAGTATTTAACTTTGACCCGTTTCACTGCTTTCTCATTCTAATGTTGTCCCCCTCCAGCACACACTTTCCCTGCTTCTCACGCCTTGTACTGTTCTTCCTTCCATCTGTCAACATTTGTGCAGACATGCCCCTGGATCCTGTTGGACAGATTCAGCGGCAACTTAAAGGTAAGAAGAAGTATCTTGGCAGCACAGTGTGTGTTCTGAAGAATCATGAACAAAAATTTGTGCACAAAGGGAATGTTCATTCAAGAAAAACAACAGTGTCAGTGTCTTACTTGGTTTCATTCACTCATAGTGCTCTTTATGGTTTGAAAACACCCATTTTCACCAATTTTGTCTTCTGTCTAAATTTAAAACAACTGAACTATGACCAAGCTTTTCACACGCAGAAAGACACAATGTAGAGTTTCAGTGCAACATACTGTAAGTGAAAAGGTCTTCTATGACCCTGAAGCATGCGATTGTTGGCAATGCAAAGCAAACATATGTTTAAGGACAATATAAAGATAGATTGTCAAATAACCTACCTGATCTGTCTCAACTGCTCAGTGTTCCCATAAACACAAATGAACTTGATGAAATGACTAGCAGTATGGGCACTATATTCTCTAGTACATCAGAAACTGATGCACCCATCAGATTAAAAAATGTTAGACAGAAAAATACTATTTATGTTCGAAATACTAGAAAAATTTGTCCAGTCAATTGTGCTACTCCCTGCAGAAATTATATCTATTAAAATTACAAATGACTTACTTCTAGCTTCTGACCAAGGTTGCATCTCAATACTAGTTTTACTTGATCTTAGTGCTGTGTTTGACACTATAGATCAAGACATACTCTTAGATCGATTGGAGAATTACACCAGTATTCAGGCACAGCCATTAGGATGGTTTAGATCATTCCTATCTGACTGTTACCATTTTGTTTATTTAAATTAAATTATGGAGTGCTGCAAGGTTCTGTTTTAGGCCCTCTGCTATTTTTAATATAAATGCCTCTTGGTAATACTATTAGAAAACATGGAATTAGTTGTAGCCACTGTTATGCTACTCAGTTATATATTTCATCACGGCCAGATGAAATCTCAAAACTATCCAAGTTGGCAGAGTGTGTTAAAGATATAAAATAGTGGATGACCAGTAATTGCCTTATATTAAATTCAGATAAGACTGAAGTATTACTTATTGGACCAAAAACCATGTACACAGAATCTCTTAGAATACAATTTGCGTCTTACTTCATCATCTACAGTTAAAGACCAGGGTGTTATATTAGACAGCAACTTGTCTTTTCATATTTTAAATGTTACAAAAACAGCCTTCTTCCATCTCAGAAACATTGCTAAGCTATGGAACATGTTATCTATTTCTGATGCAGAAAAGCTAGTTCATGTATTCATGACTCTGGATTACTTTAATACATTATTAGGTGGTTGTCCTGCATCCTCAATAAACGAAACCCGAAAACTAGTCAGTATCAGGTGTGACCACCATTTGCCTCACGCAGTGCAACACATCTCTTTCGATTTCCACATGATTAAGTTGCTTTATTTCAGCATTATGCAATTCTGTTATTCCAATTTAATGTACTTACGTTGGGTCAATTTAATTTATTAAGATTGATTCGACTTATTTACTATGGTTGGGCACAGCTTAATTTAATAGTGTCAGCCCAACTAATTTGCAATGTTATGGACCAACTCATTTACTTAAGTTGATCCAATCTATGCAATTTAAGTTAGCATAACAAAAGTGCTTAATGCTGAAAGAAAGCCATTTAATCACACGGAAATCCTTTCCATGATTTAATTACATTAATTCAAAGAATAGCTTTTGAGTGTTAATAAATTAAAACCTTTTTACCATAAACTATCTCAAGTCAATTATGGACAGTGTTCTGTGTTAGAAATCTAGATGCGACATAGGATTCATCCTAAACTGCCTTAACCAAAAACATTGTAAAGCCTAAATTGATCATAAGTCCATTGGTGGCAATGCTTTTGAGAAATACAATCCAGAGCACTACCACAGTGATTACTTTTTTACTAAAGTAATTTGAAAGTTTGTTAGCAGGTTCTCAACCCAAGCACAAGTGCAACACTTCACCACAATGGTAACCCTAAAACTATTAATTAACAGAAATTTTTAAATACCAACATAATAGAACTGTAAACATTAAAAAGTCTTTCCATTTTCTCATGTTGCTAAAAACTGCTTAAAATAGCACTTTATTTCAACATTTACACTCCTAGTTCAGCCCCTTTGCAAAGCATGATGGGAAGTGAAAATCCTGTTTGATTGAGTCCTTGTTGGGTTTACTTGATTGAAACATGTTATTTTAATATAAAAACATCAAGTTAAGTCAAAAAGTAATTGTTTCAACTTAATTTAACATGAAGCAATTGAATTTGAAACAGAAACCTAATACAATGGTGTTGAATCAAAATAAGTTGCTTAAATAAAGTGAACAGCATCAAAAATCATTTTTTTCAGTGTAACATACACCTGCCCATGCCATGGGCCACTTGACAATGTTGACATCAGCAAACTGCTCACACACACGATGCCATACACGCTGTCTGATATCTGCCCTGCAAAGTGAAAACTGGGATTCATCCGTGAAGAGAACACCTCTCCAAAGTGTCGGACGCCATCAAATGTGAGCATTTTCCCACTCAAGTCAGTTACAACGATAAACTGCAGTCAGATGAGTACGATAAGCATGCAGATGAGCTTCCCTGAGACGGTTTGTGACAGTTTAGAACTTCAAAAACTCTAGCCTACTAACAGAGATGGAGTGTTTTTTACATTTGGCTCGTAAATTCTTGAACAGCCTTTCTGATAATATTCAGGGCAGTTTACCCAGCCAGCACAGATATGTGGGGCCCAGATGGCTGTCACCTGGGCTGTCAAACTGGGGCCAAGCCGGTTTTGTCCACAGTTTCCATGGAGGCCCCACATGGGTTAGCCCAGATAAAATGAACACTACTCAGTGTGCACACTACAGGCTGTTAAATGTAACACAGAAACATGCTGGAGTTAATGAGATAATTAGGTGATAACGAGCAGAATCACCGAAGGACAGAGGAACAAAATACGACTTTGACTTCAGCCACAGCCTTCGATGAAATCAACTGAAGATAAAAGACATTAAATCTCTCAAGATCTGATTAAACAACTCCACAAACAGCATTACCAGCTTCACTAATTACTAACCAGATTGACTTTATTTCTGACATATATCTACAGAAGTTTTTATGGAGAATTACCAGAGGTTTAGATATTGATTTGTTGAAAATAAGTTTGGTTTGATGTCACCATGAACAAGGTCAGTGCTTACTTCAGTTAGGCAGTTTGACTTGACTTTTTTTGATATTGGTTTTTCTCTGGCTGCTCTAATTGTTTGTTATGGCAAGAAAGGCAAAAGAAAATGTGTTTAGCTGTTGTCAGCTGTTTCATGATACTAATATAATTGTCATCATGTTGTGGCTTTATTTGCTAGTCTAATGACTGATCTTTATATTAAAAAATTATTATTAACTTTGAGCTGGCACTTTTCTAGAATAATAACAAAACAGTTGAATAAATCAGATCAAAATAATAAATCTGAAATATACAATGTACACTAAACACTTTAAAGGTGCCCTAGAACCCTTTTTCACAAGATGTGATATAAGTCTAAGGTGTCCCCTGAATGTGTCTGTGAAGTTTCAGCTCAAAATATCCCATAGATTCTTTATTATTCAATTTTTTAACTGCCTATTTTGGGGCATAAATAAAAATGCGCATCCCCTTTAAATGCTCGCGTTCCCCGACCCCAAGCTCGGACTCTATAATACATTGCATAAACAGTTCACACAGCTAATATAACCCTCAAAATGGATCTTTATAAAGTGTTTGTTATGCGGCATATCAGATCATTTAAGTATAGTATTTATTTGGAAGTTTACATTTGATTCTGAATGAGTTTGATAGTGCTCCGTGGCTAATGGCTAATGCTACACTGTTGGAGAGATTTATAAAGAATGAAGTATATGAATTATACAGACTTCAAGTGTTTAATAATGAAAATAATGACATGGCTCTGGTCTCCATGAATACAGAAAGAAACAATGGTAACTTTGACCACATTTAACAGTACATTAGCAACATGCTTACAAAACATTTAGAAAGACAATTTGCAAATATCACAAAAAATATCATGATATCATGGATCATGTCAGTTATTATTGCTTCATCTGCCATTTTCCGCTATTGCCCTTGCTTGCTTACCTGCATAAAGTCTGTTGTTGCATCACAGTCGGTGTTATGTTGAAATTCGTCTGTTTTTCAGTGGTCTTTTGCAAAAATCTAATTTACATAAGAAGGAGGAAACAATGGCGTTTGAGACTCACTGTATGTCATTTCCATGTCATTTATCTTCAGTTGATTTCATCGAAGGCTGTGGCTGAAGTCGTAGTTCTTGTTGTTCCTCTGTCCTTCAGTGATTCTGCTCGTTATCACCTAATTATCTCATTAACTCCAACATGTTTCTGTGTTAGATTTAACAGCCTGTATAGTGTGCACACTGAGCAGTGTTCATTTCATCTGTACTAACCTATGTGGGGCCTCCATGGAAACTGTGGACAAAACTGTCTGGGCCCCAGTTAGACAGCCCAGGTGACACCCATCTGGGCCTCACATATCTGTGCTAGCTGGGTGTAAGTGAGTGAAGTGACTTGTGGCCAAGTATGGTGACCCATACTCGGAATTTGTGCTCTGCATTTAACCTATCCAAGTGCACACACACACACCGTGAACACACACCCAGAGCAGTGGGCAGCCATTGCTGCGGCGCCCGGGGAGCAGTTGGGGGTACGGTGCCTTGCTCAAGGGTCTCACCTCAGTCGTGGTATTGAAGGTGGGGAGAGTGCTGGATATTCACTCCCCTCACCGACAATCCCTGCCGGACCTGAGACTCGAACCCATGACCTTTGGGTTAAGTCCGACTCTCTATCCATTAGGCCACGACTGCCCCAAAGTCTAGATTAAAAAGTTTAAATCCAGATTAAAGACATCTCTTTAGCAAAGCATTCACATAATGCACCTCATAATCTTGTACATCAGTTATATGCTATTTGCTTTTCTGTCTCTAGAGAGTACAGCTCCATATTGGATCCAGCTTCTAGATATTGGATTTCAGATGCCCCAATACCCGTGAAGAGATGACACAACCTTTCAGGACTTCAGATGTTGCCAACTCTTAATTAACATACATGACTGCCATTTTTTCCATGTATTGTAATCATTATGATCAATAATTGTAATAATTGCTTTAATGAGATCATTGTTTTTGCCTAAATGAATACATGACAATAGCTAGCTGCATGATTTATATTATCTTAGAACTGTACATTTTTGACATATGGACATTACTTTGGTACAGTCACCTCTGATAACAAATTACTCTAAATTGTAATGTAGGAACATGTGTTTTTCTGTGAAGATGCTTTGAAACAATGTGTATTGTGAAAAGCGCTTATACAAATAAATGTGAATAGAAATTGAACTGAATGTAAATTCAAAGCCAAATGGAAGCAATGGAAAAACATCAGTAACATCCTCAAACACATTCACCTCCCCCCACCCACCACCAAATCACACACATACTAAAACGCTTTCAAATTCACGTTTGCTTTATTGTCATACCTGTTTGACAGAGATATGTACAGAAGCTCTAAAAAGCAGATATTATGGTAGAGGACGTGCAGAGCAGACCCTTGTTTAAACATCTCATTAAGGAACGTGTTAACTTGAGAGGCAACTAAGCCTGCGGGTCTAGGGCATGGGTAGATTAAATGATAACATCCACAGGGGATTTCTCCAACCTTCAGAAAACTTTCTAATTCTAACTGACATTTTAATGAACTGTATACAAGGAAGAGCACTCTTTAAATGTTATCATTTTAACCATTGGATTCTGCACAAATTTAAATTGGAGCTATGCAAGCCAGCTAAAATAGACATAAATCTATCCCTTCACAATTGTTTCCAGATATGTTATTTCCTTCAGATTTCATTTTTAATAAGAGCTGCCAAATTGCTGTCCTAAATAACCCACATCAGTATCACCCTAGTAAATCTTACTTGGCCATGTACTGCAGCTAAATCTATTCTGTATACACATAATTCAGTAATTTACAGGAGTGACAACTGCATTTTAAAACCAAATTAGCTCTCTAAAAATTCAGTGATAAATGCATTTACAAAAATTCTGCACAGTGTTTACGGAACCGAAGTAAACAACTAGTTGTTAATGACGTTTTTAAATGCGCATCGGAGGTCTCTCTTTTGTATGCATGAAAACCACAGGGAAAGAGTTATGAGGCTTGACTCATTTGTGTTGCTAGAGCATGCTAGGTACTAGTCCTGAACCTAGCCCTTAACCTAATCTTAACCCATGTAGTTACCTTATATTATTCAGTACTTTCTTGGTAAGTACACTGTAAGTACATTGAAAGTGCACATACTGTAAAATAAATTGCAACCGAAAATAACATCGAAATATTGTGACCCTCAACTTCCCACTTTTATTAATTTATTTATTAATTTTAAAAGCCAAGCCCAAACAACAAGCCCAAAATGCTTATAAGTAGACATGGCAACACTGTAGGGAGTCCTCTGATAAGCAGCCATTGCTATGGTTATCACAGTGTCAATCATCGCAATTTCGGGAATGATAGTTTACGGTATTACCTTCTGTATTTAAATGCAGTTGTCACTTTGGAAAATTTACAGTGTGTTTGTGACAATAACCCAACCAACATTTCATGGCAGGGCCAATGTAGGCACAATAGGACTTGAGGTATGGGCCTTCATGGGTTTGTCCATGGGCTCCATGTCAGCCCTTTTTGAATTTTTGAAACATAGAACCCAACAACAAACCCATGAATGGCAAATACCTAAAGCCAATATTGTGCCTACATTGGCTCTACCATGAAATAATCTTGACTGGGTAAGAAGCTGCGCAAAAAGAGTGCCACTCCACAAATATCCTAAATGTCTTCTGAAAACAGTGAGGAGTTGCAGATGTAGGGTTCTTTGTGGCCCTCATCTTCTTCCAGCAGTTTCTCAAGGGCTAGAGTGCCCTCAGGGGACTGGGGAGGCTCCACCTGCTGAGGCTCAGGTTCTGGTGAGAGTACTGGCAAGGTCAGAGGAACTGGGAAGAGCTGGGAGGCTGACAGGGCCGCCTGCACAGAGGGGGTCTGCATGACAGGGCTGGAGATGGTGGATAAAGGCTGAGCCCAAGGAATGTATGTCAAAGAGGAGTCTGGGATCTCCACCTGAGGCAGGGTTGTGCTTGAAGTGCTTACAGTCTAATTGGGAACAAGATAAGAGACCAATTAACATATTTAGGCATTGAAACAACAGCAGTGACTTTGCATCAGTCTGTAGCTCACCGCAAGGTTGGTGAAGAGAGGTGTGTGCGCAAACGTCAGCATGGGGGAAGGGCCCACCACAGTGTAACTGGGACAGATCGGCTGGACGTACATATCAGTGTGGGATGGGATGGAAGGATCATGGTGTTGGCAGTCTGGGGGAGTCCAGTGGCTCAAAGACTGGAGGGCAGATGTGCTGGTGGTCTGGGCAATCCATCCTGTGCAAAGCCCGCTGACATCCACAAATGAATCATTAAGACCACTCTGGTTGGCTTCTACAAAGCTTGAAGTCCCTTTTAGAGAAGAATAAGAGCATGAAAAATATGTTGTGTAATCAATGAAAATCAAAAATGTTCATATGTAACTTACCAGCATGTGTGTATGACGGCAAAGTGTTGTTGGGAACCATCACCTTAAAAAAATAACAATGGAAAAAGTTATAACACATTGTTTTTATAATATATAATTTAGATGTTACATATTAGATTATTTTTATAGTTTACTATTGTGTATTATTATTTGCCTTTTTATTTTTGACAGGACAGTTCGAGGAGAGACAGGAATTGATAGAAGTGAGAGGAGGTAATGGTCATGATGAGCCAGTGTTAAAGGCACAATATGTAATTTTTCACCGCTAGAGGTCGTCTATTCAAAACAAAGGTGTAGCTTGATGACGCCAGTATTGAGCGTGGAATCATGGGAGATGTCATCTTCACCTCACAGCCGGTGGAAAAGCAGAGCAGGGCTGATTGCTATGGGAGCGTAACGAGGCCGCTGGAGCAATTGCTAATGAGAGACAAGCACGACACATGGCTTGAGAGCAATGGAACTTTTGACGCTGACCCACAACCTGTCCACCCCAACCCCTTACCCGGAATGCGTTTTCGCCCCTGTCCCCTACGGAGGTCTGTGCACGCCTCTGTTACGAGCTCGGCATTGGCCCGAACCCAGAGTGCTCCCCCCGTATTCTGGTTATGATGATAACCGGGTGAGTGTGAGGAGATGGGGTGGTGGAGAGATGCTGAAAACTGTCGAGGAACATATGTGAGTCGACTGCATATTTATGTCGTCCTCCACTGGGGAGACATGTTGATTAATGATTGCTGCCTGCTGGTTGGAATGACGTGATGATTGGATAGATCATTTGAAAGTGCTCCTCCCGAACTTTGTTTATAAAACATGTGTTGAAAATGATGTTATAATGTTGCTCGCAAGCTGCTATGAGACACTTGTTGCACACTGCAGTAAGCTAGATCGATATTAGAATATCATATTGTTTGAATCTCGTTTTCTTGATTACATTAATAAGACTAAATGTGTTGAGCTATATAACAATAATTAGTTTTCTGCCTATAAGTGTATTCAAACAGTTGTTCCTTTGTCTAATAAATCATTTAATATATTAAACTGTCTTCGGTGTTTCCATGGTTTCAACAAAATAATCGAAGGTAACTCAGACATGATGTCATTGCTAAGCGATGCACAGACACGGTCCGTGTCCTGGTTAAAATTGCTTATTTCTCTGGATTTAAACATTCTTGTAAACATCTGGGATAATGTAAGTACAAAAGTCAACAAAATATATAACATTGTTCTACAGGTTTTTGAATACTTTAATCCAAAAATCTTAAAATTGTGCCTTTAAGACGCATAATACGAGTCATAAACCGGGTGTCAGTAAGAGCAGAAGACGTTCCAAACGGGATATATCGCCCTCCGAAGGGCACTTCGGAGTGGAAATAATCATGGACACCATATTGAAGGGTCATTCCAAACCGAAGTGCCAGTTCAAAGAGCCCTTCGGAATGAAGGATTTCGAAGGGTACAACTGATGGACACGTCGGGCCCCCATGATCCTTTGCACAGGGAAGTTGTTTGACATCACAGAATGGGTACAGGAGGTTAGGAGTTCGATTTTACCTATAAATGTATGTATAGTATTTTTCTATACTACTGTAATATTTATATGAGTTAGATTTGGCACATTATTATGGTCAAAACTACATTGTACTTCAACAAAAATACTTTACAGCTCCCTTTATCACTCCATTCAAATGTTTCAAATACATAGACACAATATGGTGCGATAAACCTAAATAAATAAATAAATACATAAATAATAAACTAAACAGAATCACAATCTACTCCTCCTTGATTGTCTTGTTAAGATGACCCCTACACCCTTTTTGACCGCTACACCCTTCATCCCTTTGAAGCTCTCACTCCAGAGGGTAAACCCTTTGAAGGGATTAGGGCAGGGATGGGCAACTTCAGTCCTGGAGGGCCACTGCCCAGCAGAGTTTAGCTCCAACCCTAATCAAACACACCTGAACCAGCTAATCAAGGTCTTCAGGATTAGTAGAAAGCTATAGGCAAGTGAGTTTTTATCAGGGATGGAGATAAACTCTGCAGGACACTGGCCCTCCAGGACCGGAGTTGCCCATCCCTGGATTAGGGCATAGGGATTAGCCCTTCCAAATGGAATGCAGGGATAGGCTATATGTTAACTTTAGATGGCTTGCATGTGTTTGAATTGAACTGCTTGTGTCACTTACATTGGCCAGACTAGTTACTAGTGGCTCAACGGATCACAAAACTCATGGTTCGGATCATATCACGGTTATTAAGTCACGGATCGGATCATTTTTCAGATCAGCACACACAAAAAAATGGGGGTGGGGGGTAACTTTGCATTTATTACTTAGCCCACTTTAACTACTCCGATACACAGCAGAAACTACTAGCCTAACTAATACATTATTAGAGGCAAGTGAAAAGAACAAATACTGTACACCAATTACAAGCATAGATAAAGTTACAAATAAAGTATAATGTCTAACTGTAGTATTAATTTCCATGTACAGAAATGTAATAATTAAATGAAAAATGACACTGTTCACTGTATAAATTTAATATAGATTAATCTTTGTTAAAGCTGTGTTATGTTGTTTGATTTACATGACAGACAACAGCAGGTATTTATAGGTTGCTGTCACTTTAAGAGTAAGCCCCCATGCACGCACACATCCAATAGATACACATCCGAATTCTCACTTCGTTCAGTTAAAGGTGATAAAGAGGATCTTTTACGCGTGCACAAGTATTGGAACACGAGTGTTTACCACCGGCATTCGCTGTGTCGTGTAAGTGGATACATTATGTCGGACTCACCGCAGGTAACTCATAATCTGCAGTTGTTACTCCTGTCTCCGGACAAAAACATTGCATGCGGCGCCTGTAGAGTGTGGAAAGTTACTGGAGCGCGCAGCCACGCACGTCTCGCACAAGGAACGTCATGGCAGTGATTGACAAGCCAGAGGGCCAGTCCGCGCACGTCTCTCACAAGGAACATCACGGCAGTGATTGACAAGCCAGAGGGCCAATCGTTTACGCGATGATCGCGTAAACGATTGGCTGATGTTTTTAAGGCCCTACCTCGTGCACAGATGATGTATATTAATATTATTCCTTTCAGTGCACCTAATAAATAGTCTTTTATCAGTTAGTAAAGACAGTATCAAGTAATATTGCAAAAATGTATAAAACAAAACATCCTCTTTAGCACCTTTAAGACATAACCAAATGGGTTTACGAGAATACTTGCTGAGAGGGGTATTTTGACTGACATAATGCGTGTATGTGTCCATCCAAGTGCATTGAGGATGCAAAAGAGAAATCAATTTGGAGTTAGCGAGCTATCTGAAACGCACCTCTCTCTCTGTGTGTGTGCGCAAGCCTTGTACGTGCGTCTGTGCGCACCGATAACAGCGTGGCGTGCGATACCGAATTAAATCCTCTTTTGCCTCTTCTAGCACTGGAATGGTTTTATATCTATTTAATGTGTAAACTAGCAAGACAAAACACATGCAAATGATAACCTTTCATTCTATTGCGGTGAAACTTGCAATTGATCCGCGAATCACATGCGTGCCGAACCGTAGGGCTTGGTCCATACGGATCCAAGTACAGGTCTCTGCAGGACATTAATGATTGATGGGCGGGGCCATAAACAGAGGGGCGTTTTTAAGAGCGTTACCTGATTTGCACACGTCAGAGTAGGGTTTAGGGGTGGGATCGAGTGAAGGGGATCATTTTCATTGTATGATATATAAACACCCTCCAGTTTGAAAACAAAATACAAATACACAAATACAGAAACGCCCACTTTTGTTCCACAGAGACCTCGTACTCTACGGATCACGGATCAACAACGATCCGTTTAACCACTACTAGTTACAGACACAATGTAAAGTGTAGAGAGTGAAATTTGAGTTTCCAAATAATGTTCTAAGACTCTATATAGGATTTGGGGGATAATGTCGCAAGAACACCCTGCGATTTAGATCGCGAGAGAGAGATGAGATGCACTTTTTAACCCTCTGGAGTCTGAGGCTGATTTGGGGCCTGGAGAAGTTCTGACATGCCCTGACATTTGTGCTTTTTTCAGTTGTTCATAAACATATTAATGGAAAAAGTGTCATTACACTGTATTCAGCACAAACTAGGCTACAATAATATGTGAGGAACATGTATGTACATGTTTGTATTTTTGAAGGAATAACGTTTATGTGTGGTTATTGAAAAAACATAAAACTTAAGTCACTGAAATAAGGCCAAAAAAATAATATTATATATGTGTTCACAAGACTTCTGGGTATTGGAGGTTGTAGACTAGGGTTTTTGCTTCAAAATTATGTAAAAATTATCCTTCCTACTCCTTCATATAAAACAATAGAGAGATTTAAACATCTTTTTGTCAAGAAACAGTATGCGTGGAGAAGAGAAAAGACAAGAAGACTGAGAAGACAAAAGAATCGCATAAAGAGCTCTAATGACCTGCATAAATAATGAGCTCTTTCAGTCAGGTAGGCTGTGAAAAAACCCTTTGTGATCATGTTCAATATTTCAATATTTATTGTCATTACTATGAGCACTAGTGTTTTCAATTCATACTTGCAGCCGGAGGGCGCTCTGTACACATTTAGTCCACAAATGCCAGCTAAAGAAGAATAGGCAATCCAGGAACTAACCGAACTAACAGAGGCCAGAGATCACTAACTATGGCTATTCAAAACATTTTTCAAGACAATAAATACACGATTGAGACGATGCATACAAGTATTGCCTCAGAATTTGCCTCAGAATAGTGCTCCCTCCGTGGGCGTGGCCGCATTAGCAGATAATGAGATGAAACACGGACTTCTGACATGGCTCTCTTTTCATACAGATTACATAAACACATAATTTTTGTTTTCGTTTTAAAACCTGACATTTCAATGTTTTTTTAGACATTAGTCTAATTTTTTTGTGATTAGTATTCACTAAGGTACAGTTCATTTTCTGAGAACTATCAGATTGGACTTCATTCAGAGGGAGACGATAGATCACGCATCATGTTTTCTTTATTTTGCAAAAAGCACAACATTTTGTTTTTACTCTGAGTGTACACAAATAAAAGAAGATATTCCACAGATTAAAATGGTGTATAACTCTTAATTGTATGTGCAACATTGACGGAGTATTTTGAGTCTCTTTCACACTGGTAAGAAAAAAACCGTGGTGGTATCGCCGGTGATACCTCATACCTCAGAGTGTTAATCTGCTGTAGGCAATTCACGATGTTCGCCTCCAAATGTTCAATTAAACAAGTGTTGTGATCACCAGAGCTCCTTGTCAATGTCCTGATCGACAGAACAAAGCCAAAAACCCACAAAATATCGCTGGGTAAGAACTGTGAAGCTAGCGTATAACCCTCAACGCACGTTACGTAGGCCTGTATCATGAAATGTAGTTCCTGATTTTTGTGTTCATTCTGGACCCTGCTTACACTGAATATATATTAAACATAAACATTTTTCTTGTTGCTTTACACAAACAATTATTAGAGCTATTCCACCCAATAATTGCAGCCATGACCTTTGTTTTTCTACAATCAGGACTGAGATCTCAATAAATGTTGTCCAAAACCAATAAACATTTTAAATCCTTATATGGTGAGCTCATTTGACAGAACAGTCTCAAGAGTCCCTAGAAAGAATAGCAGACATCTAATAATAAGCAGGATAATATCTTCAAGTATTCAAGTCATGATAATGACCAGGTTGTTTTACATTACCCCTTACTTTTTACACAACAATTAAGGTGTAGCACAATGAGATTCTTTTCTAAAATGATTTACATGTCAGGGCAAGTGGCTCCACTTAAATTCCACTTAAACAGATGACAGGGACTTTAGTCTGACACATACACCTGGTAGATTGGATCAAGGCATTTATTGCTGTGGCCCCCAGCCCAATAATGGCAAAGTTGCTTAAAAACCCATCTCTGTACTGAGTGGTGTTGAATGAAATGGCAGAAAACATGTGGAGGGGCTGGCTTACAGACAACCTATAGCTAACCTAAAATAACAGACAAAGATAAGCTCATATGTAGGTCTCGTGCGTGGTTTCGCTCATTGCCAAGTTGGGAACAATTACTAAGGCACATCGTCAGCTTCTGCAGAATAGCATTTATAAACAATCAAGATGGCATTACAAGAGAGACGAACAGGCTTTGCAAGAAGACTGCTTTTTTATGAGTATTTCATGTGAGAAAAGGTTGCAGCATGTGTTTTTTGTTTTCATGTGTTGTTAAGTACAATTATAAGGTTGGTAGGCAAGCCTCTTGGCAGATCCACAAATGGATTTGCATAGGCCCCATGCCCAACCCCTCAGGCTATGTGGGGGAATAGTTTAACTGTCATGGAAAAACACCTGGATTATATAAGGCCAAAATCCCCTTGGAGTTTGGAGAGCCTGCCTTTTTGCACCCACTAATGCCTGATAAAATTCAAGCTGATCTGAAGTTAACATTGATTTTGCAATACTTCGCAATCCTATAATCAATTTCAGAGTTTTCAATCCTCCTGGGGCCCATTATTCAGCCAATTATAAAAGTGCTATGATCTGAATTGTGTTCGTCATATATTAACAATTGCAATATTAAGGCATCGACCCAATAATTAGGCATGTTTAAAACCCAAGGTCCTTTCGTAACTAATTCTTTCCAGTCTCACATTTGGACAGCATCACTGTGCATTGGATGGATTAGATAAAGAAAAAAAAAAAGGACTTGAATGAGTAATGAACGAGATGATGTTAAGTTTGACAGTTTTTTACAATCAAAAGTATGTGTCTATTGTGTGTGCGCACATATGCTGTAGTTCCTACTGCACTGGGGGGCGTTGTTCTGGCAGCATTTCCTCTTTTTCTCCGCAGCAGCTCCTTCACAGGGTCTTTGACTCTCACTCCCTGGTACGGCTTGGATGCGGATGCCTCTGATAGTGCTGTATCAAAAAACACACCATGAACACGCTTGACAAATATGAGCACGCCTCATGACAAGTGTACCAAAAAAAAAAATGCTCCTATTGCACTTTAAAAATCATGTAGGGATTTCTTATTCATGCCAAGTTAAACAAGGTGTGGCAGAAAGTGTTGAAAGTTTCAAGTCACTCAACAGATACCTCTTTTATTTGGACCTTTCTTCTTTTTTGTTTTGTGTAATCTGACGTACAAAGCTACAGTAAGACAGTAATCACTCAAACTCTTGCTTTCTTGTACAATTTCAGCCATTAGTGAGTAGTGTGGACCTCATAAGTCTGTGACACTGACACACAAATAATTATACAAATCCCATTTCCTAATCTATTCAAATAAAGCAGCCTGTAAGATATAACTACGTTACATGGCTGTTTTTCATTCAAAAAATGCATTTTCTTGTGTCCTCATGTGCCTCAGCTAGAGATTTCATGAGAACTACACTGACAGCTCCTCAATTGATGTGTTGAAACCCCGGAGCAAATTCTTACGCTTGTCTCTCCATGTTAGGAAACCATGTGAACATTTTTTTAAGGAAGTATCACTGGAGTACTACTGGTTTCTGAAAGGCTATAAAATTCATTGTCAGAACGTGACCATCTGTTTCAACTAAGCACATATACATTTACAGTATAAATCGTATAATATAACTGTGATAAGAGGGTGTCTCATAGGAATTATGGGAGGCAGAACATTTTACAGTTCATTACTGCATATATCATTAACTTGTATAATGTTAATATATTAACTTACTGGAACTACTTGAATCTGCTTTGAACTTTAAAATATGCTGATGACCATATCATTAAACAGATGGTGAAATAGAAGGCCGCAAGGTGACGTGAAGGTCATAAAAACTGGCCTGTCCATGAACTATGGCTCATGAACAAGTATGCGTGGTGCACAGTACAGGGAGTGCAGAATTATTAGGCAAGTTGATTTTCTGATCATATTTTTTTCCCAAGCACATTTTACCAATTCCAATCCACATCAATCTTAATAACTACTATTAATATTGTTTTTAATCATTTATAAGTGATATTTAATTGTTCATGAAGGCTGGAAATGAAAAATGCCTTATATTCAGGTGTGCAGAATTATTAGGCAAGTTTTCTTTTACAGGCAAAATGAGCCAAAAAAGAGATTTAACTCAGACTGAAAAGTCAAAAATTATTAAATACTCATGAGAAGGACGCAATACTAATGCAATACTAGAAATTGCAAAGTTAAAGCATGACCAAGGGACAGCAAAATGCTCATTGGGTCAGCGGGGTCAGACAAAAACAGGTGGAAAAGAAAAGACACATGTTAACTGCAAAATAATTAAGAATTAAGGTGAAGAATTAAGTGTGAAACCATCAGGAACCCTTTAGTCTCCAGCGCCACCATTTTCCAGAGCTGCAACCTACCTGGAGTCTCCAGAAGTGCAAGGTGTTAGGATCTCAGAGACTTAGGTTAGCTAAAAAATCCTAAAAAATGACCTGCACTTGATAAGAATCACAAGCTGAAGTGTTATAAAATACATGAAGACTGGGTTTTAATAGGGCTTATAGACAGACAGCTTGAGAATGACTCCTGATGGACCAGCACCACATCCTCTTGTACCACTGTTTGAAGAATTTATCCAGAATCTGGCAGTAAGGTGTTTGAGTTCACTTTTAGTCCATCTCTTATCCTGAAATGTCTGTCTTGCAGAGATGGACTAAAAATGATCTTCCAAAACTTACTGCCAGATTCTGGAAGATAAATTCTTCAAACAGTGGTACAAGAGGATGTGGTGCTGGTCCTTCAGGAGTCACTCTCAAGCTGTCTGTTTATAAGGCCTATAAAAACCCAGTCTTCATGTATTTTATAACACTTCAGCTTGTGATTCTTATCAAGTGCAGGTCATTTTTTAGGATTTTTTAGCTAACCTAAGTCTCTGAGATCCTAACACCTTGCACTTCTGGAGACTCCAGGTAGGTTGCAGCTCTGGAAAATGGTGGCGCTGGAGACTAAAGGGTTCCTGATGGTTTCACACATAATTCTTAATTATTTTGCAGTTAACGTGTCTTTTCTTTTCCACTTGTTTTTGTCTGACCCCGCTGACCCAATGAGCATTTTGCTGTCCCTTGGTCATGCTTTAACTTTGCAATTTCTAGTATTGCATTAGTATTGCGTCCTTCTCATGAGTATTTAATAATTTTTGACTTTTCAGTCTGAGTTAAATCTCTTTTTTGGCTCATTTTGCCTGTAAAAGAAAACTTGCCTAATAATTCTGCACACCTGAATATAAGGCATTTTTCATTTCCAGCCTTCATGAACAATTATATATCACTTATAAATGATTAAAAACAATATTAATAGTAGTTATTAAGATTGATGTGGATTGGAATTGGTAAAATGTGCTTGGGAAAAAAATATGATCAGAAAATCAACTTGCCTAATAATTCTGCACTCCCTGTATTCACACAAAGCACTAAAATAATGCTAAATAACTGAATTAGTTACACAAATATAAAATGTAACATAAACACCCTACCATTCACATTTTTGCAAGAAATTTAATTGATCAAAAATATATTACATTGTGGAATATTACAATTTAAAGAACATTTTTCTATGTTAATATATATTAAAATGTAACTTATTCCTGTGATGCAAAGCTGAATTTTCAGCATCATTAGCCCAGTTTACAGTGTCACATGATCCTTCAGAAATCATATTAATATGCTAATTTAGTGCTTAAGAAACATTTATTATTATTACTATCAATGTTAAAAAATGTTGTGCTGCTTCATATTTTTGTGAAAATTATACTTTTTTTTGGATTCTTTTATAAATATAGAATGTTCAAAAGAACAGCATCTGTATGAAATAGAAATGTTTTGTAACATTGTTTATTGTCCTTTTTGATCAAATTAATGTCCTTGCTGAATGAAAGTACTGTTTCTACATTTAAACAATGTTGCTTTGACTTTTAAAGTGAGCTCATGCAGTGTTGGGTACACTACTCTAAAAAAGTAATTAAGTACTTGCTACTATTATGTCTTTAACAGTGTAATTAGATTACTGTATATTTACTCTCTCTGAAAAAAGTATTGTGTTACTTCTTACTTCTAATTATTTTCTAAATCCCATATCAACCTCAACCAATTGAACAATACAAGGATAGACATGAAACTGCTCTTTTAATTCTTTCAAATGAATAAAATAAATTTGCATAAATTATTATTGAAAATACCTATATATTTGAAGGAAGATTACATTAAAAACATACATTTTAACATTATTTGTTAAATTTTATACGCACTTGATAAATTCTATACGCATAAAATTCTTCTATAGCCTATACAGTATTTAATGCAATACATTAGAACAGAAGTAGCTGTAATTAAATTACAGAAAAAAATTAAAGTAATCCCTTACTTTACTTTTAAAGGGAATGATGAATGATTCAAGGGAGTAATGAAATTACAGTTATTAATTGACTCTTCGCCAGGAGTTTGATTGACAGGTGATCTAACCAATCATAACGCAGAATCCACAATCCAAAATTTGAAATTTGAGACTTTTTTTTTTTTTTTTTTTTTTTTGGTGCACAAAAAGTATTCTCGTTGCTTAATAATATTAAGGTTGAACCACTGTAGTCGCATGAACTGTTTTAAATATGTTTTTAGTACCTTAAAGTTTGAAAGTGTAAATTAACTTGCTGTCAATGGAAGCCTCACTGAGCCATCAGATTTCATCAAAAATATCTTAATTTGTGTTCTGAAGATAAACAAAGGTCTTACGCGGTTTGGAACGACATGAGGGTGAGTAATTAATGACAGAATTTTCATTTTTGGGTGAACTAACCCTTTAAATGACTACATAATACTTTCATGTTTAACAGGTTATTATATAGTATGTTTCTGAGCTGTTTTATTTATCAAATGTAATTAAAATGAAAAATGAATTAAAGCAAAATTAATATATTAGAATGAAATCCATAAAATGATCCCATGATGACAACTTCTAAGATATGAACCTTTTCTTCTTAGAGTGCATGAAGTGATTGATTCTAGCAGTACATCTCAAAGATATATTTGCTATTTACATGAACAGACAGGCTCTTTACATGGCATGATGAGTTGAGTTGCTTGAATCTACACAGATGCAGCTGCTGGCTAACAGTGAATTCTAAAGAAAGCTGCCTGCAGTGCATACTGTGTACTTAAGGAGGTGTGATTGTTTGGTGATGTTTGATTGCCTAACTGTACTCATACCTGTTTCAAAAAACACAAAATATAGTTTATTGAAAAAAAATCCTTGACAAAGCTCCAGCCGTTTCATTTATGCACCCCTGGATAAAATTAAGATAGATTTGATCAAGGAATTAATGCATCACGATTTATGACTCACGATTCAATCATTTGTGAGTCACACACGCCTGAATGCGATCCTTTAATGTGGAAATCTGATATCGCTTTCCCTGTTTGCTAAACATTAAAAAAAATCTCTCACACTCTCCACACCCCATTCTCTCACAACTGTTACTTCTTAAGGCTAAAGTCTCAATGTTTAATCACCAAATAATGAATCAGTAATGTACCTGTTCGGTGCCATTCATCTAGATTCATGACACGCATTGGTTTCTGTTAGAAAAGGCCGACAAATAACCACCTGTAACTCTGCATAACCCTGACAAAACAACCGTCAGATCTTTTTTTCTGTAATAAATGTCTGATATATTGTCGTTCTGCAAACAATAAAAAATCCTTTTGGTAAGTCGCTGCGCTCTCAGATTGGACATGTAATTTATGCATTTCTAACAGAAACGAATGCAGTTTTTAACATTCACAGACGAACAGTCACTCTAAATATATAACAGTGAAAGCAAAGAGGCTTCTACAGTTGTGCAATACAAGCACAGCATGATTTAAAAAGTTGAAAAAGAGGAAGCTATGCAGCTGTGAAGTCTTTTCTTTCAGAAGGAGGGCAATTGAAGAGTTTTGCATATCAAGATTAAGCCACTCCACAGTATGCCTGCTTTCTGAAATGATGCACGTTTCCAAAGAGCTCTATCAGTTGTAATAACCATCAGTCTAGCAGGACATAACTTATTGGCAATAAATATGATGACCTCCTATCTTTCACCTCATAAGTTTTAAAGTGGAATGCGAAAGAAACCGTCACTCTTGAATTCTTGCGAATAACATGATTTTCTGTTCGTACTGCTCATTTACATTTACAGTATACTAGATAAGATCCCAGAGATGCAGTGACGTGGTGCAAGTGCAATTAAAAATGGAAAACTAAAAATGAACCCCTAATTTCCCATTGAAATTCTTTTAAATAAGTCCATCTGAACCATTCAAGCTTTTTAGTAATTTAGTTGTGTTTTGGACTGTTTTATTTATTTATAGTTCTAACTGAGTTTTAGTTATTTTAGTACTTCAACCTCAACTAAACGAAAATGAGAAATAGAATAGGTGAAATATTTTTTTATTTATTTTACATATGTTGGTAACTTTACAATTTAGATAACATGAACTAAGAATGAACAACACTTCTACAGCATTTATTAATCTTAGTTAATGTTAATTTCAACATTTACTAATACATTATTAAAATCAAGAGTTGTATTTGATAACATTAGTTAATGCACTATGAACTAACATGAACAAACAATGAACAGCTCGACTTTTATTAACATTAACAAGGATTAATAAATACTGTAAAAAATGTATTGCTCATTGTTAGTTCATGTAAGTTAATATGTTAACTAATGTTAACAGATGAGACCTTATTGTAAAGGGTTACCCATATGTTTTATCATTTAATTTTATTTCAGTTAATGTTGATTTTATTGTTAACTAACCCTAATAACCCTGTCCCAAACCTGAAGCTGTAACTGTCTGTTTCAGCACAAAGTAGGCATGCGATTTTAGGAAATGCGACTGATATACATTCAAGTAACATTTTTCTTTTTTTAGAGGTTAAATTGACTACAGAAAAATACAATTCTAGAAAATATTTTAAAAAATAAATAAAAAAGCAACACCAGAAGTATATCTTGAGCTTGTACACCAGTCCTTTTCATGTGATAATTAAAAAAAAAAAAAAAGCAATGGAACTTTGTTCATGGAGGACAAAAGAGAAACATTTGAAGAGTGAAATTTTGCTTATAAAAACTTCTTATAAGATTATGAAAAATCATAAAGTATCAATGTGATACTTAATTGTTAAGTATATTTTCCCAGATGAGCACAAAATAACATTTAGAGTTTCTGTCAAATAGCCAAAGAACAGGCCCCATTGTTAACGGATCTATCAACCTTACTCCACTTGACTTGATAGCAACCGCTACCTTACATACTGCGTAGTAATGGAAAAAAAATGGATGCACATGTACAATATTAAAGCTGGCAAAGTGATATAATATATAACTAATAGATCTTACAAACTTAATATCATAAAACATGCAAAATCAGCCTGAATTCTGCTAGTAATGAAAAGTCAAACATTGAGATATTAATTTATCACTCCACTTATTAGAACAGATATCGTGGAAAAACTGCAACAATCAATTTTTTTTTTTCATCCGTATAATGAGAGCACAGGATTAATAGATTTTGCATCTCGGTGCAATCTCAGACCTGAATTTAATTAAAAAATATATTTTCTTGATGATTTGCAGTGCATTTAATTTTCATAAGTAAATAATCTTACATTTGCATACTGCAACATAATGCACGTGAAATGTGCAAATGTAATTGTATTGATATTCAGAAATTGTACTTACATTTTCCCATGTGCACACTCTGTTATGTAACAATCTAAATTCTTATGATATGTAGTCAAAAACCTTTTCTATTTACTTCCTGAGATCATCTCATAATTGTACATCGGTCGCTTGAGTGGGCTGACTTATAAAAGCAACTGCATTCAAGTGATGTCACCACAAAGGGAAGCCACTATCCTCATTAATTTAGTACCACCAGTTTACCAGAATTTAAAGTTTCAGCTTAGCACAAATTCTATGTCCATAACTGCTGTAAAATGAAAGCAGAGAGGGTCTTGGTAAACTGGTGAATTCCCCTTTTGTCTTTATCTCATATTTGTTCGAAAGGCACATTAGAGATGTGCCAAGAGGCACATCTGTAAAATCACTCTTCTGATAATCGGGAATAAAATTACTGACCAACAATAATTTTACAACTGAAACGCACTAATAAAGTGTTTTGCATCTCCAAGATCAACAACATATTTTATTTTATTTTTAAATCTATTCCTGTGAAACAAATAAGTATTTTTCTAATTTATATATATATATATATATGCATATATAATTTCTATTAAAAATATGATTTATATTAACTTTACTACAATAAATAAATGGAGTTTCTTTCTGGGTGCAGTTGTTAAAATCTGAGTCCAAAATTAGGCTGCTGAGAATTGATGTAAGCCATCTGAAACTGCAACGCTAGTCAATTTATTAGTGTTAAAGGAAACACCTGCACACACTTTGAGCTTCATTGACCACTCAAGCCATGAAACTCATCATGTTCCTTTTCTCAGCTCAGTTCTTTCTATTATTACACAAACAATCACACATCTCAGCAACAAAAAACAAGGAACAGCTTTTTATAACAAATAACAAAATACATCTGCTTGTAATATACTATAATGCAATCACGTCAACACTGCAGAGTTATAGCTCAGATAATGCTGGTATTTCTTAAGGCATTTTCAAAGTTCTCAGCTCATCCAAATTTGAAACAGGCTCTAGAAAAGGCACATTAATGAAGAAAAAGCTAAAAATACTTACTTCATTGCACGAGAAGACAGATCTTCCTTCTAAATGAGAAACAAATCGTAAATGAGATTCAACACAGTGCCAACGGTTAATGCATGAGAGCGTTCTCTAATGCAAACTATGGGCTCAATGCAAAGAAGCAATTTTCAATAGGCCTCAATGGACAAGAGTTATTAAAGAAACATCTTTTCTTTCTACTGCAAATTTTTGAGTATAGCATAAAACGTTGTGAAGTTGCGTGGGAAAAAGCGCTGAGATATTTTTACCAGCACAACCTAGAGCCGATGAGGTCTGTCAGATGAGGAAATAAGGTCTTGACCTTTAGAAGTGTTGTCTGTACCCTTACAACTATGTCTTTGTAGGCACTGTGTGATGTTAAAATCGCATATACCAGTTTATTTTGAAAATTGTGATTAAAGAAAAGAGGAAGCGATTAAACAAGTACAGCTTTGCTTGAGGCGACTTTAACATCCTAATGTACAAGTTCACTTACTTTAGGTTTTGGGTTAAGTTTCAGTAAAGATGTGTCAAGCGTAACGATGAAGGATGAAAAGAGTCTTATCCTCGCTCATCTTTCACCTGGAGCAACGCTGAAAAGCAGCAATAAGACGAGGACAGAGGGCAGTGAGGTCACTGTCATACACTCACCTGAAGACACAACGTCCTGCTGTTTATGTTTTACTATGAGGGCAAATACCACTAAACAGCCTCTGGGGTTGAGAGTTACGGCCTCTGCCAAAGATGGAGTAGCCATTCATATTAGTGATCTATGGGCTGAAAATACAGTTTTAAAAAAAAAAAAAAAAAAGTCATTCATCTTTTATAGTGATGTTCAAAAATAAGCATGTTTTATTATCAACAGACCTTTTGGCATATATATACACAGAGATGGGCATAAATACATGAAAATGTATTTAAAATGAAAATAGAAAATATATCAGTTGAAATTAGAGATGCACCGATGTATTGGCCAACAGTCGGTATCGGCTGATAAAAGCTATCACTATCGGCCAACTGACGATGATCAGGGCCGATTATATCCTGTCAATCAAAAGGGTGCGGAAAACGTGTTCAGACTGCAACTCATACAAACTGTGTGTGAAGAAAATCACTACTGTGTTGAATTTTAACGCATTAACAGTTTAAAAATAGTGACGTTAAAGCAGGCTCTTTTTGACCCTATCGCTGCATTCACACGGGGCGTCAGCGTTAATGCTTGACGGCTGAAGCTTGTGTTGACGTGACAGTTATAGTGATAACAGCCAATCACATTACTTTCCGGTGTTGCATGAACGCAAAAGAGTACCCCAGGGATGATGTGTTTTTGTAGGCCAACCCGGAAGTTAGCGGCGCACGGGTTCCCTCGGTTGAAAGCCTATGCATTTTTCCCATAGACTTTTGGAAAATCGCAGAAAATAAACTCCGTGTTTAACAAAGGGTTATGACACTTACACGTTTTGTCTGTCAGGATAATCTTTACAAGTTAACACACCATTTGTACATTTTGAAGCCTAAATAAAGTCGTCAGATATAAAAGGCTAACAGTAGGCTATAAACGGACTACAGCACACCATGGTCGCGGATCAACGTCACCACCACCAAGCTTCCTCAAACTTTATTTAGAAAACATCTTTATTTTAAAACATGCTCGCTGATTATGATCTGTGCTGTTATGAACACTTATCCACTTTTTCATGAGAAATGCTGTCCAAATGTCCCGTTTTTAATGATGACGACTAAAGTCCCTGCCAAAGGAAGTAGTCCCTTTTAGCAATTTGTTAGCAACTGCCGATTTTAAGACACAGTATAAGTTTAAAAAATCAAAAGTGGGTTATAACTGGTGTGTTTTATGTCATAGATCAAAACGTGAAAGTATTTAGAGGCTTTGTTAACCACAGACCTTATTTCAGGCGATTTAGCAAAAACCCATTCAAAAAACCCATAGACTTTACGGCGTTGGAACCGGAAGTCCTAAAATGCTAACTCGCTTCCGGGTTTTGCCTACAAAAACACGCCATCCCTGAGGTACTCTATTGGCTAGCGACTGCTCTAGAGTGTTTGCATAAGGCGATCTGATTGGCCGACACCTGTGTTGGCGCTTGAAAAGTTCAAATCTTCAACTTCTGCCGCTTGCAATGTGAGTGAAGCGGCGCAATGGAAAAAAAAAACTAAGGGTGGTCGAGCCTTCTCTGCTGCAGCACCTAAACATAATGCTTAATGCTTAATCCACTTAATTCCAGTTACAAAAGTCCACTTTCTGTCACAGTGATGGATGACAAATGCAGTTTTCATTTTTTCCCCTATTTTTTTGTATCTTGAGTCAACTCACATAATAAGATATCTTCGACTGTTTGCTTGTTCAAACTATAATAGCGATTACTCCTTCAGTGCTATGGCCACTGACTTTAGCATTACTTATTTGCGATCATCTCTGTGCTCTCTGAGCCAAGTCTGCCCAAAAATTTTAGATATAACAAGTTCATTCATAATATTATTATAAGAAGAAAGTAAGTGCGCACACTTGAGACTGCAAATGCGTGTTAGCTGGAGCAACATGTAATATAAGCTTTTGAACACAATTTGAGCGTCATAGAAAACATTCATGTGACAGTCCATCTCAGATTTTGTTTGTTAAATGTGTGCAAGGCTGCAAGCAGTTTTTGAGATTTGAAGTTTGTTTGCATTAATATTAGGAACAGGAAAACTCATGATCATCATGTGCTTGCATTAACTCCGCCCACTCTGCTTCTGATGCCTGGGGTTGCTCCTGGTTTTTTTTTCACCTTATTTCCTGGCTCACACTTTTCTCATCCTAATTTTACAAGTTGAAATACTCGGGTTTTACACACAATGTTAAACAGACCCGGGACCCGAAGTAATATATTGGGACCTGACTCGTACCCGGCTGACCATTTAAAATATAGACCAGGGCCCTCAAGTCTTGGATCCTCTGTGTAGACTTCTACTCTGAAGATCCAACAGTCGAGTGAGCATCGAAGGCACATATCGGCCGCAAAGGGGGCGTTTGCGAGCACCCTTCTAAAACCTAAAATGACAAATTTGACATCCTACAGTCTTGTGGCCTTAACGGACATGTATGCTGTGGCCACTGTAAGTTCACAAGACCGCAAGTGCACATGAAGTGTGCCATTTGGGACAGGGCCAAAGTAGCATTATGTCACAAAAGTGTGGAATTGGAGTAAGATTGTGAGGGGTTAGGGTTCCATTTGGGACAGGGCCAAAGTAGCATTATGTCACAAAAGTGTGGAATTGGAGTAAGATTGTGAGGGGTTAGGGTTCCATTTGGGACAGGGCCTTAATAGTGTTTACCTCAAGTAATAGGCTGAAGTGCAACCTGGTCAGAAATAAGTATAGAAATGGCACACAGATGACATGTTTACCCCAGTGTAAAATGAAAACAAAAGCTTCTAATCATTTGTACACACCAAAATGTTCTTTACATTCAGAATATAGGTCCAGACAGATTTCAGCCTAAAAGTGATACTTATATACGTATATTGTGCATTTTCAAAATTTCAAATACTGTAGACTATTTGTATTTAAATACGTTTTTCCACACAGTATTTGGTATTTTATTTTGATCCATGGCTACTGATACAGCAGGAACCAATCAGCTGTGCTCTACAGAGAATGATGTGATTGCAAGCAGGTTGAGTTAGAACCTATTGGGGGCCGTTCACATATCACGTCTTTGCGTGTGCAAATTTGTTATTTCAAATGTAGGCGTGGTGTGGCACGCTCATTTTATCCAGGTGGGCCTATGTCATGGCGAGATGAAAACATCTAAACTTTTAAGAATGCCACAAGCGCACCGCTGGTCATGTGACAAGAACCAACAGTTCAGCTGCGGCTTTTCCGTAACAGCACTGAAATCTCAGCCGAACAGTTGATCATAGCTGTACAGGGCGGGTTTTTATTTCTCATCTCCATAAATATATCTAGTAGTAAAGCTAATGCAAGGGCTAGAAATCAATTAACCCTTTGCTGAAACTTCCTCGTCATCGTGGAGAGCGCAGTTCATGGTTGCATAGCATCGACAGACGCCACGGGAGCGCAAACGCTTGTAGAAAGGATGAGAAAGCGCAGCGGCCGCGCTTTTTTAGACGTGATACGTGAACGACCCCTTAGCCTGCGCCTTCTAGAGTTTCATGACAGAACTTTGTATTTATTTGAAAGAATTAAAAGGATAGTTTCATTTCTATCCTTGTATTGTTCAACTGGTCAAGGTTGATATGGGATTTATTAAGTAATTAGTAAGAAGTAATGCAATACATTTTAGATTTGTTGTCTAATTTCACTGTTGAAGATGTAATTAGTAGCTTGTAATTACTTTTTAAAGTTACTTACCCAACACTAAGTATATTCTAAATTATAATCTATTATAATATGCTGATTTAGTGCTCAGGAAAAATTTTCTTATTATCAGTGTAGAAAACAGTTATACTGCTTAGTATTTTTGTGGAAAAAATTTGTGAAATATTTTTTCAGGATTTTTTCATTTTTATTTGACTTGATAAGTTTATTCAACATATAAATATAAATATAGATACGTTTGTTGTCCCTTTTGATAACTTTTGATTTAATGCCTTCTTCGCTGAATAAAAGTGTTAATTTATTTTTAAAATTATTACCTGCCAACCAATCAAGCTTTGCGTGATAACAGAAGCAAGATCTTTTCTTATTCACTTGTTTCCAACTTTCTGTAGATTGTGGTCTCCTGTAGGCTACATAACACTCTATATGAACCAATAATATATCAATCTCATCCCCTTAGAGGAAAAAAAAGACATTTGCAACACAAACACCAGCATTTTTTGCTTAAAAAAGTTAGTTTTTGGTTTCACCTGCAGGCCAGAATGAAATCTTAGCATTTGTGCCAGGCGAGGTTACAGCCTGTGTGTACATGCCACTTCTCAGAGTGCCAGAGCAGGCAAGGGCCTGCTGAACAAACAAACCAACGCAACTCTATCAACAAACTCAACAGATACATGAAGGAACAGACACCAAACACAACTCCAGTCTCACGTGCGCTCTCCTTGCACGGCTTCAGCCTCACGTGCGCTGTCCCATGGTAGACGCAGGCAGGGAACCCAAAGCTAATCCCCAGGGACTAACAAATACATCTTATGTGTGCTGAACTCAACTGAACTCAAGTATGGACATGACCTGTTGTGAAGAAAAAAAAAATCGAGCCATTGATTACCTGTCTTATATGGCATATTGTTAGTATTGCAGAACAAAGGGGCATGTAGTTGCACATGCTCAGGCTGCAGTAAAAGCAACATCTAAATAGATATGTAACAAAAGCATCCTGAAAAAAATTAAGGACTTAATACACAATACAACAATAGTCAAAAGTCTTTTATGACAAGACAAAAGGTCAAAAGATTCATCTGCAGCCACAAAGCCACACTGTAGATTCACTAGTGTCATGAGGGCTGGGAGGGAGGGACCGTTTAAGAGAGACTGAATGAGTGAGAGCAACTGAACAAAAGGATGAAGACAGGAGCAGAGTGCAGTGCCTGAGGCGGCTGTACCAAATTCCTGTTGTGTCAAATGAATGAGATAATAAGCTTCTCTGACATACAACAGCAAGAACTTTACAGGGAAATGCCAATATCAAGTTCCTGTTAAACGCAAAGACATTCCAATACAATAAATATAGTATCGAAGGTCTAATTAAGTGGCAATTATGAAAAGCTGACTCTACTTGTTGTGAACAGGACTTCACTTGACACCTCAGTATTAGGGTTGGGAAGGTTTTTTTTAACCACATTTGGTTGCAACATGCCAAGGTAAAACACCTCAAGCTGTTGTGAAACTGTTTGTGTTTAAATGCTGATAAGAAATTCTCGATAACGATAAAATAACGATTAATGAATCCTTTTCATCCTTTCTTGCATATAAATGTGCAATTTAGCATAGATAAATAGGTGCACATTATATGTCAAACTTCTGGATAAACATTTCAGACCTGGAAGGAGGTTTATCATCACTGACCTCTGTATCTTCATTGGACTTTTTATTAAGTTAATCATCATTCTATCGCACATGGAACATCGTCAATCATTCATCTTCATTTATGTGTCTCTGAACTGATCATGGTAAATTATTGCTCTTGGGTCACATGTTCAATATTACAGCTCACCAGGTGCGTTCACAAAAATAGGTTAATGCGGACACTGAAATGGATGAAATGGTTTTGGCATTGGATGGCATTTGGTTATGGTTTTTGTTTTATCTTATGAAAGTCAAGAGTAAACAGATATGAGATAAAAATGACTAATTACATCCTAATTACATCCTATATTACAAGGGTGTATATCATCCACTAAGATTAAATTAAAGAGTTATTTATCAATCATTAAGATTTAAAGGTTTCAGTAAAATACCTTTTTTGTCTCTTAATTCCCATTTTCCAAATTTAAAGGTGTAACTTTTTTGTTCAAAATGAACAAAATTTAAATAATGAGTCAATACATCATCAATCCCTCTTCCAAAACGTGTTTTTCTCTAACCCTGACTCACTATGGTAAGTCTGTTTTAACCCTTTGAGCGGTACGGTCCCACAAATGGGATTTTATTTCTGTGCCCCTGGGCGTACGGTCCCACATATGGGATTTAGAACGTTCAGCGACGTCACATAACTGCCAGATTCAAACTGTGCTTTCGCGCTTTTGCTGCGAGATGGAGGCTCAACTCTTGTTATATATCATAGCTGTGCAGTGTTTTCAGCCACATAATGTTTCTTTTTAAAAGGTTTTAGACATTTAAATATGCATAAGCACCAGAAAACAATACATTTAAGGCCTGTTCACACCGGGACGAATATCGCACGCAATTTTCGCCGACGTTTAACGCCTCGTGACTAAACAACGGGCGCCAATGTGAGTGTGCACACCCACGCGAAAAACGCGAGGCGTAAAAGCGTCATTTTTAAAAAAAAACGCCTTTTGGTTTGACGCGCTGCGTTAAAAACTGGCCGACCAATGAGATTGGCGCATTTGTTCACGTGTCTGGAGCTGCTGAAGTTACAGTAAAACACGACTTGGTGGCGTTCAAGCACAAAACAGTCTTGCCAAGCACACATTGATACCAAGACGATGAAGAGGAAGTAAGTAGACAAGGAAGACCCCTACAAACTATCCCTGCGTCTCAAACAGCTCCCTAGCTTCCTAGGTCGTGTATCAGTGTACCGTGTAAATGAATGTGGCTGACTCCCTGATCAGTGCCCTGACTAGTGAACTAGGGAGCTAATTGAGACGCACGCTATGGGTGCTCTGCCACTTCTTGGCCATACCAATAGATGTTTATCGTATTTTTGCTGTTTGTTTTTTTTTTCTTTTACATTCAAGAAATATAGTTGAGAATGTCTATTTCATAAATGTTTATTTGCACTACCGTTTCTGACTACCATCTCTCATATATATGGCATTTAATATCTGCATTTTTTTAAATCTTCTTTAACTTTATTAATATCATAAATATGTGTATTTGCACTATCGTTCAGCACTAGCGCCACATACTGTCAGGGAGTGAATTTGCACGTTTACTCTGCGCATCGCCAGTGAAAATTGCTTGGGTGTGAACACAAAAAAACGCTGGTGATAAACGCGTGCGATATTCGTCCCGGTGTGTACAGGCCTTTAGAGTGTATAAAATACACACTGATCTCAGACATAAGTAGAAGCAGCAATAACAATCCATTCAAATATAATTTGCCGACATTTATATTAGACACACATGATGGGCCTTTGTAACTATAAAGTTTACTCTATTATTCTTCCAGTTCACCAGCCATTTAGGCTACTTGCATATATTTCAAGAGAAACTGATGGATTCACCTGCTAAATCCGACTGACCGGACTCTGCGAACTGCGGGGCAAACTGTGGCCATCTGTGGGTTTTGTTTTTTAATTTGTTTTATTTTTCTTTTATTTTTTCTTTGTGGGTAATTGCATTGAAGGTCTGCTGCATCCTTTTAACATGTTTAATTTTTTTTTTTTTCATAATTATATTATTTTCTTTTGAATATAAATGTTTGTTTATTGAAGCTTCACTACCGCCTTCTGCCTGATTATTTTCCCCTTTTTGGGTCATAATGTCATAATTGGTATAGTCGGCAGGATAGTTTGTGGCGAAGGTGAATTTGTGAATTTTTTAATTTTTTTTTTGTATATTAGTTACTTATGTTTGTTTTGTTTTTTTTGTAACTGAATAAACGGTAGTCGTGCATGAAGGCGATCATCAGACTCTGCATCGTGGGACTTGTCACCCTTCTCTGAACTGTTTTATAAAATAATTTGTTAACAGATATGGAACAAGAACTACTAGACTTACGGGAGCAGATATGTCACCTGCAGGCACAAAATGAGCAGCTGATGAAAGAGCATCCCCCATCCAGCAGTAACGCTCCTAACCAACCACACCCTTCTATGGCTAATGCCAATTAGTTTGAATAGACAAAAATTGCTCCAGCTACTTTGATGAGTGTATGGTGTGTGAGTAGCATAGGTTAGCTGTCACAGTGAGAAAGGTTGACATGGAGCACCCCAAAATCTTGAATCTCTGGGGAATCACCCATTTGAAAAGAAATAAGAAGAAAAAAACTCTGAACAGAAGGGAGAAAAAAAAAGAATGCAACAAAACTTGTAATAAAACAAGAATCAACATTAGCTTGGCTTTTCGGAAATGGCATGAACTGAGAAAATTTGAAATGTAAAAGTGATGCGTAGAAGGCATTTTTATTACTCAACAGGCAAGTAAGGTATTATACTGAACAGATAAATTGCCAATAGCTCTCTAACGGAGTTCATTGTAAAGCACTATCCATTGTGAAGGGTCATTTCATTATGCTTGTTGTAGCGCTGTTCTGGAATTTATTTTCAAGGAAGAACCGTGTCTATTAATGGGTATAGCTACAGTAACATTTTCAGCTAGTCAGTTTGAGATCCTTTCCATTTAAACTGGTTATATCTAGTAGTAAATGTTTTATGAGTGGTAGGAGAACCATATAATTATCTGGACATTTACAGAGAGCTGAAGCACAACCAAAAGAATGTAAAATGCTTGCGTTTTTGTATTTTTTAAAACCACAATCTCTGTCAATACTGCTGTCATTTCCACCATCCATACTGAGCATTTTACAATGCAATTGAGTTGTCTTATATATATTTTTCATAATTTAAAGCTAGCTTTTTTTTAGTCCAAGGTTTCTCCCCAAAAAGTGCAGGTACAAGTGCCTTGATCAGTTTGTTATTCCAAAACATGATAAATATTTTTTTAAATTTTGTACTTGCAGAAATTTACATTTTCAAGATTTCCCCTATCACCCATATTACGTAAAGTGATGCCAAGCCCTAACAAACAGTAAAGTTACATAAAGAGAAAGAATTGTGTCCTCATACCAACCTGGTGACTGTGTTGACTTGTTATTAATCAATAGATGATGTAATAGAGCAGTAAGGCCTATCCATCCCTGCCAAAGCCCGATCTACATAAGGCCAACTGCATTTATTCTCTGTCTTGAACAGGCACAGAATCATTGTGATGACTAGATCCAGAGCATCATCTCAGCAGGATGAAGTGCAGGCACTGCAGGTGTGAGCGCCCCTGCTGGCCAGTTAATGTTTAGTCATTTTTCTGTGGGAAGAGTTATGAAATTAGATAAACCTTTCAAGATTCATTTCAGTTACCTAATAAGTTTAATATAAAATCGTACAGTGCCCTCCACTAATATTGGCACCCTTGGTAAATATGAGCAAAGGTAGCTGTGAAAATAAATCTGCATTGTTTATCCTTTTGATCTTTAATTTTTTTAAAAATCACAAAATTCTAACCTTTCATTTAAGTAAAACAATTGAAAATGGGGGAGAAAGCTCATTATGAAAGTTCCAGTCGTGTTTGACAACTGAAGCAAGGAAGATTTTTCTTGAAAACCCTCCTGAACAACTGTATGGAGATGTAGGTGCTGTTTGAACATATTTTTTAGGCTTTTTGACCCCGAGACTCAACTAATCTCTACAATTCTTCAGCTGTGATCCTTGAAGAGTCTTTGTCCACTCAAACTTTCCTCCTCACCACACATTAGGATGATTTAGACCCGTCCTCTTCCAGGCAGATTTGTAACATCTTTAGTTGATTGGAACTCCTTAATTATTGCCCTGATAGTGGAAATGGGGATTTTCAATGCGTTAGCTATTTTCTTACAGCCACTTTCTATTTTGTGAAGCTCAGCAATCTTTTGCTGCACATCAGAACTATATTCTTTGTTTTTTTTCTCATTGTGATGAATGATTAAGGCAATGTGGCCTTTGTGTTTCCTCATGTTTATACTCCTGTGGAACAGGAAGTCATGGCTGGACAATTTCATGTTCATGATAACTCTGGTGTGCTAAAAGAATGTAAATATGAATGGGAATATACTTCAGAGATATTTTACTCATAAGAATTTCTAGGGGTGCCAATAATTGTGGCCAACATGTATTGGAGAAAAACATTTATTTCATTATCCCCCCCACTTTCAATTGTTTTACTTCAATAAAAGGTTAGAATTTTGTGAATTCTTTGAATGAAAGATCCAAAGGATAAACAATGCAGATTTATTTTCACAGCTGCCTTTGCTCTTATTTATTAAGGGTGCCAATATTTGTGGAGGGCACTGTAGCTGTTTCCTGTTGAGCAAACAAAAGACCCTGACATATTTCAGGTCGAAAAGCGTTGCTGAGGTTTTGCCCTTTCTTTATATGTTTTTGCCAAAAAATCCTTTCAATGAAAAGTGACTAATAAAACCAAAGCACCACTGCTATAATTCACAGCATTGTGTCTTACCAAATAGTGGTCTTTTAAGCAGTTCCTTACACATAAAGGTGACACATTTATTAGATCTGAGAATATTTTTCTTCAAATGACTAACAAGCCTAAATGAAACTTTTTAAATTTCATTTATTGTGTGAAACCATCATGTGAATCCAGAACACATCATTTCAAGTTCAATAAACATTAATTTATAAAAAGATATCCCAGGTACATGGAAATGTACCAAACAGATACACTGAAGCTTGCTCATATCTTTCTGTTGTTTCATAAAGGAGACAAGTAGACATTTATTTGTTCATGGGAAGGAGTCGTTGATCTGATAAATTTAATCTGATCTTTGCAATAGTGTGAATGAAATGAAATGAAAATTCTGTCATAAATCATTTACTCACCCTCATGCTGTTCCAGACCAATAAGACTTTTGTTCATCTTCTGAACACAGATGAAGATATTTTTAATAAAATCTGAAAGCTTTCTGTCCCTCTATTGACAGCTACATAACTACCACTTTGACACTCGAAAAAGTTCATAAAGAGATTGTAAAATGAATGAACTGGTTTAGTCCAAATTTTCTGAAGAGACAATCACATTATATGATGAACAAACTGAATTTAGGCTTATATTTAATATAAACATGAACTCACACATCAGTTGTGGTAAACGAAAGCTCAAGCATGATTGCTTGACGTATGTGAGAACCAGTGAGGTTCATTCTTGTGTTATGCAGCACGTTTGAGTTTCCGCAAGAACCAATGAGGTTTGTTCTTGCGTGTCAAGCAGGTTCGGTTGAGCTTCTGTTTATGTTCGCTGATCAATGTTTATATGTGAATAAATTCCTAAATTCAAACTGTTCATCATATAAAGTGATCGAGTCTCTTCAGAAAATTTGGATGAAACCGCTCAATTCATATGGATTCATTTTATGATCTCTTTATGAACTTTTTGAAGAGTCAAAGTGGAAGTTGTCAATGGAGGGACAGAAATCACTCAGATTTTATTAAAAATATATTAATTTGTGTTCCGAAGATGAACGAAAGTCTTACAGGTTTGGAACAAGGGTGAGTAAATGATGATAGAATTTTAATGCAGTCTTGAAATTTCATAATTTCTTTCATCTATCAGTCAACACAGGTCAAGTGAAGAGAAAAAGATCTTTCCAATGTCATTAAGCATTAACCAAATAAATGGTACTGAACAGCTAACCATTTCAGAAAAACATAAACTTTGCAGTCTTCGTTTTAATTGGTCTAAACGGAGACATACTTCCTCTTTTGTGAATAAACAGCAAATGGTTTCTTGCCAGGGATTTTTTAAAGCTTATCTTAGTTACACAATAGCTTTCCGTAAAAGGAGCAGTCCAGTTCTTCCAAGGAAAGTGGTCCCAAAATTCCCCATTATTTAATTAGCAGTTAGCAGCTCCTTTTTATATAATAAGATAACAAAAAGATGATGTCCAAAAAGAACAGTTGATATGGATTTCTGAGTAGTCTTGACCCCATCCTGTTCCTGATTAATTGGTTAAATTCATGTTTTGAAAGACTTTCTGAATGTGTGCATTGCAATATGAGTTGAATGAGTTCATACATCTTTGAAGAATAGTTTGTCAAATTAAGGTCAAGTTATCGCAAAGTATTTTCTGACTTTCTGGCTGCAGCAAGTGTGGGCTTGTGTTAACAATGTATACAAGACTAGATGGCAAGATTAATCGTAGCTCCAACGTCATTGTTTGTACATCCATATATTGTGGCATGCAGATTAAAGTTCATCGATACTCATCCGCTATTCAACCATCTTTCTCAGACAGTTATAAACTCAGACGCTTCTAGGGATTTTTTTACAATAAAAAGAAGGGAAAAAAAAACACCTGGCCCGCACATTATGAGGTGTTATCAGGTGTTACTTGATATATAAGAAAGGTATGCACAGAATAGATGAGAGATTAGGTTCACTGGTATGATGATAAAGCAAAGCGCAAAACCCATTGCAACATTGATTTGTAGACCTGAAGTTGTGCCCCCATGTTATGCATCAACCATATTACTATCAAAACCAAAACACAGTCTATCAAATAATTCAATCAAAATGACTGAAATCAGTCAAAATGATTCTTTCAAACTCTTAGTTCAGAATGTCAACTCTGATGATATGGTTTTGAATAGTAGCATATAATTGAAAAAATGATATTAAAAAGAATAAATATAAGCTTTTAATTATATTTCTAAGCACCTCATGTCATGACCTTAAAATTGAAGATAAACTATATGGATAAAACTATATGTAAAACTGTTTGTTTCAGTTAGCCTTTATCCCAAGATATATTTATATTGATTTAGATGAAGAAGGCACGATGTAATGATTTATCATTGGATATTTGGAATCATATGTCATAGATGATTAGAAACAAAAGACTCAAAAGTGGTGATTATGCTCTGGCGCCTGCAGGACAGTGCAGCACTGCCACCTAGTGTTAAAAAGATAGTTCACCCAAAAATGAAAATTCTGTCATCATTTACACACCCTCAAGTTGTTCCAAACGTTTAAAAAACACACTTCTGCTGAACACAAAATTTTGAAGAATTTTGAAGAATGTCAATGACCAGTTGATGGGCTACATAATATATATTTTTTTCCCATTCTATGGAAGTCATCAACTGTTTTGTTACCCGTATTCAAAATATCTTCTTTTGTGTTCAGCATAACAAAGAAATTCACACAGGTTTGGAAAAACTTGAGGGTGATTAAATGATGACAGGATCTTTGGATGAACTATCCCTTTAAAACAGCACAATATTGCGCGCCATTTAATTATTAATTAGAAATTCATGTTTGTTTGTTTGTTTATTTTATTTTGTTTTTTGTTACATAAATCAGTTATGATAGCCCCCCCCCCCCCCCCCCCCCCCCCCCCTCTTCATAAATAGTTTTCTAAGTCCTTACGATTTTTAATTGACTTGTAGTTGTGTGTTTGAGGCGTGCACTAAGCCCCTCTGGCATGTCTACGCCAGAATACAGCACTTGCAAGTTGAGCTGCACCGACCTGAAACAATCTCGCCTCATGTTCACGTTCACGCGAGAGTGACAAAATGCTTTACGGTAATTCAAAAACAATGTATAAGACAATTTCGAAAATTACCCACCTTCATCGAGTGTACTGTATTTACAAATCACACACCTCCTCTTTCTTGTACTGTATTTGCGAAACTACTGCGCTGGTGAGTGTTGTAGTCGTTGTAGTCCAGAGCTGTTTGGAGTATTTACGACAGTGTGATTCACTGAAGGAAACTGTAGGGGGAGCTTCGCAAATCTTACTGAGTTCTGCTTTAATATATGACTCAACATTGTCAGATACAGAATAATGTGTACTATTTAAGCCTATATTATATCAAAGACTGTAGAATAACACAAGACGTGTCACTCGTATTGTTTTGAATGGGAGAAAGTGTAACGCGCATATATGGCGGAATAAGTCCCGCCTTCTAAATAAGAGCCAATCGCCGACTGGTAAAGTATCCTTAAAGTGGTAAGGAATTAACTGAGAGCAGAATAACATAGCTACACAAATATAAAGGAATGTCCATTTACGGTAGGCCTATATTTGAATAAGGCAAGATGATTCAGACTGATTAATACATATAGATGTCTATATGGATTTGTACAAACTGGAAGATTGGGTTGTGGCAATATGAATGCATTTACAAGACAGTTGTACACATAGCAGTTGAAAAAAACAGCATATGCTGGTTAGGTATGTTTTGAAGCATGGAAGCTGGTTTGAGCTGGTTTATGCTGGTTTATGTTGGTCTTGAGCTGGTTTACGCTGGTCCTTATCTGGTTTATGCTGGTCAGGTGCTGGTCCTAAGATGGTCCTGAGCTGGAGCTAGTTGCTTAGGACCAGCTTAAACCAGCTTCCATGCTTCAGAAACATACCTAACCAGCATATGCTGTTTTATTTTCAACAGGGAGGTAACCAAATTCTAATTATTATTAGAATATTAATAACCATATTTTTACATGTCATTGGCCACCTGCCCAGGACGTTGTCTGCCTTCGACTTGAAACTCACAGATAAACTCTTACTTTCTTTGATTCGACATACCAGGTTTATTGTAGCGGGGATGAACTGATAAAAAGTAAAGGGAATCATTTTGTAGAGAGAGAGAGAGAGAGAGAGAGTGTGTGTTTGTGTGTCGTCGGTAGATGTCAGTGTATGATTTCAGTTTATATGTCACGCGAAAGCAAGTGGTGCTGCTTCACTGCAGAGCCAAATGACATCCAGCTCCACCTCTCTGGACGTCATGGGTTCAAAAGCTTTTTTTTTCTTTTTCTTTTTTTTTTTATTAACCAGAAACCAGAAATATACAATAATAAACAGAAATGTACATATTAATGCACAGAAGAAAACATGCCAGAGTGTACAAACCATTGATTGATTCATCAAAAAACTGAATATTATTTAAAAATATGACAAGTCTTCCTTGCTTTTTTATTTATAATGTTCTCCAAACTGGTGCAGTAGTCTTTTGTCTCCTGAAAAAAATGAATAAAATTTGGCTTGGATCCTGACCATTTCTTCTTGTGCATATAAAATTTTCCCAAAATAATAAACAGTTGTACAATAAAATTAAAATTATTATTATTATTATTATTATTATTATTATTATTATTTTCTTCATTGGAATAATACATACATATATCAAAATTATTTAATTTAGGCCTAAATATAACATTTGTTTTCCTTCTAATTAGATTTTTCACATCCACCCAAAAAATCTTTGTGTATATACAATTACAAAACAGATGGACAATAGATTATTTTTCCATTGAGCAAAAATCACATGAATAATCAATATCTAACTTAAACCTCTCTAACACACTTTTAGCTGGATATATACCATACAATTTTAAATGTAACCTCTTTTACTTTATTATTTAAACAGTATGCTTCACAAATACACCAAGCTTGTTTCAAGTTTATATTCCTATATACATTGGTCCACAATAAGCTTTTATGAGAAGCTATTTCACCAGTTATACTATTCCTAATATGTTTATTTGTACACCTATGTTTCAAAATATCAGTATCTCCTATAAACATGCTGCCTTTAATAAATATTGCCTCAGAAGAATCACTTCTACAAGCTCTTACAAAATGTATAACTTGTTGAGGTATGGCATCAAATACAACAGCATAGCCTACTCTTTTGGCGTACTGGAAACCCAAATTTTTCCAAGAATTCACTATAAGATAATAAATTACCATTTGAATTTAAGAGTTGTCTAACGAACACAATATTATTTTCATACCAACTATTATAGAAGAAAGATCTATTTTTATATTGAATGCACCTATTATTCCAAATAATGTATTTATCTGGGGAAAAATTGTGCTTAAACACCAGCATCCAGGCCACATGGGTTCAAAAGCTGGATAGAGTGGGTGGATAGAGTTTTGCGTAGGGTTAGGGTGTGGTTGGTCCTTCTAGCTCCACCCATTATGTATCCAGAGAGAAGTGAATTGCTACAACAGAAACTAATGCTGCCTTCATGTGCTCTCGGAATTATCGTTTCCTAGGAAAAATTGCACACGAACGCCCTCCCATTTTGAGAGTTGAATGCGATGAGCTCGTAATCACAACTTCAGAAGTGGGAATTGTAAAAATTTCCGATAGCACGTGAAGGCATCATAGCCCTGCCCTATCCCTGCCCCACACCCTGACAGACAGCTCACGCGACCAATGATAATGGCCTTTCGTCACGCCCCCTACCGTTCGGCACGCTGCCTTCATGTGCTCTCGGGATTATCGTAAATACGAGTTTCCCAGGTAAAAATTGCACATGAACGCCCTCCCATTTCGAAACGTGAATGCTATGAGCTCATAATCATGATTTAAGAAGTGGGAATAATCAAATTTCCGATAGTACGTGAAGGCAGCATCAGATCCCATGCTGCTTTTTAGTGAGTCATAATGCAAATCAAAATATTTTCAAAATAATTGTTTTAGGCTGCACAAGCCTGACAGGATTTGTAGCCTATATCTTCCTCTTCTTTATTAAGGCTATTGCTTTTTAATATTATTTAGAGTGCGAAAATAGATCAGAACAGATTAAATTTAAGATTTATTTACCTTAATTTCTTTTTTAAATTTTTTTTCTAAATTCTGTTGAACTTTTGTTCGGCATAAATTCATGAGTTACATGTGACAAAAGCGCTCATCTTCGACTGAGCAGCTTTGCTCCACATGGGTTCACTGTTCTCGCATTATAAAACTCAGGTGAGATACTTTGACTGTCACCGCCTCCTCAAGTCAGGTAATGAAAACACGTCGCCGCTATTTTTTTTTTTTTTTTACAGTCTATGCTGCTGATATAGCACGAAAGTTGTATGGGAACTAGACGGTAGCAGCCCTTTACTAGACCATTTTATGTTTGTTATCATAACTCTTTAAGCGCGTAGCACTTTATAGTCAACTTATAACCGGACAACAGGATGGTGAGCAGTAAGGTGGAGGTCACAGGGCGCGAGATGCTGCCTGAAGACACTGAACAGCGCGACAATTCATGCGACGGGTCACCGCTGTCAGCAGAACCCTCTTCAGGTTCAAGTGGGTCGAATCTACAGATGCAGTACCGGTCAGGGGACAGTAACGCCAAGAAGAACTGTCAAATAGGTGGGTACAAAATTTCTCCAAAACAGTGTCCAGGAGAAGATTAATCATTATGACCTTAATGGGTTTAAGTTTAACCAGCATAAGCTGGTGTGCTTTGCTGGTCTTACATGGTTTAATATGGTTTTATCTGGTTTAGAATTGTCTCTCTGCTGGGCCTAAGTAGTATTTAGCAGCTAAAATCATTAAATTACTGTCTTACATTGGTTTAAGATGTCACAATCTTTTGATATATCTGAAATCTTATGTATGCACATATTTGCCTGTTTTTATGTTGTTCATAAATTAAGCATAAAACAAAAACCTGAAGTCAATACATGTACAGTGTGAATTCAGGTTGAATGGGGCACTTATCCCCAGTCATCTCAAACTTGGGTAAAATTGGTTTTATATTCGCACATTCGGACATCTGTAATAAATAGCCTTGTTAATCACACTAAATTGGACATTCAGTGGACATTCACAAGTAAATATGTCATTAAAACAATACTTAACTATTTTGATCGACTGTGAAAAATGTTGTAAGTTGACAATTGTTGGTTGTCAATATCATGTCGCTGCTGAAAATTCGCAAACATTAATTTATTGCACATTTATTGGAAAGTCTGAATTCATCAGAAGTCTGAATGTGCGAATATAAAACCAACTTTACCCAAGTTCATCTCAAAGGCAAAAAGTGTCCCAATCAACCTGAATTCACCCCTATACCAATTATTCTTATGTACAGTATCAGCAAAGGCGTAGATTTGGTTTCAACTTTGGGGGGGGGGGGGGGGTTGAACATTGATATGGTTTTATTGTAATGGGGGGGGGGGGGGGGTAGGGTTGTAACTGATGGATTTGAAGTATCAGTAATCAATATCACAAGCATAAATACAATATCATGAGCATAAATATGATCAGTTCTATTATAAAATAATTCCTGGCTGAATTTTGATTGTGTGCTAGATCACATTAGATATGTCCCATTCTAGAATGACATGGAAAAAAGTTTTATATTTGCATTGTGAAATATCGAAGCATAGTTTCATATATATAGCCTGCTGCTTCACTAATAGGCCTGTACTACTTTAGGACCAAAAAAACACAAATCCACATCTGAAAAGAAATACCTCGGGGTTAGAGTGAAAATGCCAGTACGGGACATGCTCAGGAATATACGGATTGCCAAGGGTATTGACCCTAAAGATCTGCAGGTATAATTTTATTTTCTTCTATTTATTTATTTACAATCATATTGAGGCATATTGATCATGGTCTCACTGTATTTTTTTTTTTTTTTTAGGGAAAACATTCTAAGGCAGCTAAAGGTAAGGCTGAAATATGTAAATGTTGGCATAACCGTTTTAACCTCATTGCATTTCTAATTATCAATGTCTTTGGTCCTAAAGGGGATAAGAAACGAGTTACCACAGGAGGAAACCGGAGACGTTTTCTGGTAAGTGGCATTTACAGAACTATAGCTCCTTTTTTTTGGAAACTTCTTTGGAACTGTTACCTGATACATAGGCAGGTTGTGACAAATCTTTTATTTCTGCTACAGAAGAAACATCAAACAAAGGGTCTGGAGGAGCTTGCTATTATAGTAGAAGTGTTGGAGGAGGATCTTAAGACCTGTCAGTCATACAGATTGCCAAACAAAACCCGTTCAGCCTCATACTCTTCAGAGTTCTGGGTTGAAGAAGCATCTCAACAGGGTTTAGTGAACACATATGGTCCGGAGAATGAGATACCTCGGTCTCCAAGCTACTCTGTACCCTCTGAAACCTCCCCTGTCCATTCTGTGTGCAGCTCTTACCCGTCCCCAACTTACAGCCAGGGTGCTGATGTCTTCTTTGGGAATCAGGAAGAACATAGCATTTATGAGTCAGATAAGTACAGGTATGATAATCTATATGGAATGAGCTGCTCTCCTGCAAACTCATGTGAATACCAAGCGCCCTCCCCGCAAGAATCATTCCGTGCCAGTCCCAACCCAGAAGTCTGGGAGGCTTTTCCACAAAAGATGAAGTGTCTACCATGGCCACATTCTCAGCAGGAGGAGTGGAGCAGTGTAACCTTCTTCTGGACTCAAATGGAAAGAGAGGAAACAATGCTGAAGGAGATATCTGACCGAGAGCTTCTTGCTGTAGACGAAAACGGAAAGACGTAAGATCATTTCACTTCACTGAAGCCATTGCAGATGGTTTCTTCATGCAGATGATAATGTTTAATCTTTCAAAGTGCGACTGTAATTTATAAAAATGAAGAAAATGCACAATTTCTGAAAATAATCTTCAAGTATGAAGATTTGCAAGGGTACTTTTGTAGTGCCACCTTTATCATTTGAAACTTTTTATGAAATACAGAAAGAATGAAAGTGGGTCTGCCATCATCGTTGTCGAGTTCAATAAGCGAGTGCATTAGTTTTCCGCTCCCAACTTTATGACAAACCCCATTATTAACTCGTCAAGCAGGGCAAAGAGTTATAAAAGAGATTTATGGCTCGCATAGGAACCCGGTTGAAATTTGAAGCATTTCAGCGCCAACAAAGGCGGCACAGAGGGTCTTCAAACAAGCCCTCTCGCACACAGTATTGATTGGAACAATGTTATTGATATGGCCGTAACACAAACCTGACAAACATCTTGAAAGACTACATCAGTCGAAATGACAATGTTGTCAGACACATTAAAAGATGATGCAGAGTTTACCTTTCATTGGAATAGGCCAATAGTACTCCACCCATTGAACACATCTGTTTGAAATTCGAAATACCATGACATTGAAAAGCAAACAAATCATGCAATGACCGCTTTCGTGCTCTCTCCACAGTCTTTTACACAGAGTTGTTGAGGAGGGAAAGCGATCCCTTGTGTATGTTATTGCCAGAAGGATGGTGGCTCTGAAGAAACTAGATATCAAAGATTCAGAGGGAAAGGTGACAAACAATCATACATGCATATTCTCTGAGTGTCAGTCACTCAACAAACACATAAATGTTGCATGGGCCTGTTTTTCTTCCCAGACTCCCCTTCATCTTGCTGCACAGAAGAATCAACACTTCATGGTGGCTGATTTGGTGTCACTTGGTGCAAATGTCAATGCGAAGGACCGATATGGGAAAACATGTCTCCATCTCAGTGCAGAGAATGGATATATTCGAGTCTTGGAGGTAAATTTATGTGGTGTTGGAATATTAGCATATAGAACCTACTTCTACATATTCACTCATACTGTAAATATGTTTTTGACAGGTCCTGAAAGGTTTAATGAGAATTGGTCTATATATTAATTTGGAGGAAAGAGATGCAAACGGTATGTTTGTTTTTATTTCTTTGTCCTAATAATGTAAATGTGCATTAGGAAACCAGTTATTTCCTCCTTTGCTTCCATAAATGTAATCTGGATTGTTTTCTTATTTTCTTTAGAGATAACATTCACATTTGCCAAACCTTTTATGAGGTTTTTCTATAGTAAGGTTGGGGCTGCATACCTACTGCCAAAACCTGAGAAAGAATCCTGTAGTACTAGTCACGACTACTTGTGGTTTCATTATCCTGTTGTGAAAGAGGTGTGCCTCAATTTACTGTTTTGTAATTAGAATTTATATTACAGAGAGACTTGTGAAGAGTGATGTGGTTTATCGATTAAAGATCTGGGCTGGTAGCTGAAAGTTTGTTGGCATTGTAAAAGTTTCGAAAAGAAAATGTACCAGCTATAAATCTTTATTAGCAGCCATGAAATTGTAATTGCCATAGTTCCTGTGGCAGTGGAATTATATAGCCACTCCTACATACATACATATATATATATATATATATATATATATATATATATATATATATATATATATATATATATATGTTTTAGTCAATGTTCTATTATTATTCTTTATTTGGATCCCCATAAGCTTCCATAGAGTGGTTGGTCCTGGGGTCCTGGGGTCCTGGGGTCCACAAAACAATACAAGGACAAAAAGATATATAAATAAATAAAAATACAAAATAAGTAAATTACAGCATACACCTAGATATTTGAAAACGTATCTTTACAGTCTTCTAAACAGATGACTTCTCTAAGCATTTTTTTGCATAGTAAAATAAAACTTGTAGCTGTAGTTCGCCTTTTTTTTGCCAAGTAGTTTAATCAGATAAATACCTTAACCAAGTTTGTTTTGTTTTCCCCCCTCATATTCTGTCAATTACTCACCCTCATGTCGTTACACACCTGTAAGACCTTCGTTCATCTTCAGAACACAAATTAAGATATTTTTGATCAAATCTGATGGCTCAGTGAGGCCTCCATTTACAGCAAGATAATTAACACTTTCAAATGCCCAGAAAGCTACTCTAGACATATTTTTAAAACAGTTCTTGTTACTACAGTGGTTCAACCTTAATGTTATGAAGCGACGAGAATACTTTTTGTTGGCAAAAAAACTAAATAACAACTTTATTCAACAATATCTAGTAATGGGTAATTTCAAAACACTGCTTTATGAAGCTTCAAAGCTTTATGAATCTTTTGTTTCGAATCAGTGGTTTGGAGTGTGTATCAAACTGTCAAAGTCATGTGAATCATTGAAATTTCTAAAAGTTTCAAAACACTTATGACATAACGAAGCCTCGTTTACTGAAATCACGTGACTCTTGCAGTGATACATGCTCCGAACCATGGATTCGAAACAAAAGACATTTAAAAAATGTAAAATATTTTTCTCATATTTTGATGGTTTCATCGAACTTGTAGGGTCATTAAAAATGAATTCATTCAGACATGCATGAAAAATGCTTTTCATACATACAGTGATATATATAAAATATATATATAGTATATATATTCTTGCAGTTCACTGGATTTAACATGTTGGTACATTATCTGTAGCTTAATCCATGAGCTTTCACACATAGAAGTTGTTTTCAAATCATTTGCTAAATGGCTAATTGGAAATGTATTTCTATACCATGTGAAGAGAACAGGGATTTACTAGACGGATGGTATTTTCTGTGCAGGGCTCAGTGCCTTGCAGTGTGCAGCAGTGGCTCTTAACCACACTGTGCGGGAACTGGAGCTGTGTGAGTCTGCAGGCCATCTTAGACTGCACACCCTTCGCAAGGAGCAGATGATGGAAACGCTAGAGTGCCTCTTTCAAATGGAGTGCTGTACACACGCTCCGGTGAGAATGAAAGACGTACATGCCGCTGCCCCAACATGATTCATTTGCTTAGGAATTTCATTTGTTTGATTGTTTATTTGTTTTGTTTTTTCTCCATATAGGATCATGGTCTCCTCAATTTAATGAACACAGGTGTTGATTCCAAGCCGAGTGAACAAGCAGCCTTCTTTCAGTCAAATAAAATCAAGGTGTGAGACGTGTTTAATATTAGATGACTAATGTGCTATGAGGACTGGAGCGTTTGAAATGGTGTAAAAATGATGCTCTTAACCTGTTACATAAGACAGTTCCAGGCACAAATATATCTGACACATTTTGTTGACGGCTCGTGATTATTGAATTGTTTTTCTTGTATTTCAGGTCAGCAACAACATGATTTAGAAGTGGTTTGGCTCATTTGCAGCTGCTTCTAGCAAGAGTTGTTTTCTCTGCCTGGCCAGGCAGTGCTTTTAACTGACGGTAAATGTTTTTGAGTGAATACAAGCTTTAACCTGCCAATGAAGACGATATGTGCGTGTGTATAAATACACATATATTTTAGTTCTCAGGTTTTAATTTTGTTTTTGAGGAGGATGATAAGAAAAGTCTTCAAGGCATGGTTAAGTTATGTATTATGCAACCATAGGTTTTGTTAAGTGTTCAGGTGAAAAGTGACATGTTTCACTCTGCAAAAACACAATGGTTGCCCATTAGCTGGTTTCTATGAAACTTCCACTGTTAGTTACATTTGAGTAGCAAAATGTTTTAAAAAGGAAAACATGTGGTAAGACAAATGAGTCTGTCAAATGCCACAGTTTCTATTTGCTCCAAGAGTAAATAGTTTTGATAATGAGGAGACTGTCATGGGTACATATACTGGCGTACATTGGCAAAATGCAGTAACTGTGCCAACAATGGAACTGGTGTTTTTTTTACACTATTTCTCTGAATGTAGGAGACCAGATTTGGACAAAAATGCAGTTATTGCATTTTGCTTTTGCACAACAATATATGTGGATGTTTTCTAATAGCATTTACAACAATATCGCTAGGTTTTATTCTCCCTTTCGAAAAGTTGTAAGTGAATTCTGATACATATCGTTCAATAAGAAAAAAAGGGATGCCTTAAATTGATCAAAAGTTACAGTAAAGACATTTATAATCTTACAAAAGATTTCTATTTCAAATAAATGCTGCATTTTAATTATTAAAAATTGCAGTTTCTGCAAAAATATTAAGCAGCACAACTTTTAAACATTAATAATTAAAGTTTCTTGAGCAGAAATCAGCATATTAGAATGATTTCTGAAGGATCATGACACACTGAAGACGATGATGCTGAAAATTCAACTTTGCCATCTTTGACATATAGTACATTGAAATACAAAAACTGTTCTTTTCATTTTCTAGTAATATTTAATAATATTACTGTTTTTACTGTATTTTTGACCAAATAAATGCAGCCTTGGTGAGCATGAGACTTTTTTTCAAAAACATTTAAAAATATATGATTATTTGAATTTCAAGGCATGTTAGTATTTGAGGTGAGAAGCTTTAAAATATTCTTACTTTTACAAAAAATATTGCTTATGTAAGAAAGAGCTGTCCATTTCTTATTGCTGTATTTTGTAATAATGATGATCCAATAACACAGAGTCATGAGTGTGACCCTGATTTAAGCTTTTCCTAAGAGCTGCTTCCTCTCTGAAAGAATAAAACCTATTTTTTGTGCATTTGTTACTATAAAGTTTCAAACAACACTGTACTTGTAATGGGTAACAGTTATATTCTTTAGTATATCTCAGATTTGATATGTTTTGATTGTTCTCATTTCTGTTTTACTGTTTTACATTATTAAACCTACACCATGTAACACAGTTAATGTTATGTGGGCATATAGAGGGTGATGCATATATCTTGGATAGTAAATATAATATGGATGCTGTATGTATATGATATATTTAGGGCTTTGTTTATGCTCTATTGTAAGATGTCCGGAGTGTACCGTTTTTTTTTTTTGTATGAATATGGTTTTAAGGTAGCACTTTATTTTACAGTCCTGTTCCCCATGTACTTATTAGGCTACAGAAATTATAATAACTGGGTAATAACTATAGGTGCTAACCCTGAACCTACACCTAAACCTAACCTTAACCCCTGTAGTTACCTTGTATTACTCTGTATTTTATTGGGTAAGTACATGTAAGTAGGTACACATACTGTAAAATAAAGTGCAACCGGTTTTAAAAAGAAAATAGACAAAGCATATTGATGGGAGTGGGTAGACTATAAATTAGAAATTGTAGCTGCATTTTTTTTCTGTGATAGATACTTTGATTATTCATTTGTGGTCATCTTTCCAGACTTTTCATTTTTAATTCTTATGTATGTATACTCATATCGGTTAATACAGTATATTGAATTAGATTTAGTGTGTATATGGGTTTGTACTGGACATTCTTAAGCCAATTAAATGCTTATGGACAATATCAGATTGGAGTGTGAACTGTTCATGGTACAGAACTGACCCGCATGGGCAGTAGCAAGAGGGCGCGGCGCGCAGCACGCTGTCATACGGATGTAAACATGGAGATGGGGGACACTGAAATCAGCGTTTAACACGTTCATTTATAAGCTGACATGCCGCCAATTCGTGCGCAGGCAATAAGGAGGACGAATATGAGGAGAAAGAGAGCAATGTTTTTCTAGTTGTCGTAGTTTTCCCTCAAGTTTTGCTTGTATAGAGCGGTCACTGGTAGTTTAATATGGTCGGACAAAGAACTCTTTGGAGTGACTCCCGTCCGTGGCGCACATAATTGACGAATGTCGATCTAGAGTGATGTAAAAGTTATTGCAATATGACCGTTCAGACTGAGGTTGCATTGCAAAACATCCGACCTGTATCTAATTTAGTAGTAGCCTACCACGTATTTAAGTAATTTAGCCTGCAGTCTGAACGTATCCAAAATGGCGATGATTTGTGGAAACAAAAGTTGTTTGGCCCATCTGTGATTATCTAATCATGGGTATGCAAGAGATTTTTGTTTTATTGGTATTTGGAGTTATTTTTGCATTACTGTAGGAAGAGGAGTTTTCATAACTTAAATAATGAGTTTTTGGACTCCCATCAGTTATATCTTGTGCAGATCTGTGCCAGAGGCATTATGGGGCAGGTTTGTACAGATGAGATACCAGTGTAATTATCTGGTTGCTCTGTTGTTTTCATCTTGACCCTGTTTGAGAGAGAGAGAAAGAGAGAGAGAGAATAAGTCTTGCTATAATTATAGACACACACTGTCCCTGTTACATGCATGCTGTTGGGAAATAAATAATAAAGCTGATATATTTGACTACGATTTTGACTATGATTTTTTTCTTCTGTGAAACATAAAAGAAGATATTTTACTTACTGCCCAGAGCTGTTTTCATAGAATTTCAATGGTCGTGGAGCTCCCAAGATGACAAAAAGGAACAATAAAAAAAAAGCTAAATAAATAGCTTGTTACTCACTGAAAATCTTGACATCCGACCTTGCTCTCCTAGCAAGTTCACGAGAGTTCATAAGAGACGAACGATCTCATCTCACAGCTCACCGACTGGCTGATCTGAACACAGCTGGAGGGGAAGAGTTTCACTGAATTATAACTTTTGCTTTGTTTCTCTCACTTACGGACCACTTTAATATACTTTTATGTTGCTTTTGCCTCCTTTTAGAGGCTTGAAAGCAGTGTTGTTTTAGTAGTATTTATACTGTCATAGTATTTATTAATATTTAAGCTTTTATTTTTATATTTTCAGAATTAATTTTAGCTCAAGTTTGAATCATTTTTGTCATTTTTATTAGATTTTTAAAATAGCTTTATTTCAGCATTAGTATTTTTTTTTTTTTTTTTTTTTTTACATTTATTTCATTTAGTTGCCAAGGTACCATTTCTAATTTAATATAAAGTTTTTATCAAATAATTATATTTTATTACATCTTTATATTAATTAATGAGTTTTAGTTAACAATAACAATTCTGCTTTTGAATGCTTCAGTCCCCATTCATTGGAAAAGAACAACCATCTTCAAAATTTCTACTTTTGTGTTTCAGAGAAGATCTAAAAATATACACTTGTGGATTGGAACAACATGAGTAAGTAATGACAGAATTTTCATTTTTGACAACTATCTCTTGATAAGAATCACTTTTACCTTAGGCATGCTGTTGAAGGGTGTGTCTAAACACGCATATTACCCTGCACGCACACAGACATTGCAGTGATGCCAGCTCTGTGAAGCTGAGTTCATATAAACCTTAAAGCACAATCAGCTGGAAGGTAAACAGACTGTTGAGTGAAATGCCCTTTGCCCTGAGGGCCTCAAGTTAACGTCTCTAAGCTTCTCACGCACATCCGTCTCAGCTCACATTCCCCAGAAGTGCGCTCAGAAGTTACATCACATGCTTTATGAGATTCCAGCACTGCAAATAAAGACAGCAGGTGTGATCTGCAAAAGACTTGCACTTGTGAGTCAAGAAAGAAAATGTTGATTTCAATCACTCCATTGCTAATAAATGGTGTGCTTGAAATTAAAAATGTATTAAAAAATATAATCCACCATGTTCTTCTTTCTCTGAAAATATTTAACAGACACTCAATTAACCAGCCCCCCCCCATAACCCCCACCCCCACCCCCCCACACACACATTTTATTAGAATATAATGTGGAATTATTAGAATATAATGTGAAAATATTTATCCACTAGTATGATTCAGCTAACTGTATATGTTATGGCTTGCACAATGCTTGATTTGCATATTATTCAGATAGGATGTTTGCCATTATTCATATCCCTCTCTCTCTCTCTCTTTCTCTCTCTCGTATGATTATGCATAATGTTTGACTCACCACTATAGTATTGCTTCCGAAAACAGGAGATGTATTAAGACACCCCAATAAGAACTAATAAATAATATATTTAGATATGAGCCATCTTGCAATAAGATGAACCCAGAGTACAGTAAACTGTGTCCCAACTATAATCATATTTTAACCCAATAGACATGTTTTAATACACTTTATTATTTTATAATATTAATTATTCAAAATTATGCATCTTATCAATTAAGTTCACACATGAAACTGAAAAATCACAAAATAGAAACGGAAAAACAGAAACATATTCCGTTTTTAAAAACAAGGATGAAATGTCGCCACATCAAAATTTACCACATTTGGATTCTGCTGCATTATGGGTTAAGATGTTTGATTTGGAGTGTTGGTTAGTCGATTCCTGATTAGCTTTTAGCGGCTTACAGCCCTGTTATATGACAGAAAAAAATGTTATTTGCGTGATATTTAAATGAACTATTTATCTATTAGTATGAGATCAGATCAGGAGCAATTTATACAGAGATCCATGGTAAATTAAAGGGTCACATAGCCTAATTTTCCCTGCAACTGTAGCCTATCTTGTTCAGTATGCAGACATAGTCTGGGCCAAATCTGGCGTCCATTCGGCACTTGATTCTGAGCGCTGTGTGATCTAGACTGAAATAAACCGGCAAGGTTTCTCTCACCACACACAACAGGAACACCGTTGCCTTGCCTGCCGTCTCGTTTTATTCCTTTGATGCCATCGTGAGGCCACATCACACATTACAACCAACTTCATGTCTCATGTGCTATAAGTTTGATGATGAACTCCTAATTATAATGGGTTAAAAAAAATAAAAAGCTTGTTAAAAGAGTACAGCATTTCAGTTTCTGCTCAAAAACGAAAATTATTGTAAGCACGCTAGCCTGAAAGCTGAAAATAATGTAAATAATAACAATAATTATAAAACTAGGCCTATATAACGATAATAAAAATAAATGGTAGTAAGGCTATATATAACACTAACGAAGAAGAAAAGCTGGACTGCCGAATTTATCGTCACATATACGTGCAAAAATGATATGATCCTTTCTTACAAAAGATTTTCATATCAAATGGATGCTGAAGAAAATTAGTAGGCTACAACAGCTGTAAAATAAATATATGTTTGTATCTTAAAATGTATTGAAAAACATGTTTTTGATCGATGTTTACAGTGCATTTTCATCAATCATTTGTCATTTAGTTGCTTGGAAAAGTACTGAAATGTTTTAGATGCTGATATATTTTTCTTTGAATTATCAGTATGTGTCTGTGTGTAAACAAGCAAAATAATTATTCATCACAATATTCATAAAATATTTAAGAATCATTTATTGACATTTTAATCAACCAAAAATAAGAATTACTGCACAATATAATTTGTATTTATTAATCAAGTGTCGGTAGATTCTGAAACACATTAGAACCTGCAGAAATAAATGCATTCAGATTTGCTACGCTTGTCTGTTTTCAGAGGCACAGTATACTACTGTAGTAATGTGCACCTGTTCAAATAGATTGAAATCATTCAAATTCTTCTGAATTTTAAAGTCCTGTAGCAAATGATTGTTTTCCGCAAACCTGCATAAAAACAATCTATATTTCATACTGAGTACATGTTAATTCCAAAAAAAAAAAAAAAGCACAATTTTAAAGCACTATGTTAATGTGAATAAAACAAATGGGCAAAATAAAAATCCTACATATTGTCATAATGCACAAAAGCATTCATTTCTTATTTTGGGTCATGCAATAAATTGTAACCCAACATGCTTTTCGATGTATTAGACATGCATTCCATACCTGAGCCAAAAAAATCAGTCATTAATATGCTATAAACCGTAGTTTAAAATATATTTTAAAGCAATTTAAATATAATTGCAAAAGCGCTATTTCTCCTGTATTCTAAATATAATTACATGAGATATTTCACAAATAAAGGAGAAATATAAAGAAATACATGAAATTATAACGCAAAAAGGACAGACAACAAAAAAGTAGTGACATTTTACATTGCAGTGCTTTGCATTATTACAATGGTAAAAATTTTGACCATGTCGCTACATTATTACAATTTCTCATTATGTTATGCTGCTGAGTTAAGCATGATATTTCATGATAAATAAAGAACGGAGCAAGCCTGTACAGAATATCTTATTTTGTACACTAAAACAAGTCAGTAGGGTTAAAGAAATGTAATGTCCCATGTGAAATTCAGTCAAACCTTAATGGGCAGCTTTTCATTAAATATATCGCTGTAAATTTAAATACCAAGCTAGGTCAGTATTGAAGGCTATCATCACAGTGCTTCAGATATTATGCTCTCAGTTTCATGAAACCATGCGGCTTTCGCTTTGGAAAAACAAAACCATTTTAATACATGAGCTCTTGGTTTTTTGAGGTTCACTAACTGTTTGGAGCATAAAAACATGCTGTCAGAGCCTGGTATAAGTGAAATGCTGGTAAGAGACGGTTTAGGCACTGGAATCCTCTTTTAAGCGCTGACTGCGAGCCTTGTAGACTTCAATCAGGAGATCTTTCACATACTGAATCTCTCTCTCTACAGATTCTGCTTTGTCCCGAAGTTCTCTGTTCCGCCCTTCCAAACCATGAAGCTCCTCCTCCAAACAGTCCTGCTCCGCCCTCTTACGCTGACGGTACCTATTGTTTTTTTTTGGGCAACATTTGTGGAATAAAATAGCATGGTTCAGCTTTTCTGCTCGTATGATCCCAAACAAAAACATTTTATTAGCTCATGCAATATTCTAGGGCTTTCATTTGACTAACTGACCAAGGCGACAACTTTGTTATTATTTGTCCTCGTAAAAAACAAAGATAAAAAAAAAAAAAAAAACAAAAATGGCTACAGTACCTGTGGGCAGCAGACTTGTTCTGGTCTCTCTTCTTCTGCTTGCGTTCTCCATGGTTTCTCTCCAAAGAACCTACTTTAACATCTGGTTTAAACAGACACTGACTTTCCCGTGACCTTTGTAGTGGTTTCTGGACAGGCAACTCCAAAGAGGACCCAACACTGTCACCGGACAAACATTCAAAGCTTTGATCCCCAAGGCATTCATGGTGCAAGTAGTCATTATTTTGGATATCAACAGCCCCAGTTCTGATTGGCTGATCGATTTCATTCATGAAGCCGTGATATGGCTCTAAATTGGCAGTTATCTGATGAAAGTAACACTCGGCCACATCGGATTGTTTATACGGCGGACAGCTCTCGTTCTCGGCGCACTGCAAAATCGGCATGGCAATCCCGTCGTGGCCGAGCATCTTCATCCCGTGGCTCTGGCCCTCTCTCCTGTGGTGGGGCTCCAGGGAGCCGCCGAGATCATAACTTCTCATCATCTCTGCTCGGTAAAACACGTCCTCCGTAAAGCAACTTTTTTCTTCTTCCTTTAACAGTATAGCACATTCTCTGACCTTCTTTGCGCTGCCGTGGTTCTTTCCGAAGGATTTGTCGACAGAGCACTGGTCAAAAGCCAGCTCTGCGTAACCTGAATGAGTCCCTTTGAAAGTCCACGTTTCTTTCTCAAACACCTCCACATCTTTACATCCGTTCGCTGATATTCTTTGGCTATTGCAGTGTGTCCGAATGTAGCTGTAGGGGCTGGGTCTAGACATTTTCGGTCGGCTCATAGAGCCCCCACAGAAGCCTCGTAGGTCGAGCTCTCCAGTCGCAAGGGAAACCAGCCTGGGATTTGTTTCAGATTGGTTTACATTGTAAGAAGCGCAGGGTAACTGATAGTATGACTGTGTAGCCATAGCTTGTAGGCTTTTGTCACATTTTTGCCATTTTTCCAATTTCATAGGTGTTGATTCATATAGGTAATAATCCTCCAGTTGAGCCAGTTCTTCTTTAAGAAGAGTGGTCATAACCTCCAAGTCGGAGGGCATTTGGACATCATGCTCCAGAGGTGAGGGTGGGATAGAGGAACCAGGAGAGGATTCCGTGGAAGTTGAATTTGGGTAAGCGTCAAAAGTTTTTGTCATCCAATCTGTTGAGAAAAACAATTCTGTTAATTAAATAAAAGCATTATATCAACACACAGATGGAATATTTTTAATATATGCTCGGTTGCGCAAATACAGCACTGAACTATGAATATCTATGTATTTTCCTGTTAAACAATACATGCAATGGAAAGATGAAAAGATGTAGATCACCAAAATATTTGCTTTACTTACTGTACGCCATTAACACATACGCTGCAGTGCGGTTCCCACCAACAATCGGACAAAATAAAAGTGTCGTACTGCTTACCAATTTAGTCCTACGTCTGTGCAGACTCCTCCCTCCGCCTATGATTGGCCTTCGTTAGCCAGTAGGAAAGAGGGAGCTCTTAAGCCGGCTGTGCAAATGAGGGGAGTCTTCTTGGGAATAATCTATGTCGCCACAATTTGCTGTATTTCGATTGAAATGGTGAATTGCGTACAACGCATGAGAATCGCAGAAATGCCTCATACAGGAAAGAGATGTGAAAAACTGAAACCTATATATTTAAAAAAAAAAAAAGTAAAACATATTCGTTAATTCAGTTTTCCAAGTGTCAAAATTTTAAATAAAAACACTACAAACTCAAACATTTCCAAATAAAAGATGCATAGTTTCATAGACTATCATGAAAATGATTCATTACAAAAAAATTAAGTTAAACGGACTGAATTGATAAGATATAGAGTGCAATGCTTTCTAATAATTTGTGTAGAAATAATAAAATCTAAACATATAATGAATATGACCTTTTGCTAGTGCTCATATAGTATGCTGTAATATGATGCCCCTAGTCAAGTTCAGTGCCAAATGTAAAACAGAGGCTAAAGCAAAGCCTTAAAATATTAATTTCAAAAAGGATTTTTTTTTTTTACAGTTTAAAATTCAGTTTACACTGTAGAAATATGAATTAAACTTAATTTAAAAATATAAGATATTGTGTTTGTCTTTTTGTTTGTCAGAAACAAAAAGGTCAAAAGTGCCTGAATATAGAGCCTTACACTATGTTATTCAAAAACAAGCTTGTGAGCATTAAAGAAAATATATAAAAACTAAGTTAAGCAATTTCTGCATTAAAAATGCAATTTCAAACAAAGCTATAGCAAATGTCATGATGAAAACCCCTCTCTATAGATTTCTGCTGGTTATTCTTATAGTTCAGAAACTCTGAAAACTAGTTAAACTGAGATTTACACTGTCACAGGAAGTTGTAGCTCATATACAAGTCTGAATGGAAGTTGACACTTACTCCATCGTGCTGAGGTGGTCAGGTCTGAAGAGCTTCTGTGAGCGCAGTAAACCGCTGTGGAGGAGCTCACGTTTTCAATTTAGCAGAACATTGTCTCACTCTTCTTCATTTGATGTCGAGACTGATCGGTTACACGATAAATCGTTCAAAAGTTTTGGAGAACAGAGGAGTATCACGTCAAACCAAACAGTAACCGCATCACACGAGCTTGTATCCATCCGCCGCCTCGCCCCTCAGCGCAGAGTCCAAATCAACGGGACAAGTTGAGTCCGAACTTCAGCCTCGAGTCCACATATCAGTCAGTAGAGCTCTGTGATTTCCCGCTTGATCTCAAGTAAAGTTGTCTGCATGCGTGCAATTCCTTTTGAAATGTAGAGGGTAAGTAAATCCTGATAATTATTAAAGTGGGTCCAGTTGGACAAAACCAGACTGGATGTATATCTAAGCACAGAATCTAAGCACAGGGTCCCTTGTAAAGCACTATTTAACCACATGCGACGAGGAAGGACACTATATTACACTATGGAGATGTAACTCTTGTTGCAGCCCTGTTGCATCAGACCTGCTGGAATGTTGCCCGAGTTGAAACTTTGTTGCCACATTTGTCCTGATCCGTTTATGCTTTGGACATGTATAATGAGGTTTCATCTTTAAGACCATTGTTTGCAAAGGAAAAAAAAAAAAAAAGTCAAGACTTTTGCTGTAAAAACACTTATTAGCTTCTTTTGATTTGCACCACACTTGCATTTCTGTATAACAGAGACCGGGGCTAGTTGTCACACTGAGAAGTTGTCACAAAGGCTGTATCTCAGTAACAACAGGATTTTGAGTCAAAAGTCCAATTACACAAATGTACCTTGTGCTCTAGCTGTGGTTTTGGTTTCAAACATGAAAGCGGGTGTGTGTCTGTGAAGGAATTCTGTCCTCCAAACTAAAATTGTGATATCATTATATTTATTCTGTAGCTGTTGGATATTTACATCCAGACAGGTGTCAACTAAATGAAGGCATTTTTTAACTGAACTGAACGGGTGTCAGGTTGGAGCAAGTTGTTACATTTATTTTAAATGGATATATATGTTGGGGTCAGTAAGATTTATATATATTTTTTAAAGAAATTAATGTTTATTGTGCAAGGATGCATTAAATTGCAAATGCATTAAATCTTTTAAGCCTGAACAAAAATTATGCTGTCCACAACTGTTTTCAAAATTGATAAAAACTGTCACAAGCAGCAAATCAGCATATTAGACTAATTTCTGAAGGATCATGTGACACTGATGACTGGAGTAATGATGCTGAAAATTCAGCTTTACCATCACATGAATATATTACATTTTAAAATATATTCAAATAGAAAACAGTTATTTTAAATTGTAATAATATTTCAAATATAAGCAGCCTCAGGGAGCATAAGAGACTTCTTGCAAAATTATTACAAAATCTTACTAACCCCAAACTTTTGAATGCCATATATATATATGTTTCCTTTTAAATTTGTTGCTTTCATGTGTTTTGCATTTTACTGCACATTTTACTGAAAAGGCTCTTATAGGTTGTTTAATGGCAGATTAAACATGTGACAACATGCCCCACTACAATAAATTAAATCTTTTTTTCCCCTGCCCATTAATGGTGGAAAGGTCAATAGCTGTTTTTGCAAATGTGAGGTTATGTAGAAATTGGCTTAAAAAAATAAACCCACCTTGAGAAATATTCACAGGAGTAAAAAGTGTGACCAGCCCCATTCTCCTTAATTCATTTCCACAGTTGCAGTTTACAATACAGTAGAAAACACAAAATAAAGCAATATAAATGTAATAAATTGCTACTGATGCATTATTATCTACATTAAATTTAGTTTAGCTAATCTTTAAATTGTGAAAAAAAAATGCTGAATTTGAAAAGCATGATTTTTCATATAACATATCTGACATTTCAGTTTGACTCCATTACCTTAAAACTCTAATACGACCTCATGCTTGGATTCATTGCACACTTCTCGCTGTGTGAAACTAATATAACTGATTGAACCTCCTCTTGTCCTGTTGCCAAGTCAAAATGAATACTGCTCTCTGTCGGCTTTTCTCACCCTGTTGCCAGGGTCTTAGGTTTTTTGATCTTCTTCAGCTTTACAATCTTATTGCAATGGATGATCAATCTGTATGCACACAAGACTTTCAAAATTAATAATATTTCCTGAGTACATCATGTCTCTGGAAAAAAAAACTTTTATTAGTATGTCCTAAATGCAAATGTAGAAGATGTATATTGTAAAATATTCATTATATAATCATGTGTTTTCTGAAGGAGAATGAGGTCATTCTCAGATTCTGAGTGCCCACATCTATCAATGACACTCCATTGCAGTGGCTTTCACATTTGTCAGAGGAAAATCTTTTTATGTTTTATTTTTTAGCAACTTTTCCCATTTTTTATTTTTTATTTCATTCTTTGTGATTTGTCATCATAACAACATTTGCAGTAAGAATAGCTGTTTTGTGATATCCATCCTTGCTTCACTGCATGAAGACTCTGGTACATTGATAAAGGTTACACCATAATTTCATCACCAGCTTGCAAAGAATCCTGCCCCCATTAATGTTTTATGTTCTATCTGGGGTAACATTAGAAATGCACACATGGGTTGTAAGAAATTCTGTTGCTAAGGTGCCAAGTTATACTCTTACATCTGTAATTAGTGGGAAATTATGATAATTTGTCTCTTTTTAAAATAGCGTTTAAATGAGAGAATATATCAAGGCTGAGTAATCAGTCTGAGATTTTGAAATCTGAAAGCACTGTGGGAGTGTGATCTGTTTTCCATAGGATTTATTGTATTTTGAAGGGTTTGATAAAAAAATATGGGGTTTAAAATTAAAATATTTCTCAAAAAAAAAAAAAAAAAATCACACATTTTCTGCATGAGAAAGTTGAATGATTTTATTTCATCAGATCAGACAACTGCCAACTCACTATTTTATTTAGTGTGGACAGACATAAAAATCTAAAAATCTGACTATCTATCTATCTATCTATCTATCTATCTATCTATATATATATATATATATATATATATATATATATATATATATATATATATATATATATATATATATATACCAACCATGCCATGTGAGTGGCTAAAAAAAAATATCACATTGCATTTTTTGGAATTTTTTTTTTCCCCTTTTACCATCATTTTAATATTGACCTTTGATTAACACTTGATGCACTTTCTTAGTTGCCACTGGAAGGAGCCATTTTACAGACATGAATTTTGAAGATTTTGGTCCCTCCTTTTGAATTACAAAAGTACATACAGTACTATAAAATGTTTGTTTTACATAATCTTAATCAGTTATGGTGTGTCAATTGCTGTAAATCAAGTAAATGCCAGTGTGTCATATGTTCTCAAAAACTCACTAGAGGTGGAGACATTTTTTTCACTATACTCATATTCAGATTCTTTTACAGTCATTTGCTCTACTTATTCTTTTATCTGAATTAGAGATATATGACATCAACAGTTACCTAATTCAGCTCATACTTTAGTTCAAATGGTAAAAAAAGGTACTTTGTAACAGTCTAATTATACAAATAAGTACTGAGTAATTAATTACATAGGGTTTGGCTGTTGCCTGTAATTATGCATAATATATTGTTATTACTACAATAAGTACATGTAAGATGTGCAACGGACACTAAAATTAAGTATTACATTTTTATAATAAAAAGTGCAACTATATTATTTAACAGTTTTGAAAATGGAAAACACTCCCTTTTGCATTAGATGTGTAAAATGCAAAACAAACATCCAACAAAGGTACAGGGATTGTCACTGTTCTTTGACAGTGTTCAGGCATGTAACCTGCAAAACAAAGGTGAGGTAGGAGTGTGTTTGACAGCTCTTTGTTGTCGCTTGACATCTGACAGGTGCGAGATCTATATGAAGCACTCTGGTTCAGCTCTGCGCTGTTCCCGTTTTCCAGCATGCATTATTTGCTGAATCCTTAAGAATCTATTTAGAATGACTTTCCACACCCATTCAGTGTGTGCTTTTAAGCTCAATAAATGTTTTTTTTAAATGGATGTTGAAATTGAAGTTTACAAAAATATGTTATTTGCATTCTAAATGTACACATTGTTTCACATTTGACTTTCACAACTGACAGAGTGCTCAATGTCAAAGCAATAATATATACATAATATATTCAATTATAATTTTATAATGATACAATTTTACGAGTAATAACATTTTAGAAGCTTTCTGTGGAAGCTTGACAAAAATAAGATGCATATTTCAGCTTTCTTTCTCTGATGCACATGGTCAAAATACTTATATTGAATAATAAATATAGATAAAAATTCATATTAGTCATTTTTTTTTTCTTGGAATTCTGCTTGAATGTTACTGAAACTGCTCTGTAATATTCATTGTAATGTCTGAATTTTTATATTGTACTGGATGTTTCTAGACAAGTAAAGGTTGTAACCAGTGAGCAAAATATAAGAATATATTAGAACACATACACACTGTATATTCTATCCCCTAAACCTACCCATCACAGAAAACTTTCTGAATTTAGTATAATTTATAAGCTGTTTTCCTCATTGCAACTTGTAAGTTCTGTTCTGTTTAGTTTCACTGTGTTCTGGTGCTGTTTTCCCTGTTTCAGTTTGCAGGTGTTCCCTGTCATTGTAAGCTGACTTATGCTGTGTTAAAAATCGCCCCCTATACCCTCATTCACTATTCCCTACATTACTCCACTAATATAGTCCACTTGATGGAGTCAATGAAACGAGTGAGTGAATTCGGACACTGAGTGCGGCAGAAGGGCTGCCGATTTCACATAGTTTGTGCTTGCTGTTTAATAATCATTTGAAATGTAGTTTCAGTAGTAATGAATATTTATGTTGAACTCTTGCCATGGAAACTAGCATGTACAAACCTTAATTAAATGATTTAATTATCAATTAAAGAGGAATTTATACCTGTATGATATTATGCACTGTTTGGAAATGAATGGATGATTGATTCAGCGCCATCTCCTGGCGAGACACGGGAATTCATTCAGCGCGCGACTCTCACAGTGCATTATGGGTATTCTCTAGCTGTTGAGTGTGCATCAGTTGTACACTCATTATTGCGGTGCATTGTGGGATTGAATGAGTGCACTCAACATCATCCACTATGGTTTCGGACACCACTACAAATGGCTGTCCCCTCAAAAAAGTGCCCTATTTTAATGGTATAGGGGGCAATTTCGGACACAGTCCTAGTTTCCTACTGATTATGTTCACCTGTTGTTCATTTAGTTACCTCATTACTCCCTGCGTATTTATGGCGCTGACATCTTGCTCTAATTTGGGACCCGAGTCTGTGCAGTAGTGAGAGCGAAGTATATCAAAGCCCCGCCCACACTCCTGCAGAATTGGTTAGTACAGTTTACTGCAGAACAACTCATTATGTCGGTGTGAAATAAACAGTTATGGAAATATAGAAATTAAAGCTAAAGCTCCAATCTCCTCCTGAAAATCCCCCAAAAAGTCAGTTGGTGCCTCAGTGACTACTTCTCTCAGAGAAGCTGTCAATCTCAGCTGTCAATAATGAAAAAAAAATTAAAAAATGAAGACTTAAACTTACATCAGCTTGCTAAAAACGACCAAAAATGACAGAAACCATCTTTGGAAAAAATGTATTTGAAGAGTAATTTGATTGTTTAGTGTGCCTCACGTCCCATTAGACTACATGGAGAGGGCAGGAGTTTATGACCTACACTGAGACCAGCCATCTAGGGGCGATCAAATAGTTTTGGCTTCACTTTTCAGGTCGTATATGGCACACTTGCTCCAGACCCAGAGCCCAGCCAGCCAAAGCCCACACACTGCACGAAGCTAACACCAGAGCCCACCGCAGACAGAGAATCCAAGCCTACCGCGATGCACGAGAAGGATAAGAGGACTGAGCCAATCATCACCTCTGAGCCCAAGCCCCACAGAGAGTCTGTCCAGGTGCATGAGCCGGCAACACCGTGAGTCCCAGCCTCCCTCTCCCATCTCCTCTGGCCATAACAGCCAATTCTTTCACCCTGCCTCCGCTGTTTCCCTTCAGCTCCTGCTCTGACTCCACTTTGCTCCCCGGATCCGCCTTGGGCCATCTTGTCTCCAGTTCCGCCTCAGCACAAGGATCCCCTTGCTCCGGCTCCAGCTGCTGAGCACATCACTCCATCTTGGCTTGGCGACCTGTCGGTTCCACCTTGGCTCCTCCCACCCTCGGCTACACCTGGAACCATGGCCTTTATGGCTCCACAAGGCTCCCTCATCCCTCCAGCTCAGCCTTGTTCAGACGTCGCTCTGCCTATGCTACAGACTTCCAGGTCTCTGGCTGCAACTTGACCCACCACGCCTTCGGCTCTGTCGGGCTATGCCTTCCCTCTAGCTCTGCTTTGGTCCTCCGCCTCACTCCTCTGGCACCCTGGCTCTACCTCGGACACTTATCGCTGCAGCTCCACCTCGGTCGCCTGAACCTTCACTGTCCTGTGGTCCCATCAGCTCGCTGTCTCCACCTTCATCAGCTTTTTCTCCGTCAGTCATCCCCCTGGTGTCGTCAGCCAAGTCCCCACCATGGGTCCTCCCTCCCTCAACTCCTCCGTAGGCCAATCGTCCTGGCTGTGGACTGAGTCCCTGCCTGGGCACTCCTCTCCTGGCTACTCCCAGCCTCCTCTAATGTAACATGTATGTTCTCTTCTGTTTTGTTTCAGTGTGTTCTGGTACTGTTTTCCTTGTTCATGTTTGCGTGTGTTCCCTGTCATTGTAAATTGACCTATAGTATCCTAGTGTGTGCCAGTTTGTTCCTTTAGTTACTAATTACATTCACCTGTTGTTCATTTAGTTACCTCATTACTCCCTGTGCATTTAAGCATTTAATTTCCTTAGTTCATTGTTTCATGTCATTGACGTTTAGTGTGGTTGTGCTATTTTGACTCCAGTGTTTTCCATAGCGGATTTATTATTATTAAATGATTGTTTTGTTCTATTACTCGTGATCGTGCGCTTCATTACAGACACCATATGTGACACTCATGGGGACCAAAAAAAAGAAAAAAAAGGGTTTGGATATTGCCATCTTTGTGAGGATAACGATTTGCCCCCATAACGTAGGGTTTACCATGGACCACACACTCACACACACGCATGCACACACACACACCTAACTTTTGTTCATGTTCTTGCATTTGACAGTCCAGTACAAATCCTTAATAAGGGAGCCATGGCACAGCTGCTTCTCGGTGATGCAACTGTTACAAAACAAATTTAAAATTTAACAGTGTAGAAAAATACCAAAGTCACCAAATATCCTATAATTAAATGACCTAAAACTGTACCTGTGAATTATGAATTCTACAATAGGACCATATATTTCTTCTGTATTTTATTTGTATTGTTCTTGTTTAAATTTGCACTTGGTTTACAATGAACAAGTGCTTAGATTATTCAAACACTATAGTCAAACACTTGATAATAATGTGAATCCTCATTAATATTTGTGTGGTTGAGGTTAAGAGGTTAAATCTCACAGTGTGGGATTAAAAGTTGTGCCAGATCCGAAGAACCGATAAGTCAGTTATTATTCATGTGGTCTCATAAAATTATTTGTACTTAACCTGCCTCGCCCCAACTTTTTTTTTTTGTCTGTATAACCGCAGTAAATATACATACAATAAAAATAAACAATAAAAGCAATAAATAAAGAAGAAACCTAAAAAACAAAATATGAAATACTTAAAATGGTCATACTTTATATTAGGTGTCTTTAACTATGTACTTACATAAAAAAAATTGTGAAAGGTTGTATTGCAGGCTGCTTTTGCTGCTTCTGAATCAAGTCAAGTCACCTTTATTTATATAGCGCTTTTTACAATGCAGATTGTGTCAAAGCAGCTTTACAGTGATAACTATATAATTTTGGCTGCACAGCAGCTCTTAAAGAAAATGGTGTCAGTATCCATCTTAAGTAAATTCAGTATTGATTCATTCCGATGTAAGAATCAATAGTTATTAATTTAGTTAATTTATCTATATCAGCACTGGAGTAAACAGTGATGTCATCATCCAGCTCAGTTCAGTTTGCATACAATGGTGTCAATGCAGGCAGATCAAAACACTGTTGAATATCAAATGTCAAGTGTCCCCAGCTAAGCAAGCCAAAGGCGACAGCGGCAAGGAACCCAAACTCCAACAGGTGACATCAGGTGGCAAACAGGTGGCAAAATGGAGAAAAAAAACCTTGGGAGAAACCAGGCTTAGTCGGGGGGCCAGTTCTCCTCTGGATTGTTCCAGAGTTTAGGTGCCAAATAGGAGAAGGATCTACCTCCTGCGGTTGATTTTGATATTCTAGATATTATCAGCTGGCCTGAATTCTGAGATCACAATAGACGTGAAGGACTATAATGCATTAAGAGCTCGCTCAGGTACTGGGGAGCTAAACCATTTAGTGCTTTGTAGGTAATTAGCAAGATTTTAAAATCTAGGATGTTTAACAGGAAGCCAATGCAGTGTTGACATAACTGGGCTAATATGGTCATACTTCCTGGTTCTAGTAAGAACTCTAGCTGCTGCATTTTGTACAAGCTGTAGTTTATTTATCAAGCGGGCGGAACAACCACCCAGTAGCGTTACAGTAATCTAGCCTTGAGGTCATAAACGCATGAACTAACATTTTTCCATTGAGAGCATATGTCGTAGTTTAGATATATTTTTAAGATGGAAGAATGCATTAACATTGGTCCCTTGAAATAATTCAAGAAATAATTATGTAATGAGTAATGACAGATAACACTCCAAAATTTCCATTCTCACCTATTAAAAATCGATGATCTTATTTTTGCCTACACAAAACATGTTTTATTTAACAAATGGGTGTTTCTTGCTTGGAAAGCTGCTCCTTGTTGTGAAATGACCAGTATGCGTCACCTTTCAGAAATTGGGAGTTCAACTGAATATATTCCCACCTGTTTTTATTTGGGTTGCTGAACAACTTGTGATTTGACCTGGTTATCGACCGAAAACAACAGCAAGATCAATACATCAAGTCTACAAATTATAAAATAATCTCCAAAATAAAGAAATAAAAAAATATCTACAACCTGTTTAGCAGGAAGTGAGAGGAGATACACCTTACCAATTATTCACTCCATTATTGAATCACTGTGTTGGAGGTGTAGTGTCATTGAAACAAAAGCTTTCCTCACCCCATCCCAGATATTTCTAAATCCACCTGAGAACCCACACCTTTTTGTGCTCTAAACATACTAAATGATATGAGTCTCTGTCTATGTATGACAATCAAACTTGGATTTAGGACTCTTGATAATGTCTGTATGGTTGCAAAGACAGAAATTTCAAACTGAATGTAATTTAGCTGCACATTTCATGTATTTTTGTAATGGTTCAATGTTCTTCCACATGATACTGCAGTTTGTTTCTGCAGTGCTCTTCATGTTAAGTCACACCTTTAATTGCCAACCGATGAAAGTAATAATATTCCTGTAATATCTGCATGAAACATATACTGTATTAACATTTTTACTAAACATTTGATTATTTCTGTATGGGAGGAAACGTTTAAATAATATTGTGAATATTATATTATAGAATACATATTGAAAATGTGGATGAAGAGAAAATGTCATATCATTTTCACACCCTCACAGTAACAGTATTTTTAAGATGTATTTTAATAGTTTAGGTTGTGAAGCTTGAAGGACAAGGGTTAAAATGCATTAGAATAAATGGTGCCTGCCTGATAAAAAGAGTTTTTGTCATTTATCTATTTTATTTTATTTTATATTTTTTATTTTATTGTTTGCAATGCACACAATTCCCAAAGTATCAAATAACTGAATGATCAATACAGATTGTCAAAGTACTCTTTGCAAACAACAAAAAAGTGTAACTCATTCAGCCTTTTTGCACCTTCACTGACTTCAGTGAATCACTATTGTTACACAACACGGGGAATTTATACCAATTTATCCAAATTCTCATACCAGTTGCTCAACTTTCCTTGCCTTGGTGGGGTCGAAAGGGAGGAGGCAGAGGTGTATAAAAGTGCGCACTTGTATGATGGGATCAGTGGGCGAGTTCTCTGCGCATGTGCCGGACTAACTGCTCAGGATGCTGCTGCTATCGCTACTGCCGCTGCTGCTGCAATGGACGTTAACGAGTGGAGCCACTGATCCGTAAGAACCTTTATGATTATTATCTTTACAAACACCAGATAACAGAAGGTAGAGTAATGAGGAAAACTGCAGGTCGAGGACTAGACGAGCGTCTTTCACAACTGCAGTGAACACTGATGAAAAGTTTTGACCAACTACACTTTTGTGTTCTCACACTCTAAACATTTTTTTTTTTATTTTTACGGTAAAAAAAAAAGGATACAGTGACGGGGTTGCAAGCATTATGAGGAGCATTTTGGTAACCGTATTTTACATTAAATAATATTATTCAATGCTAGCTTGCTTTAGCTATTAAATCTGTGTTAAAAACAATATTGGCCTCTCCTGCAACTCAGTATAACAACATAAAGACAGAGCCCAGTGTTACCCATAAACACACACACAAAACATAAAATAATTTAGTTCTAAAACATTAACTAAATAACTGAAAATAGAATCAAATATGAATGTTCATCTGGACAATTCTGGGAATGCCCCTTTCCTCATAAATTATAAAGGTTTTAACTTTTACTTAAAGGGTTAGTTCACCCATAAATGAAAATTCTGTCATTAATTACTCACCCTCATGTCGTTTCAAACCCGTAAGACTTTCGTTCATCTTCGGAATGCAAATGAAGATCTTTTTGAAGAAATCTGAAAGCTTTCTGTCCCTCCAGAGACAGCCTACGAAACTGAAACATTGACACTTCAAAAAGTTCATAAAGAGCTTGTAAAACTAATCTGTATGCATTGAGTGGTTTTGTCCAAATTTTCTGAAGAGACTTGATCGCTTTATACGATGAACAGATTGAATTTAGGCTTATATTCACATGTAAACATTCATCAATGCACCCATCAGTCGTGGTAAACAGAAGGTCCAGTTTGCTTGAGGTGCGAGAACCAATGAGGTTTATTCTCATGTATTATGCAGCTTCCGCAAGAACCAATGAGGTTTGTTCTCTCGCGTCATGTGCGTTTATGTTCGCTAATCAAAAACAAACAAAAAAACAATTCATTTTAAATTTGATTTAGTGCTCAAGAAACATTTCTTACTATTGTCAGTGTTGAAAACAATTGTGCTGCTTGATATCTTTGTGGAAACACTATCAAACATGACTTTTTTTTTTTTTTTTAAGAAATTTTATTTGGCCAGGACACATTAAATTTCTCAAATGGGACAGTAAAGATATTTATAATGTTACAAAAGATATTTCAAATAAATGCTGTTTAAAAAAAAACTTACGTATTGCCTTATGCACACTATATGTATTGTCTGGTTAAATGATTTTTATTTTTCAATTCTAAGGTAATTCGTAGTGCCAGATTTATACTGCATCAACCACTTACACAACTTTTTATTAATTTATTTCTTTTTTAAATGCAAGTGCAGTCATCCCTAAAGACATCCAGTGAGCATTCCAGGCACAATTAAAGAAATTATAAGTCACTTCCTCAACTGTTCATTCACCCAAAACAACCCTAGTCTCATGCAACCCTAATTTTATGCTATAAAACCATTTTTTTGTGATTGTGTGGTTTATGCAATGTACTCATAAGTCTGTATTTCTTTGTATTTTGTCTTTTTTCAGCATATACCTGGTGGCAGTCACTTCCCAGGCGGTGGGTGGCAGCACGGAGACTCTGTGTGCCCATATCCATGAGATCAAAGAACCACTTTCTTTAGTGGTAACTTTGAGGTCTGACAATAAGAACGTGACCATTCTACAACAGGGCTCCATTACAAACGATTTCTACAAATGCGTCCCTTTTATGGTGGGTATGCTCAGTACAGTTTAAGAGAACAGAGTGAGCTGTAGTGTATCTGTTATAGAGATCATGGCCTTTCATAAATATTATGTGTGAACAACACTTATAAATTGACATTAATGTTATAGAGCCTATCCATGAAGAGATATAAAATGTAGTTATTGTGCAAGTAAAACCCTAAAACCTGCATTTATGCACATTCTTTCTGCACATTCTTTTCACTATGGAATTGTTCAGTGGTCCCTGCAGTCTTGATGATGTTTTCATTCACTAAGTGGAGTTATATACAGTAGCTCATGAAGTACTATTTGATTTTGTATCTTCCAGGTCCCTCTAGCCACTGTGGAGTCTGTGGCATCCATTGATGTTGTACTCCGAGGAGGCACAACATCCCTGAACAAAACCACTCAGATCCTCATAACCCCTCCCCAAAATCTTCTTTTCATCCAATCAGACAGGCCCATCTACAAGCCTGGACAAACAAGTAATATTCCTTTTTTCCAAATTATTCCACAATAGCTTCAGTTGTCAGTACTCATTCATATTTACTAATTTGAACATGTGAATCTCAAATGTGTTAATAATCTCTCACATTTTCTCTACTCAGCTAAATTTCGCATTGTGTCTCTGGATTCCAATTTCTTGCCTCGCAATCAAGTGGTAAATAAATTAAATTTACGTGAAAAATATTTATTTTATTTAATTGTATTATTATTTTTTTTATTTAATTTAATTTTAAATTTAAGTGCTGGCAAAATATATTATTGTTCATTTGATCTAATTGAATTTTTTTTTCTGTCCTTCTCTTGCAGTTTAAAACTGTAGAGCTCCAGGTATAAAATCTTTCAAGCAGCCATTATTGGTTCATTGTTTGTTACTTTACTTGAATGTAGTTTGATTTCACTGTAGTCTTTTTCATTATCTGCCACTGTTGTTTAGGACCCTAACTCGAATCGCATCGGTCAGTGGTTGAATCAGTCAACAAGGAGTGGCATTTTGGACCTGTTCCACTCCATATCTCCAGAAGCCACTCAGGGTTACTACACGATCACTGCTTGGGATGAGAAGAACCAACAAACATCACACAACTTTGAGATTAAAGAATATGGTGAGAACTAGAAATCAGCTTTTTTGTCAGTCCAATCAGATATATAATTATATATAGGTTACTATAAGTAGTTTTTTTTTCCACATCTCTTTTAGTTCTGCCAAAATATGAAATGAACATCGATTTTCCAACTGTTATAACCGCCCTGGACAAATCAGTCACTCTGAAAGTTTGTGCAAAGTAAGAATTTGTTCAATTAATGTTAAATTCTTTACAGAAAAATTAAACACATGCCTGTGTTTCAATGATATGTTCAGCCTGATAAAAAACAAACTTTTTCCCCCCACTGTCTTTAGATACACTTATGGGAAGCCTGTGCTGGGGTCTGTGAGTGCTGAAGTGTGTGTGCCGAGCTGGGATTACTATTATTATAGAATTTTTAATGAAAACGCTGAGCTATGCAAGACATATTCAATGATGGTGAGTTACCTTCCGCACACACAAAACTGTTACCTTTTGGGTTGTAATCCTAAAAACACTGTACTAATTAGCAATTATCCTATTAAACATTTATATATATCATAAAGTCCCAAGTCCAAGATATAACAATGAGCTGATAGTATTTTTCTGTGCAGTTTTTTTGGCACAACCTGCTTTTTTTCTTTTTTCATAAACAGCATATGCTATATAAATCTGCTTTTTTACACCATAGACTATTCCTTTGTGAAAAAGCAGTGTGCTTAATTGTTTTGAACTTGTAGTGTGCTTAAAATGTTAAAAGTAAACTGTACTTGAAGATGATATAATATTAATAAAATAAAGGCCACATATAAAAATATAAAGATGTACTTAAGTCCTACTTAAGTGGTTCAAAAAGCCCTCTACAGTTCAGCTAACTGCATTTAAAGTAAATTTAAACTAATAGATTTTCATTTAATTGCAATTATCACACAGAGTGTCCAAAAACATTACAATTTATTATAAAAGTGTATTATTTATGTAATAAGTACTCATTTAAAGGTGCCCTCGAATGAAAAATTGAATTTATCTTGGCATAGTCAAATAACAAGAGTTCAGTACATGGAAATGACATACAGTGAGTCTCAAACTCCATTGTTTCCTCCTTCTTATATAAATCGAATTTGTTTAAAAGACCTCCGAAGAACAGGCGAATCTCAACATAACACCGACTGGTACGTAACAGTTGGGGTGTACGCCCCCAATATTTGCATATGCCAGCCCATGTTCCCAACATTATGAAAGGCATTAGACAAGGGCAGCCAGTAACATCTGGATCTGCACAGGTGAATCAACAGACTAGGTAAGCAAGCAAGAACAATAGCGAAAAATGGCAGATGGAGCAATAATAATTGACATGATCCATGATATCATGATATTTTTAGTGATATTTGTAAATTGTCTTTCTAAATGTTTCGTTAGCATGTTGCTAATGTACTGTTAAATGTGGTTAAAGTTACCATTGTTTCTTACTGTTTTCGCGGAGACAAGAGCCGTCGCTATTTTCATTATTAAACACTTGCAGTCTGTATAATTCATAAACACAACTTCATTCTTTATAAATCTCTCCAACAGTGTAGCATTAGCCGTTAGCAACGGAGCACAGCCTCAAACTCATTCAGAATCAAATGTAAACAATATAACAGTATACAATGCTCACATAATCCGACGCATGCATGCCGCATGCATGACGAACACTTTGTAAAGATCCATTTTGAGGGTTATATTAGCTGTGTGAACTTTGTTTATGCACTGTTTAAGGCAAGCGCGAGCTCCGTGGGCGTGGAGCACGAGAATTAAAGGGCCAGTAGCCCTGAATCGGCTCATTTATAATGATGCCCAAAAATAGGCAGTTAAAAAAATGAATTAAAAAAAATCTATGGGGTATTTTGAGCTGAAACTTCACAGACACATTCAGGGGACACCTTAGACTCATCTTTTTAAAAAAAGTTCTAGGGCACCTTTAAAAAATGCTTAAGTGTAGTTCTTTTTCTCAAGGGTCCATATTTTAAAAGTCTAAATTACTGTTTTTATTTCATATTTATTTAGACTGACAAGACTGGCTGTGGGTCATGGGTGATTAATGTGACAGAATTTGGCATAGAATTCAGAGGAAATTTACAGGTGAAGAGTAAAGTGGAAGAGTCTGGAACAGGTAAGAGTGTAGAAAAACTGCTGCTGTCCATTTTAATTCTCCTAAATAGTGTAATGAAACTGTCTTTTGTTTCTCCAGGGATAACTGTGTCAGGTACTACCACAGCTAGGTTTGCCAGCGATTATGTCAATGTTAACTTTGTGGACACACCAAATACATACAAGCCTGGCATGGTCTTTAAGGGAAAGGTAACAGCTGCCTTGAGGTCATTCGCTTTGCTACTAATTATTGAGTAAATACTCCAAAAGTAAATCTGCGGTCCAGATGTATTTTTACAATTATCTTTATAAAGTTAGAATAAAGTTCATTGTAATAAACAACCTGTTCAGCAGTTAGCAAAGCCATTTTGTGTACAGGAAGTGTTACTTTTGTTTGTGAGCTAATAATTTTGTCTTTCTCTACATGTTTTTTAACAGGTTGTGGTCACTAATTCACAGTCCAGTCTGAGGAAAAATGAGCCAGTGATTGTCTATGCAGATCATGGTAATAAATTTGTCAAGGTAACACTGAAGACAGACATCAATGGCACTGCCAGCTTCTCTTTCAACACCTCTGATTGGTCAGAAAAACCTGTGTCCTTACGGGTTAGTGGCGTTTTTGTTTTATAACATGATGTTTACAGTATGTATATAATTCAGTATACTATAACATTTCACATGTGCAGTAGAATGATTTGTGATTTTTTTGTTGTTGTTAGGCCTATCATAAGGGAGAGCAGACTGATTGTTGTCCTTTTAGACATTATCCATCAAGCTATCTCTACGTAGAACCCTTTCACTCCAAAAGCAAAAGTTTCCTGACGTTGATGAAGGCTCCAGAGAAGCTCAGCTGTAACAGTGATGCAACTGTGGTGGCCAGTTACATCATTCAGGGCAATGCACTGAAACCAGACCAGAAAACCTTGGATTTCTTCTACATTGTATGTTTAATATCGATTCTCTTTTTTATTTGTCTATCAATTGCTTGGTCATTTGTTTTATTGCTTAACAAGCTCTTTGACCTTTTTAAGGGAAGCACAATATATCAGTTCCATATTGGTTATTATTAGCCAGTATTATATATTATAAAGTATAGGTTTATATCGGAATCTTATATATATAACCTTTATATTATATAATTATTTGTCCATGCTTATTTCCCCAGTTACATTTAGATTAATGCTCACTTACATATTTAAAAAAAAAAACACTAATAATTTAATGACAATGTTAAATGTAATCCTGCAAATCTAAAAATTAATAACAATTTTTTCATATTGTACATTATAATAATAGTTTAGACTTTTAATATCAGCCATTTAATGCTGCCATAATATGAAAATGATTGGCCAGAACTTTAATATCTGTGGTTCTGCACCTTTTTTGGTTCAGAACAGAATTTTTCTTGAAGGTTTCCTAAATTTTGCAGGGTGACTCTGTATTACACTAGGTGAAATGATGATGAAAAAAATTGCAATGTTAGTCAAGCTGTAGAGTTCTGTAGCATTTCATAAATTGTCATACAGTAATTATCTACCTTGTGCTTTCCAGGTCCTTTCTAAAGGCAGCATGGCTCAAAATGGCCGTCTGTCTGTGAGTGTGACGCCTGGAAAAGGTACACAGCTCATTTAAATGACCAATTACATCGTTCTGTATAGTGTACAAGTGTATTTTTATGGTCTATGTACATTGTGCCTCAGCATGTGCCTGTTTTGTTTTCACAAATGTTCTCTCTCTCTCATAATAGAAAACAAAGGAGAGCTGACATTGTCACTGAAGAAGACAGCAGCTCTGAGTCCATTCGCTCAGGTGGTGGTTTACACAGTTCTTCCCAGCGGAGAAGCAGTAGCAGACAGTATGGACTTCCCCATTGAAGAATGTTTGCCAAACAAGGTCAGAAAATCCCACATGAAATCCCATTTCAAAATTCAATGTGCCCTTCCAGCTTTTATGTATTTTTCTATTATCATGAATGAGTGATGAGACTGTCTTTTTACAGGTGTCTTTAAAGTTCTCGTCTGCCTCCGCACTGCCTGGAGAGAAGACATCTCTTAACCTTAAAGCCAGTCCTGGCTCCTTGTGCTCCGTTCGGGCCATCGATCAGAGTGTGCTGCTGTTGAGGCCAGAGGCCGAGCTCAATGCAGCCTATGTATGTTACATCATAATAGTTCAATACACTTCTTCCATAATGAGCATGTTTTTGATTTCTCAGTTAAAATTAATTTAGATTCATTTTTTTGGGGGGCATGAAGTAAAAAAAAAACAGAGTGATTTACCTGTTCAGATATTGTAATATTAATAAAAAAAAGCCTCATTAAAAGAATATTTTTTTTTTAAAGAAACTTGGTAGTTTGGCATAACCAATTATTATTATTTCTTAAAGAGATAGTTCACCCAAAAATGAAAATTATTCCATGATTTGCTCACCCTCAAGCCATCCTAAGTGTATATGACTATCTTCTTTCAGACAAACACAATTGGAGATATATTTAAAAATATCTTTAGTCCTCCAAGGTTTATAATGGCTGTGAATGGCTGCACAAATTTTGAAGACAAAAAAATGTATCCATCCATAAAAAAATGAATCTATACGACTCCAGGGGGTTAATAAATGCCTTCTGAAGCAAAACAATGCATTTGTGTAAGACAACTATCCTTTTTTAAAATAAGGAACCACTAAAATTTTCGAAACACTTATGACGTAACAAAGCCTCGTTTACTGAAATCACGTGACTTTGGCAGTTTGATAGACGCTCCGAACCACTGATTCGAAACAAAAAATTTGTAATACTTCAAAGCTTCATGAAGCAGTGTTTTGAAATTGCCCATAACTATATATTGTTGAATAAAGTCATTATTTCATTTTTTGGGTGCACAAAAAGTATTCTCGTCACTTCATAACATTAAAGGTGCCCTAGAACCAGTTTTTACAAGATGTAATTTAAGTCTAAGGTGTCCCCTGAATGTGTCTGAAGTTTCAGCTCAAAATGCCCCATAAATTTTTTTTAATTAATTTTTTTAACTGCCTATTTTGGGCATCATTAACTATGCGCCGATTCAGTGTGCGGCCCCTTTAAATCACGCTCTCCCTTTTTTTATAAAGACAATTCACAAATATCACTAAAAATATCATGTTATCATGGATCATGTCAGTTATTATCACTCCATCTGCCATTTTCCACTATTGTTCTTGCTTGCTTACCTAGTCTGATGATTCAGCTGTGCACAGATCCAGACGTTAATACTGGCTGCCCTTGTCTAATGTCTTGAACATGAGCTGGCATATGCAAATATTGGGGTCATACATATTAATGATCCTGACTGTTACGTAACAGTCGGTGTTATGTTGAGATTCGCCTGTTCTTCGGAGGTCTTTTAAATAAATGAGATTTATATAAGAAGGAGGAAACAATGGAGTTTGAGACTCACTGTATGTCATTTCCATGTACTGAACTCTTGTTATTCAACTATGCCAAGGTAAATTAAATTTTTGATTCTAGGGCACCTTTAAGGCTGAACCACTGTAGTCGCATAAACTGTTTTAAATATGTCTTTAGTTAGTAGCTTTCTGGGCGTTTAAAAGTGTAATTTAACTTGCTGTCAAGACCTCACTGAGCCTGAGCACAAGAATTTGTGTTCCGAATATGAACACAGGTTTTACGGGTGTGGAAAGACATGAGGGTGATTAATTAATGACAAAAATTTTTGGGTGAACTAACCCTTTAACGCATTTTGGACGTACATCGAATGCATATGGCTGTCGTGCCAGAAGCTTGTTATTTTACTTTATAAAGTTTTAAATAAGGATAGTTTTCTTACACAAATGCATCGATTCGCTTCATAAGGCCTTTAATTAAACCCCTGGAGTTGTATGGATTAATTTTTTTATGGATGGATTAATTTTTTTATTTTTTTTTGTCTTCAAAATTTGGGGAGCCATTCACTACCATTATAAACCTTGGAGGACATTTAAAAAACATTTAAAAAAAAAATCATCAAAACTGCTTCACTGTTTATTATTATATTATATTATATTATATTATATTATATTATATTATATTATATTATATTATATTATAATGTAATGAAATTATGTTTTTGCTTTTTACTTGGTGTGTACACCACATAACATTTTTTGAATTATTAAGTTGAAAATTGTTTTCTGAAAATGAAATAAATGCCACAAAACCACATATAGCAATAAAGCAAGTACTTGCAACGTGCTTTAAGCTAGATTTTTATATAATTTAAAAAAAAAACATTTTATCATGGACACTCTTTAATGATGTTTTTTAGTGATTATTAGGAGATTGCATTTTCAGTCCTACGGATCAATTTCTTATTATTATTCAACAGATCTATGGAATGTTACCAGTCCAGGTGTTGTCAGGTTACCCATACAACATTGAGGATGTGGAGCCTTACCCCTGCCCGCGTCCTTGGGAAGGTGGCAGGGGCAGGCGCAGCATCTATTACCCTTACTACAGCATCAAAAATGATGTCTACAACATCTTTAGAGTAAGATACACAACACTTCTTTTTCCAGAGGACTTCCAATGTCATGTGAGCCTCACTGTGTACACTATCTATCCTACACAAAGTCACATAATGCTTACTTTTTTTCTAGGGAGTTGGAATCAAAATCGCTACCAACTCTGAGGTGAAAGCACCTGTCGTTTGTAATGAGATGAATAATGAGATCTTTAAGGATTGTAAGTAACTTGATTTTGTTTAGGATTTGGAAATGCCCTTTTTATCTGATTGCATTTACAAACTATCAATTCAAACAGCTGAAGTGGGTGATGGTGGGCGCCCAGGACTGGGTTTTGGTGGAAGTGGGGGAAATCCTGCTGAGAAGATCCGCAAATTCTTTCCGGAAACCTGGATATGGGATCTTATCCCAGTGGGGTATGTATCTTGTACCATGGCATTACTGTTCATCTGTAAAATTGTGCTATTTGTTTTTGTTTATCTCACATTTGTGTATGTGTTGTTTTTTTATTTACTTTTATTTTTTTGGGGGGGTAGAGGTGGTGGTGTCTTCATAGTGTGCAGGCCTTTTCTTGCAACTTTTGCCTATTTTGATTATGGTATATAATACATACAGCACACTCATTTTTAATTATACAGAAGCACCCTATATTTTTAAATTCACCAGGAGATCAGGATCCGTGGATGTTGCAAAGACTGTCCCGGACACCATTACTAAATGGGCAGCAGGGGCTTTCTGCACATCCCCTGTTGGGTTTGGACTGGCCCCCAATGTTGATCTCACTGCTTTCAAGCCCTTCTTTGTGAGCCTCGCCCTCCCTTACTCTGTTATCCGTGAGGAGACGTTCACTCTCAAAGCCTCTGTATTCAACTACCTCCCCAAATGTATCATGGTAAGCCCCCGTAATTTGTTTACTTCCATGTCCTGGAGTGGTTTTGCAAATGTTTGTAGTAAAACCGCTTCCTGTAGGCTGGCACTATACAAATCTCTGTGTCTGTTAATAAAGGTGAAGGTCACGCTGGCAGACTCACAGCAGTTCACAGCTCAGCCGTGTCAAGGTTGCACATACACTCAGTGTGTTTGTTCTGAAGAGAGCAAAACCTTCCAGTGGATTGTTAAACCTTCTGCCCTGGGTAAGCCAGATATGTTTACTTTTATGTATATGAGCAAAAACAAACAGAAATGTCATTTTATTTTCAATTTGGTTCCACAAACTGAAAAGTTTATTTCACGTTTGATTATGTTAGCACCAGGGCTTTGTATCACACTTAAAATAGGAATGTCTTAAAGTGATATAGTTCACCCAAAAATGTAAATAGGGTTAGGGTTATAATTCACTCAACCTTATGTCATTCCAAACCTGTATTTCTTTCTTTAATCTACTCATACAAAAGAAGATATTTTGAAGAATGTTAGTAACTAAACAGATTTGGTTCCTATTGACTTCCAATGTATTTTTGTCCATATAATGAAATTCAGTAGGAACCAAAACTGTTTGTTTACCAACAGTCTTCAAAAATATCATCTTTTACATCCCACAGAACAAATAAAATCATACAGGTTTAGAACGACATTAGAAAATAATGACAGAATTTAAATTTTTGGGTGGACTATCCCTTTAACACATCCTGCCTAGACTGTCACAGATTTGTTTATTAATGCAGGCCCCATGGCACTTTGTTTTTTTCTGTAGCTTAAATCCACACAGAGGATCATTGTGTACTGGTGTGTGTTTTTTACAGGAAAGGTGAACATTACCGTGCGTGCTGAGGCGGTGCAGACCCAACAACTGTGTGGCAATGAGGTGGTGACTTTTCCAGACAAAGGCAGAATTGATACTGTGATGCAGAGTGTTCTGGTGGAGGTACGTGCCTTTACTGTATGGCTTACTGAAATCATGTGACTCAATCTCCAACATCAAGCTAACAAGTCAACATGGACTGAAAATTACATTGTTACATAATCACTTTTCTAACACACATTCCTCTGTGTTTTTCAAAGCACATTATTCTAAAGGAAAACATTTTATTTTATTTTTAGATAATAGCTATTTGGATTAGGGCTGTCAAACAATTAATCACGATTAATCGCATACAAAATAAAAGTTTGAGTTTGCCTAATATATGTGGGTGTACTGTGTGTAATTATTATGTATATATAAATACATAATACAAAATACAAACACATCCATGTATATATTTGAGAAATATTTACAAGTATATGTATTTATTTGTATTTTTATATAATTTATATTATATATAAATACATTTTTTTGTACATAAATAACATATTTCCCTTAAATATATACATTAATTTGTGTGTATTTATATATACATATTAATTACACACATTACTCACACTATACAAACTCAAACTTTTATTTTGTATGCGATTAATCGTGATTAATCGCTTGACAGCCCTAATTTGGATATTGTTTTGGGTCTTTGTAAAGTATCTATCTATCTATCTATCTATCTATCTATCTATCTATCTATCTATCTATCTATCTATCTATCTATCTATCTATCAGGCGGAGGGAACTAAACAGTCAGTCGCTCAGAATGAACTCATCTGCTTAACAGGTTAGTGGCATTACAGTGTATTGTGTTGTCTATTTTAATCAAGGAATTTGAATTATTCCAGCTTTAATAGAAGTTAAGCTCTGTAACATGCTGTTAATTGCCACAGATAATAATTCTGACCTTTCACTTTTGTGAAAATAAACAAACATTGTTTTTATAGTAATGTACTTACAGTGCAAGTCTATGGCCCTGGTATTAAAGGTGCCCTAGAACTTTTTTAAAAAAGATGTAATATAAGTCTAAGGTGTCCCCTGAATGTATCTGTGAAGTTTCAGCTCAAAATACCCCATAGATTTTTTTTAATTCATTTTTTTAACTGCCTATTTTGGGGCATAATTAGAAATGAGCTGATTCAGGGTGTGTGGCCCTTTAAATCTCGTGCTCCACGCCCCAAGAGCTCGCGCTTGCCTTAAACAACATAAAAAAAGTTCAAACAGCTAATATAACCCTCAAAATGGATCTTTACAAAGTGTTCGTCATGCAGCATGTCTAATCGCGTAAGTACAGTGTTTATTTTGATGTTTACATTGATTCTGAATGAGTTTGAGGCTATGCTCCGTGGCTAACGGCTAATGCTACACTGTTGGAGAGATTTATAAAGAATGAAATTGTGTTTATGCATTATACACAGGGTACCGCGGGGCATGAAAAGCATTAAAAGTCATTAAATGGATTTTGTGAAAATCAAGGCCTTGAATGGCATTGAAAAGCATAAATTTCATTTATACAGCATTACATTTTTTAGATAGTTTGAAAAAAAACTACCAGTTTATTTTGAATAAAGCTAAATAATTAATGATTTGCTTGCAAAATATGTACTTGGTGTGATACCACACGGAACCAGTTTGGTAATTGCCTCCGGCCGGTGCGAAATTGCATAACGCCGGTTTAGACAGCGGCGGGCTGGGAACTGAAAGAAGGCGATCAGGTTGCCAACTTAGCGACTTTAACCACATTTAACAGTACATTAGCTTTTCTGCCGCAGGCGCAGGAATTCGTTCCGCCTTTCTGGTTCAGCATTGAGGATGTGCGCTCAGTCAGAGAACAAATAAAATAGATAGGCCTACTATTGCTTCTAACCTGAGTGATCATTTTACGTGTACATATAGCTAAAATCACTGCAAATGTCTATTTTATGTGTATGGTGATTTTGTCAGACAACATCTCGATTAGGCTATAAATCAGGATTTTAGTGCTGGTTTAACACGTCAGGGCTCGAACTTTACTCTCCCGACCGGACAAGGACCTTATTAAAAAGTCAATACCAAAAAAACAAACAAACAAACAAACAAAACAAACTTGTAATCACCAAAACGGGAGTTAAATTTTTATTTCATTTAGGTTAGTGGCGATCATAGTGGATAATAATAGGCTGTATAATGTACTGACATAACAGTTTGCGCTGTTGAGGCTCGCGCAGCATTGAGGAGAAATGGAAACATGAGCAAAGCACACAAAAAGAAACTTGGTTAAACTACTGCAGTAAAAATTCAAAATGTGGAGTTTACTGGTAAGTAATATCACACGACCTAGTCTTTTGATTCAGCTTAACAAATAATTAATATTAAGTGCAGATCCAGACGTTAATACTGGCTGCCCTTGTCTAATGCCTCGATCATGGGCTGGCATATGCAAATACTGTTACGTAACAGTCGGTGTTATGTTGAGATCTGCGTGTTTTCTGGAAGTCTTTTAAACAAATGAGATTTATATAAGAAGGAGGAAACAATGAAGTTTGAGACTCACTGTATGTCTTTTCCATGTACTGAACTCTTGTTATTTAACTATGCCGAGGTAAATTAAATTTTTGAATCTAGGGCACCTTTAAGATGCGTTTTGGTCGATTGGATCACAAGTAGACGAAGTAGACACATTCCCCTCTTTTAATCTGTCTCTTTTGTCATCTTGCAACCACTTTTTTCAGATGTTTCAATCTAATGGATTAAAGTTTAAATCCCATCTGGCTAGCGCACTTCCCATAATGTTTACATGTTAGGTCAGTAGGCGGAGAGTAGGCAGTCTTTTGTGGTAGAACGCATTCCACTTGAGTGTCTACATTATGAAAGCAGTCCGTTCGAATGCATTTTTTACCTCTGGAAGTGGACAAGCTCAAAACATTTTAGACCCTGTTTACACCCATATTTAGCGTTGTCCACTTGTGATCGGTTTGACAAATACCAGTTGTAAACAGGGCCTATGAGGCAAGGTATTGCAATGGATGAATGTTAAAGGGATAGTTCACCCAAAAATGAAAATTCTGTCATCATTTACTCACCCTCAAGTTGTTCCAAACCTGCATGAATTTCTTTGTTCTGCTGAACACAAAGGAAGATATTTTGAAGAATGTTTGTAACCAAGCAGATCTCGCCCCCCATTGACTGCCATAGTAGGAAAAAAATCTGCTTAGTTACAAACATTCTTCAAAATATCTTCCTTTGTGTTCAGCAGAACAAAGAAATTCATACAGGTTTGGAACAACTTGAGGGTGAGTAAATGATGACAGAATTTTCATTTTTGGGTGAACTAAACCTTTAAAATATTTTAAGTTTCAAAACAGTTTAACCAAAAAAGCTTCCAATATTTCTTTTTAAATTTAAACCCTACTGCATTGTTTTTTACAAGAAATGAGAGAAAATGATTGTCTGTGGTTAAGTAGAGCTTGAGCATGTGTTCTGATGTTTTTTTCTCTTTCATTAGACCGTCCACAGGAGACATCCATCTCTCTCACTCTACCCAATGTTTCTGTCAAGGATTCTGCCAAAAGCTTTGTAACTGTACTGGGTGAGCCTAAAAATATGCTGGGAATGTACATGATGTACACTCATTAATTTATCATATTAGTATATAAATATTAAATCATATGTAATGAATATAATTCCTCTCATTATAAGGTTTTTTTGTGATTCTTAATCATACTAATGGTTGTATGCCCCTGTCTCTTTGGGCCGTAGGTGATCTGATGGGTCGTGCTTTGAGGAACATTGGTGATCTGTTGGCTATGCCGTACGGCTGTGGAGAGCAGAACATGCTGCTTTTTGCCCCTAATATTTACATCCTTCAGTACCTGGAGAGCAGCGGGCAGCTCACTCCTGAGATTAAAGCCCGAGCCAAAACCTTCCTGGAGAGCGGTGAGGAAATCTGTTATGAAATAAAAGATTATTGAATATTAAAGGGATAGTTCACCCAAAAATTAAAATGATCCCATGATTTACTCACCCTCAAGCCACCCTAGGTGTATATGACTATCTTCTTTCAGACGAACACAATTGGAGATATATTTAAAAATATCCTGGCTTTTCAAAGCTTTATAATGGTTGTGAATGGGGGCAAGATTTTGAAGCCCAAAAAATGCATCCATCCATCATAAAAATAACCCATATAGATCCAGGCCGTTAATAATAAAGGCCTTCTGAAGCAAATATCTTTATATTTGAAACTATAATAACTAGCTTCCGGCAAATGGCTATACGCACTGATTTGCAGTGGAAGAGTAACCCCTGACCCAATACATGACGCAATGACGAACACAGAAGCACAGAGGATAGAACAAAACAAAACAAAACACCGCCGTCATGAATTAGGAGTCTAAAACAAGAAATTTTAAAGAGAAATTTCGGCGGATTTCATAATAAGAGAAGAGGAGCTTGAGTTTGTTGCACAGCCCTATTTGTTTGAACTGCAATAGGCGTCTAAGCTTACACTACTCCTAAATCCTATTTCATACATCGCGTCAGAAGTTACTCTTTTGCCACAAGTCTATTTGCGCAATATGCGTACGACTGTCTGCCAGAAACTAGTTATTTTAGTTAATAAAGTTTTAAATATGGATATTTTTGTTACAAAAACCCATCGCTTTGCTTCAGAAGGCCTTTGAATGCATTTTTGGGGGTTTCAAAATCTCGCCCCCCATTCACTACCATTATAAAGCTTGGAAGAGCCAGGATATTTTTAAATATATCTCAGATTGTGTTAGTCTGAAAGAAGATATAGGTTACACCTAGGATGGCTTGAGTGTGAGTAAATCATGGGATAATTTTCATTTTTGAGTGAACTATCCCTTTAATGTATCTAACAGAACAGTAAATACTATTTAAAAAATACAGTAAATATGTTTAAATATTTTTAATGGGAAAGAGGTGAATGCAGTTAGGAAATGATTGTTTGCAGTGCATTTTTTTTTTTGTTGCATTTTTTTAAAAAAATAAAATGCATTGATATTTTAACTTGCAGACAATTAGTTAAGCTTTTTTCAAGCTAGCTCACCAAAGCTCTTGTTGCATCATTAATCTGCTGGATCTGATTAATAAACTAGTGAATCAAAACTTAATTAAAAAAATAACAATACTAAAAAAATCCTTCTTGTGTTGCAGGCTATCAGAGAGAGCTGATATACAAGCATTATGACGGATCTTACAGCGCTTTTGGAAAGAGTGATCCTTCTGGTAACACCTGGTGAGTCTGATACAGAGACAATGAAAGCATTCAGCTGCTTAACTTAGGACTTACTGTTTGGATTCTGGCTTCCCGAATGTGGATTTAATGCTCTTCTGGTCAGAAGGTGTTTTTGGAACTGGGAAAGCCTAGTCCACAATGGACGTTATACATACAGAAACTTCCTGAAAACGATTTAGGCAGATTTTCTGAAGTGTGGGAATTTTACAGCAATTTCTTTTGTTTCCTCAGGCTAACTGCATTTGTGATGAAGACTTTTGGTGGAGCAAAGAAGTATGTATTTATAGATCAGACCAACATCGACCAGGCAAAGGCTTGGCTGGGTCAACAGCAGAAGGACAATGGTTGCTTCAACTCTGTTGGGAAGCTTTTCAACATTCAACTGATGGTGAGAACAGCAGAGTCGTGCTTAGGTTCATTATCTGCTGCTCAAAAACATCTTAAACCAGTTCCAGCTGGTTTAATCGGGTTTAGTTGGCCTCCTAAGCTGGATTTCAGCTGGTTGGGTTTCCTGATTTTATAAGAGTTTTGGTCTGGAAGACCAGCTTGACCAGGGAGTTTCAGTCAAGATGTTATTTTTCAGTAGGGATATTCTAGCCAGCCAATAAATCACCCTCCATCAAGGTCTTATTTGATAGGTGTTGACAGCTCACATGAACTGAACATGGTATCTGAAGGGCTTTTTCTTTTGCGGTGTGCAGTAGGGGCTTATTGGATAATCATGTTTTATACAACAAGAGAGTTCTTTGGAGGCGGTTGAAGAATGTCCATAGATTTCACTGTTTTTAGATTTAATTTTTAAAAAGCTATAGTGAGCTTATGCTTTTGTGTGCTTTCAATACAAAAACTTAGGAATGTAATTGATATTTTGGCTTATTTTCTAGTTATAAGATAAAATATCTCAACATGTTTAAAACAAGATTACGTAAAGTTCTGTAGAATAATGTGTCATGTTTTCAGAGAACATACCTTAAAAAGTATTTACCTTATCTTATTAGTAAAATCATTTTAAGCTTTAAGTTTAAAACATAAATCTATTAGATTTAGTGAGGTTCATGTTTAAAATACACTGTATAAGCTATTTAAGTTGTATACTTTGAAAACTGAAAACAATTTTACAAATTTCTTATTTCCCAGATCTCGTTTTAAATATTTTTAAACCAGAAAACAACAAAAATACTGATTAAAAAAAATCTGCATTGAGTAACGATTAAAGGGATAGTTCACCCAAAAATGAAAATGTGATGTTTATCTGCTTACCCCCAGGGCATCCAAGATGTAGGTGACTTTGTTTCTTCAGTAGAACACAAATGATGATTTTTAACTCAACCGTTGCCGTCGGTCAGTCTTCTAATGCGAGTGAATGGTAACACAATTTATAAGAGTCAAAAAATATGCATAGACAAATCCAAATTAAACCCTGTGGCTCGTGACGACACATTGATGTCCTAAGACACGAAACGATCGGTTTGTGCGAGAAACCGAACATTATTTATATAATTTTTTACCTCTAAAACATTACATCCTCTTAATACATGTCCAACTGCGTTCAGCATTCGCTTAGTGAGGTCTGATCGCGCTCTGACAACGGAAGTAATGTCTGGCATTCATTGAAGTATATGCACGAGACATCACTACCGTTGTCAGAGCGCGATCAGAACTCACTAAGCGAATGCTGAACGCATTTTTTATAACGCAAAATTTATAAAAATAATGTTCGGTTTCTTGCACAAACCGATCGTTTCGTGTCTTAGAGGAAACTCTCAGTGTGCCATCACGAGCTGCAGGGTTTAATTTGGATTCGTCTGTGCATGTTTATTGACTCTTATAAATTGTGTGACCATTGACTCGCATTATAAGACTGACAGACCGCAACGGTTGGAGTTAAAAATCATCATTTGTGTTCTACTGAAGAAACAAAGTCACCTACATCTTGGATGCCCTGGGGGTAAGCAGATAAACATCACATTTTCATTTTTGGGTGAACTATCCCTTTAAATCTACTGATCTTCTACATATAAAATAAAGGTAACACTTAAGTTTAGGGTCCAATTCTCACTATTAACTATTTGCCTATTAGCATGCATATTACTAGGATATTGTTAGTACTTATGAAGCACATATTAATGCCTTAATCCTACCCAATACACTTAACAACTACCTTACTAACTATTAATAAACAGTAATTTGGATTTTATTAAGGAAAGAGTCATAGTTAATAGTGAGAATTGGACCCTAATCTAAAGTGTGTCCAAAATGGAGAAATAAATATCAAATACAGTTTCAAAAAATAGAAATTTTAAGCTAAAACGGTAGAAAAATTACATGAGATGAGAAGCTGTCACAGCGATGAGTGGGATGAGGAGATGATTCGGGGAGAGGTATTGGATCAGAGTCATTTATGAAGAGGAAAACGTCTCTTTAGTCTGGTAGTCCTGGATTTCACACTCTGGAAATGTCAGTTAGATGGCAATAAATGGAGGTGATTGAAGTTCTGAGGGTGGGAAGGATCTTTGACGATGCTTTTGCTCTCACAGGGTGGCGTCAGCAATGAAATCACTCTCTCTGCATACATCACTGCAGCTCTGTTGGAATTAGGCATACCGAAATCTGTGAGTAAATCCCTATTTTATGAGTCCTAAGGGATGGACTATAGTAGTCACTGATCAATCTAACTCAATATAGATAATGAGACTAATGAAAAAAGCAGACACTCATTAATTCTTTTGTGTGCCGTGTAAGGATGCCATGGTGGAGAGAAGCCTCGCATGTCTAAAGGAGGCTTCGCATAACGTTACCAACACTTACGTCACCGCCTTGCTGTCCTACACATTCACTCTTGCTGGAGATGAGCAGATGAGGCAGAACCTCCTCTCCAACTTGAACGCACAGGCCAAGAGAGAAGGTACCTTTAAATGTATATTTTACAAAAAAATATAAATATATATATTTTTAAATAGAAAGACTACTATATTTTTTCTGTTCAATTTTCAATTCAATGAAAAATGTATTTCTAAAAAAAAAAAACGAAAACGGAGAGGCCACAAGTTAAAAATGAATTCCCACAACGCTACTTTTTGGACACTTTTTATTTATTTGTTCCCACATTTTATAAATTGAATCTTTTGTTTTAGTTCAATCTCGGCCATATTGTATACTCCAGAAAAGAAGTCTGTAAAAATATGTTAATATGAAGGAATTTTCCATTTTGATTTTGATTTTTTCCAAGGTGTTTTACATGTATTTTAGATTAAACATTGCATTGTGTTGTGTTAATTTTTTCTGCCAGAATTTTATCTGTTTTTATCTGCCAGAATATTATGTTTTTCTACAGATTTTTTTCTTACAGTGTAGTAATTCATTCCCTTTGTTTTAAAAAAAAGTCAGAATTGTGCAACACAATATACTTGCATAAACTCGCAATTATGAGTTGTAAAGTCCAATTCTGAGGAAAAAAAGACCTGAGAAAAAAATATCAGAATTGTGAGTTTATATCTTGCAGTTCTGACTTTATGTCAGGCAATTCTGACTTTAAAACTCACAATTGTGTTTATATTTCGCAATTCTGACTTTATAACATGCAATTGTGTTTAGATCACACAATTCTGACTTTATAACAAGCAATTGCGACTTTATATCACGCAATTCTAACTTTATCTCACAATTGTGAGTTTAAATCTTGCAATTCTGAGAGAAAAAAAAAGTCAGAATTGTGTGATGCAAACTCAAAGTGATACAAAGTAGAAATGACCTTTTTTATTTTTTATTCAGTGATGGAAACAAGCTTTAGTTTCATTTTTCTGTGCACCACCTTGTACCCATTTCTCTGGACCCCAGTTTGAAAACCCCTGATCTAGATTAGTAGCTTTTAATAAACACACTCACCAGACCTCTGTGTTCCAGTCTTATGGGTTCTTGCTGTTATCACTTCAGGTGTTTCACGATATTGGACTCTGACTAATAATGCGCAGAAGATGGGCTCTGTGGAGGTAGAGATGAGTGCCTACGTGTTGCTGGCGCTGCTCTCGGGACCCTCACTACCTGGATTTGGACTGAACTACTCTGCTGGCATAGTGCACTGGCTGAGCAAGCAGCAGAACGCCTATGGAGGATTCTCCTCTACCCAGGTAATGCTATTGATCTCATGCAGCTTTTTTAGTCCCCTCTCAGTCTTTATAATGTGTATTATTATTATTGACTGTAAATGGTGTCGCTCTCCCTCTCTTGCTGTGAACAGGATACTGTAGTCGCACTCCAGGCCCTCGCTAAGTACAGTGCTGCCACCTACAATCCAGAAGGATCCATTACCGCTAGCGTGACCTCCCCCTCCGGGCAGAAAAACCAGTTCACCGTGAACCGGAACAACCGGCTGCTTTACCAGGAGAAACAGCTGCAGCCATCTACTGGCACATACAAGCTCAGAGCAGAAGGCAAAGGCTGTGTGTTTGTGCAGGTCTGTGCGCTGCCTCTTATGATGCACATTTTGCAAAGTTCAACGTATAGTTCACTCAGAAATGAAAAATGTGTCATGACTCGCCCCCATGTCCTGTGACCTTCTTGTATGGATAATTTATGGAAGTCATATGGGATGACATGAGGATGAGTACATGACGTAATTTTCATTTTTGGGTGCTGCTGAAAAGCTACTGAAAAGTTTTAAAGTGATAAAATCCTGTTATTTGTCTCTCAGTTTGCCTTGCACTACAATATCCCGCCTCCTCCAGACTCGTTGGCCTTCAGCATCAAAGCAAATACTGGGGTTTGCAACAACACAAGGAATGCAGCTTTTACGTTGACCACCACTGTCCAGTGAGCCATTTTTCTGTTTGTCTTAATGGAAACATCCTTCAGAAGTATAAGGGTCTAATTCTCACTATAAACTAGTTGCTTATTAGCATGGATATTACTAGGATATTGTTAGTACTTATGAAGCACATATTAATGCCTTAATCTGCATGACCATATTCTACATCCCTTAATCCTACCCAATACACCTAACAACTTCCTTACTAACTATTAATAAACAGTAATTTGGATTTTATTAAGGAAAAAGTCATAGTTAATAGTTAGTTAATAGTGAGAGTTGACACACATAATCTAAACCTAAAACACTATAAAATAAATTAACTATTCATGTGAATATAATAATAATAATAATAATTATGAAAATACATATACTACTGTTCAAACATTGTCAATATTACTGACCCCCCCACCCCACCCAAGAAATGAATACTTTTATTTAGCAAGGATGCATTACACTGATCAAAAGAAGCAGTAAAGACATTCATAATGTTACAAAACACATTTTCCCAAAAACTATTCATCAAAGAATCCTGAACAAATAAAGATAATGAGAACTGTTTCCTATGCAGCACATCAGCATATTGGAATGATTTCATAAGGATCATGTGACACTGAAGACTGGAGTAATGATGCTGAAAATTCAGCTGTGCCAATACAGGAATAAATTACATTTCAAAAGAAAACAGTTATTTTAAATTTTAATAATATTTCAGAGTATTACTCTGTTTTACTGTATTTTTGATCAAATAAATGCAGCCTTAGTGAGCATAAGAGACTTGTTACCAACATCAAATTATTACCAACATCAAATTTTTGAATGATAATATCTAGTCCTGCAGACAACTGTAAAAAATCCATTTGCAGTTATACTGCTAAATGTGACTTATACATTTGATTCTATAAAGACAGAATGAATGATTATTGAACCTAGTCTATGTCCTAATAGACTTTTTGCTGTCTGTCAGACTAGATACAGAACAATGTGTGGTTGTGAACCCTGTTTGTGACTGTTGGATTGTATGACAGGTATGACGGCACGCGAGAGGAGACCAACATGGTGATCATTAACATCAGGCTGCTGTCTGGATTTAAGCTGGATGAGACGTCTCTGCAGGCTGTGAGTGACACTTGAAGGGGTCTGGTCCTCTTTTGATCTCAAGTAGTGTAGCCAGTGTTTGATTCGCTTTCAATCCCTCCCTTCTCTGTCTCCACAGCTGAAGGAAGACCCCACCATCAAACGTGTGGATCTGGAGGAGGATCACGTCATTATATATTTGGATGGGGTGAGCAAGTGTATTTGTTTTATTTGAATACATTGAGGGGGTTTGAAACCTTTTTGGAATGAAATGATAAAGGGATAAATTCTGGAATTCTGGAAGGGATAAATGTTGTTTATGAAACACACATTCTTACGCATTTGTTTCTCTTCTTGAAAACCTTATTGGCATAGATGGCCAATTTTTATTTGTTTATTTTTTTATATACAATAAAAGGGATAAATTCAATATGAAATCAAAATGAACCCTGTGTACTTGACACGCTTTTACGTTTGTGCCCCATAGAAAATAAATCTCTTCGTAATCTTGCATCAATTTAACTTTCTGTTTCTTGTCCAGCTGAAAAAGAAGCAGGTGAAAACCATCAGCCTGCAGCTCCAACAGGACGTACTGGTGCAGAACCTGAAACCGGCTGTGGTGAAAGTCTATGATTACTACAAGACCAGTACGTGTTTATTCATCACTGTGCGCTCTAAAATGTCTGAAAGGAAATGCATTAGAGAGTTTTTATTATAAACCCAGCAAAATGATAGTAAAACATAAGTAAAATAAGGGAAAACCTATTTCCATTTTAATGTTTAAGATTTTCATTTTTTACAAATCTCAGTGATATCATGATAAAAGTGTTGCATAATTGTGTTTTACAAGTCTGTATTTAATCTTACCATAATGCATTTTCATTGTATTGGGCAAACTCAACAATGTTGTGCTTCTGTTTCCTCCAGGTGAATTAGCTGTGATTGACTACACCTCCCCATGTGCATAAATAGTAATGTAAGTACATTTTATATAACTAAAACATCATAAGAGTATTTCAAGTGTATTTCAAATCCATGTATTTATATTGTTACAAAAGATTTCTATTTTCTATTTCAAATAAATGCAGCTTAATGCTTTTCAACTTTATATTTATCAAAGAATCCTGAAAACATACCCAGACAGCAACATAGTGTGGCCCAGATCCAGCCCACATGTGGATTACACGCAGACCAGATGTGGGCCGGATCTGACCCGACACTATGTTGCTGTCTGGGATACTTCCAAAGTTTACGCAAAAAATACATGTTAAAGAAATCTTAGAATTCAGAAACCTATGGTATTAGTGACACCGGTGGCCATTAGGTGAACTGCAGTTAGCAACATATTACTCGTACCTGCTTGGACTCGTGCACACGTAATGTACAAGAGACTGAACGTGATTCAAGGCCATGATATACTCATGGTGAAGCTCTTTGTCGTTCTTTGCTTAGAAGTAAAAAAAAAAGTTGAAAATAGTGATATACTGTTTGGCAGTTTTGCTGTTATGAACATCCAGACGCTGTCCAAGCTCCTGAGAGCAACGTTTAGATGAATATGTAAATATGTGCTGTGCGCTTTCCTCTCGATAACAAAATAAACTACAAAAATGACAGCGGTGACAAAGCAGAAGTTAAGAAAGCATCTTATAGCAGTGTTCGCACCATCGCCGGCATCATGTTGACAGATGAGGTCATTATAGTTTTTCTCAAACTGGCTCAATTATCGAATGAGACTTTTATTTCTCAAATCAAGTTCAGGTGCCTCATTTATAAAGCGTGTGTACTAGTGTTGTAGTACTCAAGGAAGGTCTTGATCTCGAGACCGGTCTTAAGACCATTTTTTGAAGGTCTTGGTCTCAGACTAAGATTCACACTAGTAGTTCGGTTCGTTTAGTTCGTTTGGTCCAAACCAAAAAAAAACAAAAAACATTTAGTCCTGGTCCCATTAGTGTTTAGATTTTGGTAATTTTATCACCGAACCTAAAGGCATAGGGATGCGCTCACAACCTGATTGGTCGGATTTTTATAACGTATTACCTATTTTGAGACAAACTTACCGAACATCCAAAACGATTCTGTATGCTGAGATAAATGAGCTTGATGTGTGTGCGTAGCCTGCAAATCATGGTATTTTGGCCAGCTGGGAACTTGTGAAGAGCTTATAAAATGTGTAAAAGGAGTCAAAACAGCAGCGAGAATTCCTCCACCACAGACATAAACAATCTGCTACGTGGAGACGTGCGTCTGATGCCTGTCATGTGCAAGCTCGCGACTATGACGAGAAAAATCGATATGCGTGAGGATTCTGTCCTTTTTAGGGTCTTATCTTCCTGTTTTTAGTTCGTTTACATGTCTTTGGTCCATGTTGCGTTCATATATCATTCGAACCGCACCAGAAATCGTTTGGAAGCGGACTGAGACACATCTTTTCAGTGGGCTTGGTCCGCTTGTTTTGTGCGCACCAGGGTTCGGATGGCAGCGTTCACACGTTCAAGTGAACCGCACTAACAGAGCAATCGCACCAGTGTTCGTTTTAATCGAACCAACCATGGCAAGTGTGAGCACACCCTAAAAGGACTCGGGATTTTATTTCAAGACCACAACTGTGGGGATATGACTAAATTGCTGAATTGTCTGATTTCTTTAACATCATTAATTTGATTGCATTTGAAGCAGGAAGTTTTACATCCAATCAATAACTTATTTCTAATTTCATTTATTTTGTTACTGTTGTGCCGGGTCAGAAATCAACAAGGGATTGTGTCAAAAATGTCACCAAAATGAATACAAATCCCCACAAAATTCAAGATATAATTGCAAAATGTACTTTTATAAGGTCTTGATAATTATAACATATGATATAATTAAGCAATATCACATGAAAGAGGCCTGTTTTTACAAATATGAGCACAATTGCAAACGTGAACATTTTCAAATGTTCAATAAACAAAATTTTATTTTGAAAACATTAATCTCAACATAATTTATGCATTTGTAATTGTACCAATTCAGATGCAGCTTCTGTTGCACCTCTGCAGTGTAGAGATGAATTGTTGTTGTTATTGTTTTCAATTAATTGGTAACAGCTCTATATAGTGTCTTATTACTCTAATTAAAAAATAAGACATTTCTCAGGCAGTAAATGTGGCTCTTTCAGATGAATTTGAGGAGTGCTAATCTGGTCTTGGTCTCGGTTTAAGTGGTCTTGACAGTAGTGTGTATGCACAGATTTGATCTTGGAGTGTGCAAAATCCATGCCAACGCTCATATTTATAAAAAAATATGACGTGGAAAAGTGCTTAGTGTCATGTCAGGGTCTGAGCAGATGTATGCACTTTTCCTTGTCAGATTGCTGCAGGTTTTTGGAAATGTAAGCTATTCTTGCAGCTTGCCATTCTAAATTAAAGGATTTGGACGATAACTGGTGATCTTTTATATGTAAATGACATTAATTAGGTGTCGTTTACAATGCGGAGAACTGAAACCATTCAGCTGCGCGCAAGTTCAAGATCATTTGCAATTGATACATTTCACACGTGAAAGACAGGCGTACGCTCGTTTTCTGTGCGTGTGTACGTTCATTCTATGAATCACACTATGAATGAGAAATGATCGTAAGATCAAATTTAGGATGGTTTCTGTTCAACATTTTATAAATGAGGCCCCTGTTGTTTCAGTGAACAATTGAGACATTTGCACTTACAGTTTAGAGAATGTTAAGGCTGTTTCGAAAAATGTGCCAAAGCGATTGAGAAAAACTGTAAATTAACAATTTATGTTATGATAGTTCAATTATAAAGTTGACACGATAGTTTGAATGAATCCCTTCTCTTGGCTTGACACATTGACATTACAGAACAGAATAGCTCTTTCGGCATTATCCTGAACACTGCATGAGTATGAATTGTATTCATGTCTCACAGAACGGAAGAGAGGCTCTCGGGAGCACATGTAAACGACACATAGCCTACTTTTTGAGTCCTTCACATAAACATCAGTCTACAGGCTGTGTCTTGAGCACCAAATCAGCATATTAGAATGATGTATATGGGATAAATATGTATGTGGCTTTAATAAACGTTTGATCTGTTGTTTTTCAGGTGATAATCTGAAGTGCTGATGGCTGAGCAATCATACTCTGGAATAGATGGAGAGACAGAATTAATACTTACATTTTAGATGTTCTTCTATCACTTTTTCTAATAAAATTGTCTTCTAAAATCAAAAATATTTCATCACTGAATTGATTATGCATTTTAGTTGCTATTAAATGTTCATTTTTGCATCTAAAACCTTTTTGTCCTGTGATTATCTACCTTTATTATCATTACTGTACATATGCAAATGTCTGGACCTTAAAAGAATAAGCTAGGACCCCCACTGAGCTAGACGTTATAGTACATATTAGCCCTCTGATGCATGAATTAAATCAACCCAACCCACATTTCAAAGCAATTGATATTTTTAGAAGTAGAACTGATAGTTGTGGATTAATTCATCTGTTCTACTGGTTCAGCAACCGAAGCTTTAAACAAGATTTTATCACCAACACATAAAAGCTGCTTTCAGACTTTTTGTTTACTGTTGTAACACCCAATGATATCTGTATACCGCTTTCCCCCTCGAGTCTTTAAAAGTAGCAGAGTCAAAAACTGTTTAAAAACCACTCAGATTCTTGATATCTCTTCTTAGCAGCAAGAATTCATCTTTTAAAATGCCTGTTAACTTCAGTAATATTATGTTAGAATGCTAATTGCGAACATTCTCCTACTGCTGCCCACTAAAACAGTGTCAGTTTCACTGCGTTCCAGGAATTACCAAATAATTTCAGTAAATGATCCAAACAAATTGCATCAGCGAACAACTCACTTCAGAGAGACTAAAGTGTACTGTAAATCCCAAACAGTTCAATAAGTATTGCCTACATATTGCTCAAAGACTGAACTGACACTCATTTTTTTCTTCTCAAAGTTTGAATTCTAAAGAGATTGAAATTGTTTTTAGGGCCGCCATGCAGCAAATGGCTCCATATGTAGTGATAACCTCCATTTTAAAAGCAGTTTTCACATATAAGTTCTGAGTCAAAATATAACTTTGAACCTAATGCAAACATGAACATATTTTAAATCCAGAGCTTGGCTTAGAGGATTAGTTCATTTTCAAATTAAAATTTCCTGATAATTTACTCACCCCCATGTCATTCAAGACGTCCATGTCCTTCTCTCTTCAGTGGAAAAGAAATTAAGGTTTTTGATGAAAACATTCCAGGATTTTTCTCCATATAGTGGACTTCAATGGCCTCCAAACGATTGAAGGTCAAAATTACAGTTTCATTGCAGCTTCAAAGTATTCTACACGATCCCAGACGAGAAATAAGTTTTCCCTGTTTCTGTTTGTATGTGTTCCCTGTCACTGTAAGTTGACTTATGCTGTGTTCGAAATCGCCCTCTATACCCTCATTCACTATTCCCTACATTACTCCACTAATATAGTCCACTTGAAGGAGTGAATGAAATGAGTGAGTGAATTCGGACACTGAGTGTGGCGGAAGGGCTGCCGATTTTGCATAGTTTGTGCTCGCTGTTTAATAATCATTTGAAATGTAGCAAACTGGTAGCTCCAGTAGTAATGAATATTTATGTTGAACTCTTGCCATGGAAACTAGCATGTACAAACCTTAATTAATCGATTTAATGATCAATTAAAGAGGAATTTATACCTGTATGATATTATGCTGGACCAGTGCGGTTTGGAAATGAATGGATGATTGATTCACCATCTCCTGTCGACATGCGGGAATTTATTCAGCGTGCGATTCTCACAGTGCATTATGGGTATTGTCTAGCCGTTGAGCGTGCATCAGTTGTACACTCATTATTGCGATGCATTGTGGGATTGAGTGAGTGTACTCAACATCGTCCACTATGGTTTCGGACACCACTACAAATGGCTGTCTCTTAAAAAAGTGCTCTATTTTAAGGGTATAGGGGGCGATTTCAGTCACAGCCCTAGAGTCCTAGTGTGTGCCAGTTTGTTCCCTTAGTTACTAATTATGTTCACCTGTTGTTCATTTAGTTACCTCATTACTCTCTGCGTATTTAATCCCTACCATAGTTCATTGTTCCGTGCCGTTGTTTAGTGTGGTTGTGCTATTTTGACTCCCTGTGTTATTCCTTGTGATCATGTGCTTCATTACAGCTACTGTTTGTGATAAAACACAGAACCTTAAAAGTGAAAAAGATGGACTTACCGGCTGTCCAGTTGGTCTGCCTGGAACAGGGGCAGAAATCTCTCAAGGACCACAGCTAATCAAAAACACCTGAACCATATAATCAATGCCTTCAGGATTACTAGAAGGATACAGGCAGATGAGATTTATCAAGGCTGCAGCTAGACTCTGCAGGGCAGTGGCCCTTCAGGACCAAGTTTGCCCATCACTGCCATAGATTGTAAAAAAAAAAAAAAAAAAGGTGGAAGACACACCTTCACTCTCCACCAAGTGAAGCCACCAATGTTTCAATATGGCACTCACATCGAGCTAATTCGGGACCCGAGTCTGTGCAGTAGTGAGAGAAGTATATCAAAGCCCCGCCCACACTCCTGCAGAATTGGTTAGTACAGTTTACTGCAGAACAATTCATTATGTTGGTGTGAAAGAAACAGTTATGGAAATATAGAAGCTAAAGCTCCAATCTCCTCCTGAAAATCCCCAAAAAAAGTCAGTTAGTGCCTCAGTGACTACTTCTCTCAGAGAAGCTTTCAATCTCAGCTGTCAATAATGATGTCACACTCCCGTTTTTATAGCTTATTTTAAAAAATGAACACTTAAACGTACATCAGCGTGATTAAAAACTACTTAAAATGACAGAAACCATCTTTGGAAAAAAATTTATTTGAAAAGTTATTTGATTGTTTAGTGTGCCTCACGTCCCATTAGACTACATGGAGAGGGCAGGAGTTTATGACCTACACTGGGACCAGCCATCTGGGGGCGATCAAATCATTTTGGCTTCACTTTTCAGGTCATGTGGCACACTTGCTCCAGACTCAGAGCCCAGCCAGGCCCAGCCAAGCCCACACACTGCACGAAGCTAACACCATAGACCAGGTGCGGGTCTGACCAGGTGCGTGAGCTGGCAAGACTGTGCGTCCCAGCCTCCCTCTCCCTCTCCCATCTCCTCTGGCCTTGACAGCTAATTCTTACGCCCCAACTCCACTTTGCTCCCCGGATCCGCCTTGGGCCATCTGGTCTCCAGCTCCGCCTCAGCATAAGGATCCCCTTGCTCCAGCTCCAGCTGCTGAGCACATCACTCCAATCTTGGCTCAGCGACCTGTCGGCTCCACATTGGCTCCTCCCACCCTTGGCTGTGCCTGGAACCATGGCCTTTATGGCTTCACAAAGCTCCCTTGTCCCTCCAGCTCTGCCTTGTCCAGACGTCGCTCTGCCTATGCTACAGACTTCCGGGTCCCTGGCTGCACCTTGACCTTCCACCCCTTCGGCTCTGTCAGGCTCTGCCTTCCCTCTAGCTCTGCTTTGGTCCTCAGTCTCACAGGCTTCGCCTCAGTCCTCTGGCACCCTGGCTCTACCTCGGACGCTTGTCGCTGCAGCTCCACCTCGGTCGCCTGAACCTTTACTGTTGTGTGGTCCCATCAGCTCTCCGTCTCCACCCGGGTCTTCACCTCCATCAGCTTTGTCTCTGTCAGTCATCCCCTGGTGTCATCAGCAAAGTCTCCACCATGGCTCCTCCCTCCCTCGACTCCTCCGTGAGCCAATTGTCCTGGCTGTGGACTGGGTCCCTGCCTGCTAGTCCGCTCCTCCCTGCCTCCTCCCACCTTCATTGCCACCCTGGGGTGCGTTTCCCAAAGCGAACTATGGTCGCAAGTTCCGTCGTTACCAATAGAGTTCAATGGGACTTACGACCATGGTTCACCAACGATGCTTTCGGGAAACTCACCCCTGGTCTCTAATGTAACATGCATGTTCTCTTCTGTTTTGTTTCATTGTGTTCTGGTGCAGTTTTCCCTGACATTGTAAATTGACCTATAGTTTCCTACACAGCAAAAAGTCCAGTGTTGATTTAACTTAGAGTTGATTTTATATAGTTCCACACTCTCCAGAGTTAAATTAACATTTTTAAAATAGTTAAATATTTAACACTATGTCAGAGTTCCTTCTTTGACTCTAACAAGTGTTAAAATAACTCTTAAAGGGATACAGAAAAACAACTGTCCAGATTTAAAACAACACTGTAAGTGTTTATAATTAACAATTATTGGTGTTTTTCCCCCTCATTTACACTGCTAGTGTTAAAACTACACTGCTAGCGGTAAAACTACTAGATGTGTCAACACCAAGAGAGTTCTTTCCACACTAATATTGTGTTCAGACAAACCCTGATTTGTCATTAAATAATCTGTATTCAGTTGAACTAAAAACACAGTGTGTGCATTAAATAACAGCTAATACATTGTATCAGTTTGAACGTTTATTTTCAACAATGACGTCTTAGACAAAACAGTTGAAACAAATTCATCAAGTTCACCCATGTGAACTCTGCAGGTCAAAAGACCTGTAAAACTTCAAAATGTTAGCAGTTAAACATACTCTCTACTTCCAATATCTGTACTTTAAATACACGATGCTCCAAAAAAATGTTGTCAAGTTTGTCAATGCTTCCCATGCAACTCCTTTACTTTGGGAGACTCACTGGGAAGACCAACAGCAGTGTTGTTGAGTGTAGCAGGAAGATAAAGATAAAAGGACCTACATAACAGGTAGAAACAGTAGACTTAAAGTTCGATAGCACTCAAGAAGCTGGTTCCTTCAGAAGAGATGAGGTGCTTCTTCAACCACAAAGAATTTGTCGATCCTGCCCTTGATCCTTCTCAATACCAGTAGGAATGAGTGGTGAAAAAAGTTTAAAAATCTGCACTCCACAGATTATGTCCTTATTGAACTCCTGATTCAGATCATCAGCTCATTTGCAGGGAGTTTCATGAATTGAACTGTGGGTCCCCAGGACCATGACTGATAATCACTGCATTATGGTATTTATAACCATAATTTCAGAGTTCACAATGACATTGCAACAGTATTGCAAGTTTTACCTTATGGAAGTGCACAAGTCTTATCGAAGTCTTCTTTCTCATCACTGGATAATTTTTTCAGGGCGTCATGGACAACATTACAGGTTACAACTTGAGACTAGTAAAATGGAAGGTAATTATTACAGACAAATTAATTGTGAAAAACATGCATAGGCCTACCTGTTTGCCATCACATCTATGCCAAATCTGTCACTGGCCTTTGTTTGCTGTTTTTGCGCTGCTGATGGTGAGATAAAGAATGAGTTCATGTGCTGGAGGTTGAGGATCTTGTGTGTGACTAAGAGAGAAAAGCAAAACAATTTAATGTTTCACGTCTATAAATGTCTTAATTCATACAGGGCTAAAGATAGAACATTTACACTATTTTGTGGAAACCTTAAAAGAATGCCTGAAGTGTTAAAACAAAAGTATTAATATTTACCATTCAATTCACATTTATTTGTGTAGCACTTTTTTCCACAATATATAGTTTCAAATACCATCAGGATTACCACCATCTTGTTTAAATTTTGATGACTTCAATGTGTGTCCTCTACCACATCAGTGTCTGTCTGTCATAAATACAGATTTTTATTTTGCAAACTCAAAAGAGCAAAGCCTGAAACAAGCCCTGCGGACTTTAAGCACGGTTGCTATATGACTGGCTTTAATTAGTTATTGTCAAAGCCACAGCACTTACCTTCATTTAGAAAATCTTGGAATGCACCATGATATTGAACTTTCACCGCATGACGACAGCAGCTGTCAAGAAAAAAGCAAAATAGTTCATTTTAAATGAAGTCCAGCGAACAGATGTAGTCAGAAATTCAATTTGTGATTTCACAAATTATATATTAAAGTGAGATTGCAAACAAACGACTGTGAAGGAAGCGCGCAAGTTAAACATCTCTGGTTCTGGAACGGGTTTTTTCATACGTGGCCAGACATATAACGTTAGTATAACCGCGACGCGGTTTCACTAGAATTCGAGCGCGGGGTGCAGATTCGCGCCTAACGGGCCGAGACTGTAGAAAATAACGCACGGCGGTCCTCCAAAGTGCATATTATTGCCTAAATTTGCCAGCACAAACAACTAACGTTAGAGCCTCAGGAGAGAAATAACTGCTCCGTCATTTACGTTCATTTGTTACAACGCATTGAAGTGTTACATGAATCACAAAGAATATCGCCAATTTTTCAGTCCAAAGTCTAAAATATCCGCGTCAAATGTGCAAATTAATCAGCATTAAAGGTGCTAAAGAGGATGTTTTGTTTTATACATTTTTGCAATATTACTTGAAACTGTCTTTACTAACTGATAAAAGACTATTTATTAGGTGCACTGAAAGGAATAATATTAATATACATCATCTGTGCACCAGGTAGGGCCTTAAAAATATCAGCCAATCGTTTACGCGATCATCGTGTAAAACGATTGGCCCTCTGGCTTGTCAATCACTGCCGTGACGTTCCTTGTGAGAGACGTGCGCGGCTGCGCTCTCCAGTAACTTTCCACACTCTACAGGCGCTGCATGCAATGTTTTTGTCAGGAGACAGGAATAACAACTGCAGATTATGAGTTACCTGCGTTGAGTCCGACATAATGAATCCAAAAAACAAGACGCAGCGAATGCCGGTAGTAAACACTCGTGTTCCAATACTCGTGCAGGAGTTTTGGGAGGCGTTCCTTTGAAATGAGCTGTGAAGGAGGATATATATTTAGTGGATTTATTATTATTAAATTATTGTTTTGTTCTATTACTCGTGATCGTGCGCTTCATTACAGCCACCATATGTGACACTCATGAGGACCAAAAAAAAAAGGTTTTTGGATATTGCCATCTTTGTGAGGATAACGATTCGCCCCCATAACGTAGGGTTTACCAGGACCACCCACCCACACACCATTTGACAGTCCAGTACAAATCCTTAATAAGGGAGCCATGGCACAGCTGCTTTTCGGTGATGCAACTTTAAAAAAAAAATTAAAATTTAACAATAGGAAAAATATCCTGTATTTAAATGACCTAAAACTGTAACTGTGAATTATGAATTATTTTTTGTCTGTATAAACGCAGTAAATATAAATTCAATAAAAATAAATAAAAACAATAATTAAAAGAAGAAACCTGAAAACAAAATATGAAATACTTACAAAGGTAATACTTTATATTGGGTGTCTTTAACTATGCACTTACATTAAAAAAATGGTTAATGGTTGTATTGCAGGCCGCTTTTGCTGCTTCTGAGGATGGACACGGTAATGTTAGGGACAGGTTTGCTGGTATGGATAGGTTTAAAGATGGGTTAAGGTATAAGGGAAGGGTCAACAGTGTAATTATATGTGATCACAGAAATTGATTTCTGTTGTGCATGCAGGTACTTAAGTATGTAAAAACATGTATGTACACAAGTGCATTATATCAAATGGTTAATTTAAATGTTAGTACATAATGGACTCTTAATATAACATTAGTCCCTTGAAATTGTTTCAAGAAATAATTATATAATGAGTAATGACAGATAACGCTCCAAAATTTCCATTCTCACCTATTAAAAATCATTGATATTATTTTTGCCTACACAAAACATGTTTTATTTAACAAATGGGTGTTTCTTTCTTGGAAACATACTCCTTGTTGTGAAATGCAGTGTGCATCACCTTTCAGAAATTGGGAGTATATTCCCATTTGTTTTTATTTTAGTTGTTGAAAAACTTGTGACTAATAAACGGGCACTGTCATTTGGCATGGTTATCGACCAAAAACAACAGCAAGATCAGTACATCAAGTCTACAAATTAAAAGTAATCTCCAAAATAAAGAAATAAAAAATACCTGTTTAGCAGGAAGTGGGAGAACATACACCTTACCAATTATTCAGTCCATTATAGAATCACTGTGTTGGAGGTGTAGTGTCATTGAAACAAAAGCTTTCCTCACCCCATCCCAGATATTTCTAAATCCACCTGAGAACCCACACCTTTTTGTGCTCTAAACATACTTAAATGTACTATAATACTAAATGTCATGGGTCTTTGTATGACGATCAAAATCTTGATTTAGGACTTTTGATAATGCCTGTATGGTTGCAAAGACAGAAATTTCAAACTGAATGTAATTTAGCTGCACATTTCATGTATTTTTGTAATGGTTCGATGTTCTTCCACATATTGCAGTTTGTTTCTGCAGTGCTCTTCATGTTAAGTCACACCTTTAACTGCCAGCCGATGAGTAATATTCCTGTAATATCTGCATGAAACATTCAATTCAATTCACATTTATTTGTATAGCGCTTTTCACAATACATATCGTTTCAAAGCAGCTTTACAGAGAATGCATGTCAAAATTACAATTTAAGAAGAATGCAGATAGCAAATAATGTAATAATTTGGGCAATTAATTTACAAACACTGTTAGCATTTAACTTTAAGGTAGAAGCAATGGGCTCCTGGAAAAATGAATTACATATCAACAATAATTAGGATATATAGAAATTTGGGAATGTGCATGTTGCATCTTCTGAAGTCCTCGCAGGAGTTGACGCCGTCTCTTCACAGGTGTTGGTCATCTGAGGTCTTCTTAAGAGTCTGGATCCAAACTGAAGCTGATGTCCTCTCTAGTCACCTCGGGATGGGTAGAACAGAAAAGCAAATAGAGAATAATTAGTGTAGCTGCTGTTCATAACATTAAGCAAAGATACGTGCAATTGATCTGACATGAAATGCATTATGTGAATGCTTAGCTAAATAGATGCGTCTTTAATCTAGATTTAAACTGGGTGAGCGAGTCTGAGCCCTGAACATTATCAGGAAGGCTATTCCAGAGTTTAGGAGCCAAATGTGAAAACGCTCTCCCTCCTTTAGTGGACTTAACTATCCTAGGTAAAACCAGAAGTCCAGAGTTTTGTGATCTTAAGGAGCGTGAAGGACTGTAGGGCGATAGAAGATCAGTTAAGTACACAGGAGCTAAACCATTTAGGGCCTTATATAGGTCATTAGCAATACTTTATAATCGATACGGAACTTAATGGGTAACCATAGAGATGATATTTTCTTGACCTGGTAAGAACTCTAGCAGCTGCATTTTGTACTAATTGTAGCTTATTTATTGCAGAAGCAGGACAACCAGCTAGTAATGCATTACAGTAATCTAATCGAGACATCATGAAAGCATGAACTAACTTTTCTGCATCAGAAACAGATTACATATTCTGTATCTTAGCAATGTTTCTGAGGTGGAAGAAGGCTGTTTTTGTAACATAAGAAATATGATTTTCAAAGGACAAGTTGCTGTCTAATATAACACCCAGGTCTTTAACTGTCGAGGATGGAGTAACAGTACATCCTTCTAAATGCAGATTGTGGTCTGAGAGATTCTGTATACAGGTTTTTGGCCCAATAATTAATACTTCAGTCTTATCTGAATTTAATAGAAGAAAATTACTAGTCATCCAATGTTTTACTTCTTTAACACACTCTGTCAGATTGGATAATTTAGAGATTTCATCTGTTAAGTGTTGAAATATATAACTGAGTATCATCGGCATAGCAGTGGAAACTAATTCCATGTTTTCTTATAATATTGCCGAGTGGCAGCATGTATTTTGAAAATAGCAGAGGGCCTAACACTGATCCTTGCGGCACTCCGTAATTTACTATCGTTATCTTAGATTTTCCCCGTTTAAATAGACAAAATTGTGACGGTCTGAAAGGTACGACCTAAACCACCGTAATGTAAACATATACTGTATTAACATTTGATTATTTATGTATGGGATGAAACTTAAATTAAATAATATTGTGATTATATCACAACATAGGCCTACATATTGAAAATGTGGATGAAGAGAAAACGTCATAATATTTTCAAATCCTCACAGTAACACTATTTTAATTTTTATTGTATTTTATTAGTATTTTAATAGTTTAGGTTGTGAAGTTTAAGGGACAAGGGTTAAAATGGATTGAAATAAATGGTGCCTGATAAATAGTTTTTATGTCATTTATCTATTTTATTTTATTTGCAATGCACACAATTCCCAAGTAACAAGTAACATTACAGATTGCCAATGTAATCTTTGCAAACAACAAAAAAGTGTAATTCATTCAGCTTTTTTGCGACTTCACTGACTTCAATGAATCACTATTGTTACACAACACAGGGGAAATTTATCCCTTATTATCCAACTTCTCATACCAGTTGCTCCACTTTCCTTGCCTTGGTGGGGTCGAAAGGGAGGAGGCAGAGGTGTATAAAAGTGAGCACTTGTATGATGGGATCAGTGGGCGAGTTCTCTGCGCATGTGCCGGACTAACTGCTCAGGATGCTGCTGCTGTCGCTACTGCCGCTACTGCTGCTGCAATGGACGTTAACGAGTGGAGCCACTGATCCGTAAGAACCTTTATGATTATTATCTTTACAAATACCAGATAACAGAAGGTAGAGTAATGAGGAAAACTGCAGGTCGAGGACTAGACGAACGTCTTTCACAACTGCAGTGAACACTGATGAAAAGTTTTGGCCAACTGCACTTTTGTGTTCTCACACTCTGTAAATATATATATATATATATATATATATATATATATATATATATATATATATATATATATATATGTATATTATACATATTTTTGTAGATTTACGGTAAAGATACAGTGACGAGGTTGCAAGCACTATTATTTGACATTAAATAATATTATAAAATGACAGCTTGTTTGTAGATAAGTCTGTGAGTTAAAATCAATGTCGGCCTCTGCTGCAAATCAGTAAGAACATAAAGACACAAAACACTAAATAATGCTACAACATTAACTAAATAACTGAAAATGGAGAAAAAAAAAAAAGAAAGAAAGAGAAGAAACAAAATGGAATCAAATGTGAATGTTCATGCAGGGAATTCTGGGAATGTAATTTTCCTCATAAATTATAAAGGGTTAGTTTACCCAAAAATGAAATTACTCACTCTCATTTAATTCCAAACCTATAAGACTTTCATTCAATTTTGGAATGCAAATGAAGATCTTTTTTATGAAATCTGAGAGCTTTCTGTCCCTCTATAGACAGCCATGAAACTTTGACGCTTCAAAAAGTTCATAAAGAGATCGTAAAACTAATCCATATGTATTAGGGATCCACCGATAAGAAACCGATAATTTTTTATATTTGAAAGCCGATAACCGCTGATAAATTTTAAAAAAATTTTTTAATATAACTTTATATAATATAGAAGAGAGTCTGATTGAATTTGGGCCTTTAGTCACATATTAAACTCAACTCAAACATCAGATGTGGTAAACAGAAGCTCAAGCATGTTTGTTTGACATGTGAGACAACCAATGAGGTTAATTCTCGTGTGTTATGCAGCACGTTAGAGCCAGTGAGGTTTGTTCCTGCATGTAGTTGTTCGCTGATCACTGTTTATATGTGAGTAAAAGCCAAAATTAAATCTGTTCATCATAAAAAAGCTATTTATCTTCAGAAAATGTGGACCAATTTTAAAAACTAATTCATTCTAATATGCTGATTTAGTTCTTACTATTATCAATATTAAAAACAATTGTGCTGCTTAATATTTTTGAATTGGAAATCAATTGTTGAAGATATTAAGGTGTTCTGAGCCAAAAATCTTTTACAAAGCTGGGCCAAGTTTAACCAGGCATCACAGCTGGTAAAGGGGCATGTCTGACTTTGACATGTATAAATTGACATTATTATGTAATCAAAATGAAAATTATTATTGCTGGTTTTCAGTGATAACATCAAGTTACTTTAATGTATTTGTACCAAAAAATGATAAGGATTTATGCTGATATCGTCCAAAACCACACTTTGCCAGGGGTGTTTCCAAACTTTTGGAGGGGAATGTACTTTTTTTTTGTTTTTGTTTTGTAAATAAATTTTATTTGGCCAGGACACATTAAATTACTCAAATGTGACAGTAAAGACATTTATAATGTTACAAAAGATATTTCAAATAAATGCTATTTAAAAAAAAAAAAAAAAAAAAAAAAAAAAACTTATGTATTGTCTTATGCACTCTATATGTAATAATTTTTATTTTTCAGTTCTAAGGTATTTCATAGTGACAGATTTATACTGCATCAACCACTTACACAACTTTTAAATAATTAATTAATTTATTAATTTATTTTTACTGCAAGTGCAGTCATCCCCAAAGACATCCAGTGAGCATTTCAGGCACTATTAAAGAAATTATAGAGTCACTTCCTCAACTGTTCATTCACCATTTTTTGTGATTTTATGGTTTATGCAATGTACTCATAAGTCTGTATTTCTTTGTGTTTTGTCTTTTTTCAGCATATACCTGGTGGCAGTCACTTCCCAGGCGGTGGGTGGCAGCACGGAGACTCTGTGTGCCCATATCCATGAGATCAAAGAACCACTTTCTTTAGTGGTAACTTTGAGGTCTGACAATAAGAACGTGACCATTCTACAACAGGGCTCCATTACAAACGATTTCTACAAATGCGTCCCTTTTATGGTGGGTATGCTCAGTACAGTTTAAGAGAACAGAGTGAGCTGTAGTGTATCTGTTATAGAGATCATGGCCTTTCGTATATATTATGTCTGAACAACATTTATAAAATTACATTAATGTTAAAGAGCCTATCAATGATGAGATATAAAACATAGTTATTGTGCAAGTAAAACCCTAAAACTTGCATTTATCATTCTTTCTGCACATTCTTTTCACTATGGAATTGTTCAGTGGTCCGTGCAGTCTTTATGAAGTTTTCATTCACTAAGTGGAGTTATATACAGTACTCAAAGAGCTGTACTTGTTCCCTATTTGATTTTGTATCTTCCAGGTCCCTCTAGCCACTGTGGAGTCTGTGGTATCCATTGATGTTGTACTCCGAGGAGGCACAACATCCCTGAACAAAACCACTAAGATCCTCATAACCCCTCCCAAAAATCTTCTTTTCATCCAATCAGACAGGCCCATCTACAAGCCTGGACAAACAAGTAATATTCCTTTTTTCCAAATTATTCCACAATAGCTTCGGTTGTCAGTACTCATTCATATTTACTAATCTGAACATGTGAATTTTTATGTATTGCATGTGTTAATATTCACATTTTCTCTACTCAGCTAAATTTCGCATTGTGTCTCTGGATTCCAAATTCTTGCCTCACAATCAAGTGGTAAATAAATTCAATTTACGTGAAAAATATTTTATTTTATATTTATTTATTTATTTAAATTTATTTAAATTTAATTTAATTTAATTTTCAATTGAAGTGCTGGTAAAATATATTATTGTTCTTTTGATTCAACTGAAGTTTTCTTCTGTCTTTCTCTTGCAGTTTAAAACTGTAGAACTCCAGGTATAAAATCTTTCAAGCAGCCATGATCAGTTCATTGTTTGTTAGTTTACTTAAATGCAGTTTGATTTCACTGTAGTCTTTTTCATTATCTGCCACTGTTATTTAGGACCCTAACTCGAATCGCATCGGTCAGTGGTTGAATCAGTCAACAAGGAGTGGCATTTTGGACCTGTTCCACTCCATATCTCCAGAAGCCACTCAGGGTTACTACACGATCACTGCTTGGGATGAGAAGAACCAACAAACATCACACAACTTTGAGATTAAAGAATATGGTGAGAACTAGAAATCAGCTTTTAATTGTCTGTTCAATATTGATCAGCTATGTAGTTTTTGATCAGCTAAGTTTTTTTTTTTCCATGTCTCTTTTAGTTCTGCCAAAATATGAAGTAAACATTGATTTTCCAACTGTTATAACTGCGCTGGACAAACAGGTCACTCTGAAAGTTTGTGCAAAGTAAGAATTTGTTCAAATAATGTTCGATTCTTTACAGAAAAATTAGGCACATGTCTGTGTTTAAATGAAATATTCAGTCTGATAAAAAAAACAAAACACTTTTTTCACTCTCTGTAGATACACTTATGGGAAGCCTGTGCTGGGGTCTGTGAGTGCTGAAGTGTGTGTGCAGAGCTGGGATTACTATTATTATAGATATCCTAATGAAAAAGTTGGCATATGCAAGACATATTCAGTGATGGTGAGTTACCTTCTGCACACACAAAAATGTTACCTTTTGGTTGTAATCCTAAAAACTCTTTACTAATTAGCATTTATCCTATTAAAAACATTTATCTATCTATCTATCTATCTATATATATATATATATATATATATATATATATATATATATATATATATATATATATATATAATCTATATATGGTCCCAAGTCCAAAAAATAACAATGAGCTGATAGCAATGCCATAATAGCTGCTAATAATTTTTTGTGCAGCTTCATAGTGAACAGCATTTCTGGCACAACCTGCTAGTTTTATAAAGTATATATAAAGTTTTTTTTTTATTGCTATATAAATTTGCTGTTTTACACCATAGATTATCCCTTTGTGAAAAAGCAGTGCTCTTTAAGGCACAATATGTATGATTTTTGGATTAAAATATTCAAAAAGATGTTTACACACCAGTATTCCATATGTTATGTCAGTCGTGAAATAAAACTTTTAAATAAAACTTCCAACTTGTCAGTTGGAAACTTACGGCTCATATATTATTCTCTCATGCAGTTACAGATGCAGCGTTTTGACTGTACCACTTCTGCTGCATGAGAGATGAGAGCGCATTTTTACAATTTTCTGGGTCTTGAAATAGTCTGCGTTTGTGATATATTTCCTTTTTCATTTCATGCAAAACACTCGCTCTGTCTGGATGCATTTTAATCTGCACTAAGGATGCGTTACCCGCGTTACCCTCGATTTCCGGTTTTATTTCATAGAAACCATGCAAACACCAAAGACACTTTATTATATTTTATGTTTTATTAGACAGGTGAGCAACTGTTTGGATACATTTATCAACAGAAAACTAATCATTGTTATATAGCTCAACACAGTAAGTGTTATTGCTTAAATCTCATCTTCTTGATTTACAGTGAGTACCATGTTTTATCGTTTATGCTTTAAAGAAGTAGATTATTTCTGTAATAAGTGCCCTTTAAAAAAAGTGTACTTCTTTTTCACATGAGTCCATATGTTAAAAGTCTAAATTACTGTTTTCATTTCATTCTTATTTATTTAGACTGACAAGACTGGCTGTGGGTCATGGGTGATTAATGTGACAGAATTTGGCTTAACATTCAGAGGAAATTTAAAGGTGAATGGTAAAGTGGAAGAGTCTGGAACAGGTGAGAGTGTAGAAAAACTGCTGCTGTCCATTTTAATTCTCCTAAATAGAGTAATGAAACATAGTCTTCTGTTTCTCCAGGGATAACTATGTCGGGTACTACCACTGCAAGGTTTACCAGCGATTATGTCAATGTCATCTTTGAGGACACACCAAATACATACAAGCCTGGCATGGACTTTAAGGGAAAGGTAACAGCTGGCTTGAGGTCATTCGCTTTCTTTGCTACTAATTATTAAGTAAATGATCCAAAAGTAACTTTGCAGTCCAGATGTATTTTTACAATTATAAAGTTAGAGTAAAAGTTCATTGTAATAAAAAACTGTTTAGCAGTTAGCAAAGCCATTTTGTGTACAGGAAGTGTTACTTTTGTTTGTGAGCTAATAATTTGTCTTTCTCTACATGTTTTTTAACAGGTTGTGGTCACTAATTCAAAGTCCAGTCCAATGAAAAATGAGCCAGTGATTGTCTCTGTAGAGTATGGTAGTGAACATGCTGAAGTGACACTGAAGACAGACATCAATGGCACTGCCAGCTTCTCTTTCAACACCTCTGATTGGTCAGAAAAACCTGTGTCCTTACGGGTTAGTGGCGTTTTTGTTTTATAACATGATGTTTACAGTATGTATATAATTCAGTATACTATAACATTTCACATGTGCAGCAGAATGATTTGTGATTTTTTTTTTTGTTAGGCCTATCATAAGGGAGGCAAAGTGTCGACTGATTATGATGCTTTTAGATATTATCCATCATATCTCTACCTAAGACCCTTTCACTCCAGAAGCAATAGTTACCTGATGATGATGAAGGCTCCAGAGAAGCTCAGGTGTTACAGTGATGCAACTATTGTGGTCAATTACATCATTCAGGGCAATGCACTGACACCAGGCCAGACAACCTTGGATTTCTTCTACATTGTATGTTTAATATCGATTCTCTTTTTTATTTGTCTGTCAATTGCTTGGTCATTTGTTTTATTGCTCTTTGACCTTTTTTAGGAAAGATATCAGTACCATATTGGTCAATATATATATATTATATAGTATAGGTTTACATCAGAACCTTAAATAACCTTTATATTATATAATTTAATTGTCCATGCTTATTTCCCCAGTTACATTTAGATTAATGCTCACTTACATTTTAAAAACACTAATCATTTAATTTAATCATTTAATCACTTTTAAATGTAATCCTTAGCAAATCTAAAAATTAATAACCATTTTCCATGTACATTATAATGTTGTGATGCCTATTTTTAATTTATTTAGACAAAATAGTGCAGACATTTAATATCAGCTATTTCTTGCTTGATAATATGAAAATAATTGGCCAGAACTTTAATATCTGTGGTTCTGCACCTTTTTTGGTTCAGAACAGAATTTTTCTTGAAGATTTCTTTAATTTGCAGGGTGACTGTATTACACTAGAAGAAATGATGATGAAAAAAATTGCAATGTTAGTCAAGCTGTAGAGTTCTGTAGCATTACATAAATTGTCATACAGTAATTATCTACCTTGTGCTTTCCAGGTCCTTTCTAAAGGCAGCATGGCTCAAAATGGCCGTCTGTCTGTGAGTGTGACGCCTGGAAAAGGTACACAGATCATTTAAATGAGCAATTACATCATTCTGTATAGTGTACAAGTGTACCACTATACTGTTTTGTTTTCACAAATGTTCTCTCTCTCTCATAATAGAAAACAAAGGAGAGCTGACATTGTCACTGAAGAAGACAGCATCTCTGAGCCCATTCGCTCAGGTGGTGCTTTACACTAATCTTCACAACAGAGAAACATTAGCAGACAGTATGAACTTCCCCATTGAAGAATGTTTGCCAAACCAGGTCAGAAAATCCCACATGAAATCCCATTTCAAAATTCAATGTGCCCTTCCAGCTTTTATGTATTTTTCTATTATCATGAATGAGTGATGAGACTGTCTTTTTACAGGTGTCTTTAAAGTTCTCGTCTGCCTCCGCACTGCCTGGAGAGAAGACATCTCTCAACCTTAAAGCCAGTCCTGGCTCCTTGTGCTCCGTTCGGGCCATCGATCAGAGTGTGCTGCTGTTGAGGCCAGAGGCCGAGCTCAATGCAGCCTATGTATGTTACATCATAACTTGTATTACAACTATAACGAATAGATGAGTTTACGAGTTGAAAAAAAAGAGTTGAATACACTTCTCCCATAATGAGCATGTTTTTGATTTCTCAGTTAAAATTAATAAATGTTATTACTTTTTAATTGGTGGTTACAATTATGCTAATAATTAGAAATATTATTAGCAGTAATAAATGAGTAGTGAAGCATATTTTTAATTATTTTTTCATTATTGAAATATATTTATAATATATTTAAAAAATAATTTAACAAAACTTCGTCACTGCTTATTGATATTAAAAAAAAACATTATAAAAACAAAATTCATGTGTAAGGAAAATATGTTATTACTTATTACTTGGTTATACAACATGACATAAATGATTTCTTAAAAATATTAAAAAACATTATTTTAATTTTGAAAAAATATTAACAATTCTGCTTCAAATTAATTTGATGTAATGAAAATATGTTATTACTTTTTACTTGGTGGTTAAACCAAATTACAATTTTTGAATTATTAAATTGAAATTTGTTTTTTGAAAATGTAATAAATGTCACAAAACCACATGAAAAATACAGTATATGAATACAATGAGTACATCTCTAAGAACTTGCAAGAATGTGCTTTAAACTATATTTTTATATGATTCATTTATGTATTCTTTTTTTTTCATGGATACTCTTATGGCAATTTAACAATGTTTTTAAGAAATTGCATTTTCAGTCCTACGGATCAATTTCTTATTATTATTCAACAGATCTATGGAATGTTACCAGTCCAGATGTTGTCAGGTTACCCATACAACATTGAGGATGTGGAGCCTTACCCCTGCCCGCGTCCTTGGGAAGGTGGCAGGGGCAGGCGCAGCATCTATTACCCTTACTACAGCATCAAAAATGATGTCTACAACATCTTTAGAGTAAGATACACAACACTTCTTTTTCCAGAGGACTTCCAATGTCATGTGAGCCTCACTGTGTACACTATCTATCCTACACAAAGTCACATAACACTTACTTTTTTTCTAGGGAGTTGGAATCAAAATCGCTACCAACTCTGAGGTGAAAGCACCTGTCGTTTGTAAGGCGATGAATAATGAGATGCTCTTCAGGGAATGTAAGTAATTTGATTTTGTTTAGGATTTGGAAATGCCCTTTTTATCTGATTGCATTTACAAACTATCAATTCATACAGCTGTAAGGGTTGATGGTGGGGTACCTGACATGGCCCCATCAGGAGTGGATATTGATGTCAATATGAAAAATCCTGCTGGGAAGATCCGCAAATTTTTTCCGGAAACCTGGATATGGGATCTCATTCCTGTGGGGTATGTATGTTATATCATGACATTACTGTTACTCAGTAAAGCTGTGTTTTTTGTTTGTTTTTTTTCTCGCATTTGTGTGTGTGTGTTTTGTTTTTTTGTTTTTTGGTGGGGTGAGGTTCCTCATAGTGTGCAGGCCTTTTTGGATTACTGTACACAGTATAGACAGCACAGTCCCTTTTAATTGTACAGAAGCACCCTATATTTTTAAATTCACCAGGAGATCAGGATCCGTGGATGTTGCAAAGACTGTCCCGGACACCATTACTAAATGGGCAGCAGGGGCTTTCTGCACATCCCCTGTTGGGTTTGGACTGGCCCCCAATGTCAATCTAACCACTTTCAAGCCCTTCTTTGTGAGCCTCGCCCTCCCTTACTCTGTTATCCGTGAGGAGACGTTCACTCTCAAAGCCTCTGTATTCAACTACCTCCCCAAATGTATCATGGTAAGCCCCCATAATTTGTTTACTTCAATGTCCTGGAGTGGTTTTGCAAATGTTTATAGTAAAACTGTTTCATGTAGGCTGGCACTATACAAATCTCTGTGTCTGTTAATAAAGGTGAAGGTCACGCTGGCAGACTCACAGCAGTTCACAGCTCAGCCGTGTCAAGGTTGCACATACACTCAGTGTGTTTGTTCTGAAGAGAGCAAAACCTTCCAGTGGATTGTTAAACCTTCTGCCCTGGGTAAGCCAGATTCTGTGACTTCTATGTATATGAACAAAAACAAACAGAAATGGCATTTTAATTTCAGTTTGGTTCCACAAACTGAAAAGTTTGATCATGTTTGCACCAGTATGAAAGTTTGTTTCCACCACTAAATAAAAAGTAAAAAATGCAATTGCGAGTTTATATCTCGCAATTCTGAGAAAAGAGGACTGTCTTAAAGGGATATAGTTCAGCCAAAAAATGAAAATTCTGTCATCATTTACTCACCCTTGTGTCGTTTCAAACCTGTATTTATTTATTTCATCTGTTAACAGAAAAGAAGATATTTTGAAGAATGTTGGTAACCAAACAGTTTCAGTTCCCATTGACTTCCATTGTATTTTTTTTTTCCTTATAATGGAAGTCAGTGGGAACTGAAACTGTTTGGTTACCAACATTCTCTTAAGTCCCACACAACAAAGAAAATCATACAGGTTTAGAACGACATTAGTAAATAATGACAGAATTTAAATTTTTGGGTGGACTGTCCCTTTAACGCATCCTGCCTAGACTGTCACAGATTTGTTTATTATTGCAGGCCCCAGGGCACTTTATTTTATCTGTAACTTGAATCCACACAGAGAATCATTGGGTACTGGTGTGTGTTTTTACAGGAAAGGTGAACATTACCGTGCGTGCTGAGGCGGTGCAGACCCAACAACTGTGTGGCAATGAGGTGGTGACTTTTCCAGACAAAGGCAGAATTGATACTGTGATGCAGAGTGTTCTGGTGCAGGTATGTGCCTTTACTTTATGGCTTACTGAAATCATGTGACTCAATCTCCAACACCAAGCTAACAAGTCAACACGGAGCATGCACATGATTCTAAAGGAAAACAGTATTATTTTATCTTTAGATAATAGCTATTTGGATATTGTTTTGGGTCTTTGTAAAATAGTTAACAGTAATTTAATACACTTAACATTAACTAATCTATCTATCTCAGGCAGAGGGAACTAAACAGTCAGTCACTCAGAATGAACTCATCTGCTTAACAGGTTAGTGGCATTACAGTGTATTGTGTTGTCAGTTTTAATCAATAAAGAATTATTCTGGAATTAATAGAAGTTAGGCTCTGTAACATGCTTGCAATTACAACAGATAATAATTTTGACCTTCACTTTTATGAAAGTAAGCAAACATCCTTTTTATAGTAATGTACTTACAGTGCAAGTCTATGGCCCTGTTTACACCTGGTATTAAGATGCGTTTTGGTGGATCGAATCACAAGTAGACGAGGGAGATATATTCCTGTTTACACTTGGTCTTTTGATCAATCTCTTTTGTCCACTTTCAACCACTTCTTGTCCTGATTTCTTTGAGGGTAGGATATTTGGTTGGGTAAATGTATGGGCCTTTTCAGATCTTTCAATCTAATGGATGAAAGTTTAAATCCTGTCTGGCTAGCGCACTTCCCATAATGTTAACGCGTTAAGTCAGTAGGCAGAGGTCAGGCAATCTGTTGTGGTTATTCAAATGCATTCAACCACATGAGTGTCTACATTACGAAAGCAATTCGTTCAAATGCATTTTTGGCTACCTTTGGAAGTGGTTGAAAGTGGACAAGCTCAAAATGTTTTAGACCTGGTTTACACCTGAATACCATCATTCACTTATGATCAGATTGACGAATACCAGATGTAAACACGACCTATGAGGCAAGGTATTGCAAAAGATTAATGTTAAAACAGTTTCAAAACAGTTTTACTAAAAAAGCTTCTAATTTTAACCTTTAAACCCTACTGCATGGTGAGATAAAATGTTTGTCTGTGGTTAAGTAGAGCATGAGCGTGTGTTCTTATGTTTTTTCTCTTTCATTAGACCGTCCACAGGAGACATCCGTCTCTCTCACTCTACCCAAAGTTTTTGTCAAGGATTCTCCCAAAAGCTTTGTCACTGTACTGGGTGAGCCTAAAAATATGCTGGGAATGTACATGATGTACACTCATTAATTTATCATATTAGTATATAAATATTAAATCATATGTAATGAATATAATTCCTCTCATTATAAGGTTTTTTTGTGATTCTTAATCATACTAATGGTTGTATGCCCCTGTCTCTTTGGGCCGTAGGTGATCTGATGGGTCGTGCTTTGAGGAACATTGGTGATCTGTTGGCTATGCCGTACGGCTGTGGAGAGCAGAACATGCTGCTTTTTGCCCCTAATATTTACATCCTTCAGTACCTGGAGAGCAGCGGGCAGCTCACTCCTGAGATTAAAGCCCGAGCCAAAACCTTCCTGGAGAGCGGTGAGGAAATCTGTTATGAAATAAAAGATTATTGCGTATTACAGGCATAGTTCACCCAAAAAGGGAAATTATCCCATGATTTACTCACCCTCAAGCCAGTCTAGGTGTATATGACTGTCTTCTTTCAGACGAACACAATATATATATTTAAAAATATCCTTGCTCTTCCAAGCTTTATAAAGGTAGTGGAGGGGGGGAGATTTTGAAGCCCAAAAAAGTGCATCCATCCATCATAAAAATAATCCATACAGCTCCTGAAGGGTTAATAAAGGCCTTCTGAAGCAAAGCGATGAGTTTTTGTAAGAAGAATATCGATATTTAAAACTTTATTAATAACAACTAACCTCTGGCAGATGGCCGTACACATCGATTTGCAGTGGAAGAGTGACCTATGACCTGACGCATGATTTAATGACGAACATGGAAGCACAGAGGAGAGAGCTAAACAAAACACAGATCACAAATTAGAAGTTTAAAACAAGAAATTTTAAAGAGAAATGTAGGAAGATTTCGATATAAGAGAATAGGAGCTTGAGTTTGTTGCATAGCCCTATTTGTTTAAACCGCGAGAGATGTCTAAGCTTATAATACTCCTATATCCTATGTCATACATCGCATCAGAAGTTACTCTTTTGGTGCAAGATGATGGTTGTCTGCCGGAAGCTCATTCACTTCCATTATAAAGCTTGGAAGAGCCAAGATATTTTTTAAATATACAGTATATTGCCAAAGGTTTTGGGACACCTGCCTTTACTTGCACATGAACTTTAATGACATCCCATTCTTAATCAATAGGGTTTAATATGGAGTTGTCCCACCCTTTGCAGCTATAACAGCTTCAACTCTTCTGGGAAGGCTTTCCACAAGGTTTAGGAGTGTGTTTATGGGAATTTTTGACCATTCTTCTAGAAGCGCATTTGTGAGGTCAGGCAGTGATGTTGGCGAGAAAGCCTGGCTCACAGTCTCCGCTCTAATTCATCCCAAAGGTGTTCTGTCGGGTTGAAGTTAGGACTCTGTGCAGGCCAGTTAAGTTCCTCCACACCAAATTCGCTCATCCATGTCTTTATGGACCTTGCTTTGTGCGCTGGTGCGCAGACATGTTGGAACAGGAAGGGGCCATCCCCAAACTGTTCCCACAAAGTTGTCCAAAATATCTTGGTATGCTGAAGCATTAAGAGTTCCTTTCACTGTAACTAAGGGGCCAAGCCCAACCCCTGAAAAACAACCTGACACCATAATCCCCCCTCAACCAAACTTTACACTTGGCACAATGCAGTCAGACAATTAATGTTCTCCTGGCAACCGCCAAACCCAGACTCGTCCATCGGATTGCCAGACAGAGAAGTGTGATTGGTCACTCCAGAGAACACGTCTCCACTGCTCTAAAGTCCAGTGGTGGCGTGCTTTACACCACTGCATCCGACGCTTTGCACTGCACTTGGTGATGTAAGGCTAGGATGCTCGGACATAGAAACCCATTCCATGAAGCTCTCTACACACTGTTCTTGAGCTAATCTGAAGGCCACATGAAGTTTGGAGGTCTGCAGTTATTGACTCTGCAGAAAGTTGCCGATTTCTGCACAATGTGCACCTCAGCATGCGCTGACCCCGCTCTGTGATTTTATGTGGCCTACCATTTCGTGGCTGAGTTGCTGTTGTTCCCAATTGCTTCCACTTTTTTATGCCACTAACAGTTGACCATGGAATATTTAGTAGTGAGGAAATTTCACGAATGGACTTATTGCACAGGTGGCAACCTATCACTGTACCACGCTTGAATTCACTGAGCTCCTGAGAGCGACCCATTCTTTCACAAATGTTTGTAGAAGCAGCCTGCATGCCTAGGTACTTGATTTTATACACCTGTGGCCATTGAAGTGATTGGAACATCTGAATTCAATGACTTGGATGGGTGTCACAATACTTTTGGCAATATAGTGTATCTCCGATTGTGTTAGTCTGAAAAAAGATAGTTATATACACCTAGGATGGCTTGAGGGTGAGTAAATCATGGAATTTTCATTTTTGGGTTAACTATCCCTTTAATGTATCTTACAGAAAGGTAAATACTCTTTATAAATACATATAACTTTAAATATTTTTAATGGGAAAGGGGCAAATACTGTTAGGAAATGATTGTTTGAAGTGGATTTTTTCCATTCTTTTTAAAAAAATAAAATAAATTGATATTTTAACAATATATCAACTTGCAGACAATTAGTGAAGTACATTAGCTTTTTTACTTGATGAGAAAAACACTGAGCTCCAAATATTAATAATAATAATAATAAAAAATCCTTATGTTGCAGGCTATCAGAGAGAGCTGACATACAAGCATTATGACGGATCTTACAGCGCTTTTGGGATGAGAGATCCTACTGGTAACACCTGGTGAGTCTGATACAGAGACAATGAAAGCATTCAGCTGCTTAATTTAGGACTTACTGTTTGGATTCTGGCTTCCCCTATGTGGATTTAAAGGATTAGTTCACTTTTAAATAAACTTTTTTTGATAATTTACTCACCCCCATGTCATCCAAGATGTCCATGTCTTTCTTTCTTCAGTCGAAAAGAAATTAAGATTTTTGATGAAAACATTCCAGGATTTTTCTCCATATAATGGACTTCAATGGACACCAGGCAGTTCAAGGTCCAAATGACAGTTTCAGTGCAGCTTCAAAGGGCTTTAAACGATACCAGACGATGAATAAGGGTCTTATCTAAACTTTTTTTATTTTTTTTAAAATGACCGATCGTTTCGCTAGATAAGACCCTTATTCATCGTCTGGTATCTTCTGGACCTTGAACTGCCTGGTGTCCATTGAAGTCCATTATATGGAGAAAAATCCTGGAATGTTTTCATCAAAAATCTTAATTTCTTTTCAACTGAAGAAAGAAAGACATGGACATCTTGGATGACATGAGGGTGAGTAAATTGACAGCAAAAGTTTATTGAAAAGTGGACTAATCCTTTAATGCTCTTCTGGTCAGAAGGTATTTTTGGAATTGGGAAGGCCTCGTCAACATGGATTTTATACACAATTAAACTTCCTGAAATATATTAAGGCAGATTTAGTGAAGTGTGGGAATTTTACAGCAATTTCTTTTGTTTCCTTAGGCTAACTGCATTTGTGATGAAGACTTTTGGTGGAGCAAAGAAGTATGTTTTTATAGATCAGACCAACATCGACCAGGCAAAGAATTGGCTGGGTCAACAGCAGAAGTACAATGGCTGCTTCAACTCTGTTGGGAAGCTTTACCACATTGAAATGATGGTGAGAACAGCAGAGTCGTGCTTAGGTTCATTATCTGCTACTCAGAAATATCTTAAACCAGCTTAAGGTCCCAGCTGGTTTAATCGGGTTTAGTTGGTCTCCTAAGCTGGATTTCAGCTGGTTGGGTTTTCTGATTTTATAAGAGTTTTGGTCTGGAAGACCAGCTTGACCAGGGAGTTTCAGCCAAGATGTTATTTTTCAGTAGGGATATTCTAGCCAGCCAATAAAACATCCTCCATCAAGGTCTCATTTGATAGGTAATGACAGCTCACATGAACTGAACATGGTCTCTGCAGGGCTTTTTCTTTTGCAGTGTGCAGTAGGGGCTTATTGGATAATCATGTTTTATACAACAAGAGAGTTCTTTGGAGGCAGTTGAAGAATGTCCATAGATTTCACTGTTTTTAGATTTAATTTTTAAAAAGCTATAGTGAGCTTATGCTTTTGTGTGCTTTCAATACAAAAACTTAGGAATGTAATTGATATTTTGGCTTATTTTCTAGTTATAAGATAAAATATCTCAACGTGTTTAAAACAAGATTGCATAAAGATACGTAGGATAATTGTGTCATGTTTTCAGAGAACATATCTTAAAAAGTATTTACCTTATCTTATTAGTAAAATCATTTTAAGCTTAGCTTTTAAGCTAGTTCACCCAAAAATGAAAATTTTGTCATTTATTACTTACCCTCATGCCGTTCCACACCCGTAAGACCTTCGTTCATCTTCAGGACACAAATTAAGCTATTTTAGTTGAAATCCGATGGCTCCGTGAGGCCTTCATAGGGAGCAATGACATTTCCTCTATCAAGATCCATAAAGGTACTAAAAACATATTTAAATCAGTTCATGTGAGTATAGTGGTTCAATATTAATATTATAAAGTGACGAGAATATTTTTGGTGTGCCAAAAAAAACAAAGTAACGACTTATTTAGTGATGGCCGATTTCAAAACACTGCTTCAGGAAGCATCGGATCATAAATTAATCACGCCAAAGTCACATGATTTCAGCCGTTTGGCAGTTTGACACGCGATCCGATTCATGATTTGATACACTGATTCATTATGCTCCGATGCTTCCTGAAGCAGTGTTTTGAAATCGGCCATCACTAAATAAGTCATTATTTAGTTTTTTTTGTGCACCAAAAATATTTTTAATATATTTTATAATATTAACATTGAACCACTGTACTGACATGAACTGATTTAAATATGTTTTTAGTACCTTTATGGATCTTGAGAGAGCAAATGTCATTGCTCCCTATGAAGACCTCACGGAGCCATCGGATTTCAACTAAAATATCTTAATTTGTGTGAAGATTAACGAAGGTCTTACGGATGTGAAACGGCATGAGGGTATTAATGAGTAATTAATGACAGAATTTTCATTTTTGGGTGAGATTTACTTAGCTTATACACTCTATAAGCTATATAAGCTGTATACTTAAAACTGAAAACAATTTTACAAATTGGTTTACAAACATCTAAAGCCAAATCAAATACAATCAAATACATTTTCAGAAAATATAAATTTTAAGCTAAAAAGGTAGAAAATTGAGATGAGATGAGAAGCTGTCACAGCAATGAGTGGGATGAGGAGAAGATTCGTGGAGAGGTATTGGATCAGAGTCATTTATGAGGAGGAAAACGTGTCTTTAGTCTGGTAGTCCTGGATTTCACACTTTGTCAGTTAGATGGCAATAAACAGAGGTGATTGAAGTTCTGAGGGTGGGAAGGATCTTTGACGATGCTTTTGCTCTCACAGGGTGGCGTCAGCGATGAAATCACTCTCTCTGCATACATCACTGCAGCTCTGTTGGAATTAGGCATACCGAAATCTGTGAGTAAAACCCTATTTTATGAGTCCTAAGGGATGGACTCTAGTAGTCACTGATCAATCTAACTCAATACAGATAATGTGATTAATGAAAGAAGCAGACACTCATTAAGTCTTTTGTGTGTCGTGTAAGGATGCCATGGTGGAGAGAAGCCTTGCATGTCTAAAGGAGGCTTCGCATAACGTTACCAACACTTATGTCACCGCCTTGCTGTCCTACACATTCACTCTTGCTGGAGATGAGCAGATGAGGCAGAACCTCCTCTCCAACTTGAACGCACAGGCCAAGAGAGAAGGTACCTTTAAATGTATATTTTACAAAAAAAGAAAAAAAGAAATAAATAAATTTTATATATATATATTAAATATAAACACTAGTTTATTTTTTTCTGTTCAATTTTCAATTCAATGCAAAATGAATTTCTATAGTACAGAGCCCTGCACATGAAAAAAAACAAAAACAAAAAACAGAAAAATAAGAAGCCACAACTTAAAAATTCATTCCCACAATGCTACTTTTTGGCCACTTTTTATTTATTCGTTCCCACATTTTATTAATTAATTCTTTTGTTTTAGTTCAATCTTGGCCACATTGTATACTCTAGAAAAAAAAGTCTGTAAAAATATGTTAATATGAAGGAATATGTTAATTTTGATTTTTCCAAGGAGTTTTACATGTATTTTAGATTAAACATTGCATTGTGTTGTGTTAATTTTTCTGCCAGAATTTTATCTGGATAGATTTATAGATTTTTTTCTTACAGTGTAGTAATTCATTCCCTTTGTTTTAAAAAAAGTCAGAATTGTGCAACACAATATACTCGCATAAACTCGCAATTATGAGTTGTAAAGTCCAATTCTGAGGAAAAAAAGACTCAATTGTGTTATAAAGTTAGAAAGAAAAAAAAGTCAGAATTGAGAGTTTATATCTTGCAGTTCTGACTTTATGTCAAGCACTTCTGACTTTATCTCACAATTGCGAGTTTAAAGCGTGCAGTTCTGAGGGAAAAAAAGTCAGAATTGTGTGATGCAAACTCAAAGTGATACAAAGTAGAAATTACCTTTTTTATTTTTTATTCAGTGGCGGAAGCAAGCTTTAGTTTTATTTTTCTGTGGACCCCTTGTACCCATTTCTCTGGACCCCAGTTTGAAAACCCCTGATCTAGATTAGTAGCTTTTAATAGTTCTTGCTGTTATCACTTCAGGTGTTTCACGATATTGGACTCTGGCTAATAATGCGCAGAAGATGGGCTCTGTGGAGGTAGAGATGAGTGCCTACGTGTTGCTGGCGCTGCTCTCGGGACCCTCACTACCTGGATTTGGACTGAACTACTCTGCTGGCATAGTGCACTGGCTGAGCAAGCAGCAGAACGCCTATGGAGGATTCTCCTCTACCCAGGTAATGCTATTGATCTCATGCAGCTTTTTTAGTCCCCTCTCAGTCTTTATAATGTGTATTATTATTATTGACTGTAAATGGTGTCGCTCTCCCTCTCTCGCTGTGAACAGGATACTGTAGTCGCACTCCAGGCCCTCGCTAAGTACAGTGCTGCCACCTACAATCCAGAAGGATCCATTACCGTCAGCGTGACCTCCCCCTCCGGGCAGAAAAACCAGTTCACCGTGAACCGGAACAACCGGCTGCTTTACCAGGAGAAACAGCTGGAGCCATCTACTGGCACATACAAGCTCAGAGCAGAAGGCAAAGGCTGTGTGTTTGTGCAGGTCTGTGCGCCGCCTCTTATGATGCACATTTTGCGAAGTTCAACGTATAGTTCACTCAGAAGTGAAAAATGTGTTGTTACTCGCCCTCATGTTGTTCCAAACATGTATGACCTTCTTGTATGGATCATTTATGGAAGTCATATGGGATGACATGAGGATGAGTACATGATGTAATTTTTATTTTTGGGTGCTGCTGAAAAGCTACTGAAAAGTTTTAAAGTGATAAAATCCTTCTGTTATTTGTCTCTCAGTTTGCCTTGCACTACAATATCCCGCCTCCTCCAGACTCGTTGGCCTTCAGCATCAAAGCAAATACTGGGGTTTGCAACAACACAAGGAATGCAGCTTTTACGTTGACCACCACTGTCCAGTGAGCCATTTTTCTGTTTGTCTTAATGGAAACATCCTTCAGAAGTATAAGGGTCCAATTCTCACTATGAACTAGTTGCTTATTTGCATGCATATTACTAGGATATTGTTAGTACTTATGAAGCACATATTAATGCCTTAATCTGCATGACCATATTCTACATCCCTTAATTACCCAATAGACTTAACAATAACAACTAGCGTACTAACTATTAATAAACAGTAATTTGGATTTTATTAAGGAAAAAGTCATAGTTAATAGTTAGTTAATAGTGAGAATTGACACACATAAGCTAAACCTAAAACACTATGAAAGAAATTAACAATTCATGTGAAAATAATAATAATAATTATGAAAATACATATACTACTGTTCAAAAATTTGGGGTCAGTAATATTGTTTCCCCCCCCCCAGGAAATTAATAGTTTTATTTAGCAAGGACACATGTTACACAAAACTTTTTCCCAAAAACTATTCATCAAAGAATCCTGAACAAATAAAGATAATGAGAACTGTTTCCTATGCAGCACATCAGCATATTGGAATGATTTCTGAAGGATCATGTGACACTGAAGACTGTAGTAATGATGCTGAAAATTCAGCTTTGCCAATACAGGAATAAATTACATTTCAAAAGAAAACAGTTATTTTAAATTTTTATAATATTTCAGAGTATTACTCTGTTTTACTGTATTTTTGATCAAATAAATGCAGCCTTGGTAAGCATAAGATACTTTAAAAATAAATAAATAAATACAAGTATTACCAACATCAAATTTTTGAATGATAATATCTAGTCCTGCAGACAACTGTAAAAAATTCTATTTGCAATTATACTGCTAAATGTGACTTATACATTTGATTCTATAAAGACAGAATGAATGATTATTGAACCTAGTCTATGTCCTAATAGACTTTTTGCTGTCTGTCAGACTACATAAAGAACAATGTGTGGTTGTGAACCCTGTTTGTGACTGTTGGATTGTATGACAGGTATAACGGCCCACGAGAGGAGACCAACATGGTGATCATTAACATCAGGCTGCTGTCTGGATTTAAGCTGGATGAGACGTCTCTGCAGGCTGTGAGTGACACTTGAAGGGCTCTGGTCCTCTTTTGATCTCAAGTAGTGTAGCCAGTGTTTGATTCGCTTTCAATCCCTCCCTTCTCTGTCTCCACAGCTGAAGGAAGACCGCACAGTCAAACGTGTGGATCTGGAGGAGGATCGCGTCATTATATATTTGGATGGGGTGAGCAAGTGTATTTGTTTTATTCGACTACATTGAGGGGGTTTGAAACCTTTTTGGAATGAAATGATAAAGGGATAAATTCTGGAATTCTGGAAGGGATAAATGTTGTTTATGAAACACACATTCTTATGCATTTGTTTCTCTTCTTCAAAACCTTATTGGCATAGATGGCCAATTTTTATTTATTTATTTTTTTATATACAATAAAAGGGATAAATTCAATGTGAAATCAAAATGAACCCTGTGTACTTGACACGCTTTTACGTTTGTGCCCCATAGAAAATAAATCTCTTCGTAATCTTGCATCAAAATAACTTTCTGTTTCTTGTCCAGCTGAAAAAGCAGCAGGTGAAAACCATCAGCCTGCAGCTCCAACAGGACGTACTGGTGCAGAACCTGAAACCGGCTGTGGTGAAAGTCTATGATTACTACAAGACCAGTACGTGTTTATTCATCACTGTGCGCTCTAAAATGTCTGAAAGGAAATGCATTAGAGAGTTTTTATTATAAACCCAGCAAAATGATAGTAACATATTCAGTCCCTCCAGAAAAACGCGATTATGCGATCGCCTGATTTAATGCATAATCAGCCAAAGTCCGCATATTTATGCGGGGGTCGCATTTTTTCAAATACGCCGCACTTTCACTGCATAAATTGCCGATTTCAGCAAGCAAAATATGCAGGGCTAGCATGATTTCATAATCCCTGTATTTTCGTTGCAAAAAAGTCACATATATCTTAGCAGAAAGTTGACAAATTTTGCGTTTACTTCACATAAGTAAAGCGCCATTATGAAGTTACGTGATTACGTGAACATCATCTGCAAAACCCCGCGGTGAAACCATGATGAAGCACGCAAATCATTCTCATTTGCTAACAAAAAATAAGCGCAAAAGACCGCGCAAAGTTTCCCAGTGTGTTACATGACAGTGGGGGCAAATTATTTTATATACTCCATGCATCTGCGTGTTGGACCACAGACGGAAGTCGACGCTGGAAAACCAGGGGCACGTTTAAGCTCAAACCGGTGCGCAACGTTTTGCTACGTTTCCCGAATTGAACAACATGTTTACTGGAAACGGTGTGCAACGTGTGCAACACATAGGTGCAACAGGTTTGAGATACGTTTTCTCTTGTTTGGTGGGTGTGTCAGAAATGTCAGCCCAATCAGCGGCAAGATGTATATAAACCACGCGGTATTAAAGAGACGGCGCGCACAATGATATTAATGTAACATAAAAATACTATACTTATATATTTTGCTGTTGTATTGTGAAGTGACACTTTAATAAACTTTTCTATACTCCTCTGATTATATAATGGTAAATATTACAATATCATAGCACAACAAAAGTGATCAGCAATAATGATGAGCCTAATACTCTGAATAAAAATATTATAGATCATAAAACAGTCTTGGGGGTAAGAAGTGGATTATCCTTCACCTGAAATGTTTGCCTTTTCATCCTGAATTGCAAGGCAAGTGTTGTATCACAATAATCAGAAGTTTCCACAAATCCCTTCACTCGATTGGGATGTTCTCTTTTATTCTGGACGGGAAGTGCAGTGACTGTAACATCGAGCGTATTTTGTAGTATTAACCCCTTAACTGTCACGGTCCCGCTGGCTGGACGCCTCCCAACCAGCACACCCATGTTTAGCACATGGTCACCATTGTTGAGATTCATAGGCTGATTCTTGATGTATGTTTGTGAGTAAATCTCACCTTAGTTTAAAGTGTTTATTGTACAATCTGTTTTAAAACTCATTCAGATTTTCTGACTAAAACTGTTCTGGATTTTTAAGTGAATCACAATAAAACAAAATTTGTAAGATATTACTTATACTAAACTCAGTTATAAGATCAGTAAATCAAGCCACTACACAATGATTATATTCTTATCATGTAGCAGCCAAAGCATCTGATTGTGTTTTCTCTTGTTTTTCTTGCTATAACAAACTCAGTTACAGCAGCCAAAGAAACTCTAACATTACAAAGACAAGTCAAACTACCCAACTAAAGAAAACACTGATCACCATGATGGTAACATAAAAAAATCAATAAAAAATCAACAAAAAAACTCTCTCTTAATTCTCAATAAGAGCTTCTGTATATGGAGTTGTTTAATCCTCTGCTGAGATCTTGAGAGATTTAATGTCTTCTTTTATCTAAAGCTGTGGCTGAAGTCAGTTCTAGTTCTAGTGTTTTCGATTTTTTTCTGTTCTTGTTTCTCTTTCCTTTGTTCATTCTGCTTGTTAACAGCAGCTATCTTCAATAATTCTCAATCATCACTTAATTAGTTACTTAATTATCTCATGAAATCCAACACTGATTCAGTGTTACATTTAACAGCCTGTAGTGTGCACTCTGAACAATGTTCATTTCATCTGGGCTAAACCATGTGGGCCCTACATAGGTGTGCTGGCTGGGAGGCGTTCCGCCAACGGGATCGTGACAGTTAAGTGGTTAAACACGTATTTAAACCGACTTCATCAGGCTCTGAAAATTCTTCAAAAATAACACAAAGAATGGCCTTCTCAGCTTCCATGGTTGCAACACTTGCGTCATCAGAACAGGGTGTTCAACGCACCTCCGTTTCCGTTTAAAAAACGTTTTGCAACATTTTGTCAGGGCTGAACGCAGCCCAGTTTGAGCCATGTGTTAATAGAGTACCTCAGGGATGACGTTATATAAAAAACAACTTTATTTTAAAACATGCTCGCTGATTATGATCTGTGCTGTTATGAATACTTATCCACTTTTTCATGAGAAATGCTGTCCAAATGTCCCGTTTTTAATGATGACGTCTAAAGTCCCCGCCAAAGGAAGTAGTCCCTTTTAGCAATTTGTTAGCAACCGCCGATTTTAAGACACAGTGAAAGTTTAAAAAAATTACAAGCGGGTTATAACTGGTGTGTTTTATGTCATAGATCAAAACATTAAAGTATTTAAAGGCTCTGTTAACCACAGACCTTGTTTCAGGTGATTTAGCAAAAACCCATTCAAAAAACCCATAGACTTTATGGCGCTGGAACCGGAAGTCCAAAAATGTTAACTCGCTTCCGGGTTTTGCCTACAAAAATGCGTCATCCCTGAGGCACTCTAATAAGGTCTGAAATAAAACAGAAAGAGAACTTAAATATTCTGTGATTTAGTATGCTTGCTTATCATAGGAAGTAATAAGAAATGACTCCTTACATTAAGGTAGTATAGTGAGAACAGGGTGTTGGGGGAATCGCCTTTTTTTCTCCTTTTCATCAAACCGCAGTTTTTGCAAGTTCCCGCAATTTCATCGCATAAAATTGCAAAAATATCCCGCATATTCCATCATAGTTTTTAAGAATAAAGAATTTCTGGAGGGACTGACATACAAGTAAAATAAGGGAAAACCTATTTCCATTTGAATGTTTAAGATTTTCATTTTTTACAAATCTCAGTGATATCATGATAAAAGTGTTGCGTAATTTTGATTTACAAGTCTGTATTTAATCTTACCATAATGCATTTTCATTTTATTGGGCAAACTCAACAATGTTGTGTTTCTGTTTCATCCAGGTGAATTAGCTGTGATTGACTACACCTCCCCATGTGTACACATAGTAATGTAAGTACATATTATATAACTAAAACAAGAGTATTTCAGTAATTTAAAGTGTATTTCAAATCCATGTATTTATATTATTACAAAAGATTTCTATTTCAAATAAATGCAGCTTAATGCTTTTCAACTTTATATTTATCAAAGAATCCCGAAAACATACTTCCACAGTTTCCACAAAAACTGCATGTTAAAGGGGCTAAATGTAGAATTCAGAAACCTATGGTATTAGTGACACCGGTGGCCGTTAGGTGAACTGCAGTTAGCAACCTACTGCTTGTGCTTCAAACATAAATGAACGGTATGTTTGAGGCTTGTTATTGTTTGTTAGTTTTGGACTTGTGTACACGTAACATACAAGAAACTGAACGTGATTCAAGGCCCTGATATACTCATGGTAAAACTCTTTTTTTGTTCTTTGCTTAGAAGTAAAAAAAGTTGAAAATAGTGATATACTGTTTGGCAGTTTTGCTGTTATGAACATCCAGACGTCGTCCACGCTGCTGAGATCAACGTTTAGATGAATATGTAAATATGTGCTGCACGCTTTCCTCTCGATAACAAAATAAACTACAAAAATGACAGCGGTGACAAAGCAGAAGTTAAGAAATCATCTTATAGCAGTGTTCGCACCATCGCCGGCATCATGTTGACAGATGAGGTCATTACAGTTTACAGAGACTTTTATTTCTCAAAACAAGTTCAGGTGCCTCATTTATAAAGCGTTTGTACTAGTGTTGTAGTACTCAAGGACGGTCTTGGTCTTGAGACCGGTCTTAAGACCATTTTTTGAAGGTCTTGGTCTCAGACTAAGGGTGTGTTCACACTAGTAGTTCAGTTAGTTTTGTTAGTTTGGTCTGGACCAAAAAAAACCCATTTAGACCTGGTTCCATTAGTTCAGATTTCGGCAATACGATACGTTCACAACCTGAATTTTGTGACGTATTGCCTATTTTGAGACGGAACTTACCAAGCAATGCTGTGTGAATAAAAAATAAAATAAATGCGCTTGTGTGTGTGCGTAGCCTGCATATGATGGTATCTTTGCCAGCTGGGAACTCATGAAGAGCGTGTAAATGTGTAAAAAAAGTCAAAACACACACAAACAATCTGCTGGTTTTTAAGGTCTCATCTTCCTATTTTTGGTTCGTTGCATTCATATATCATTCGAACTGCACCAGAGTTTGTTTGGAAGCGGACCCATATTTTCAGCGGTCTCGGTCCGCTTGTTTTGTGCACACCAGGGTTTGGATGGCAGCGTTCACACGTTCAAATGAATTGCACTAACAGAGCAATCGCACCAGAGTTCGTTTAAATCAAACCAACCATGGCAAGTGTGAGCATACCTTAAAAGGACTCTGGACTTTATTTCAAGACCAGTCAAGACCACAACTGCGGGGATATCGCTAAATTGCCTTATTTCTTTGTTAACATCATTAATTTGATTGGATGTAAAACTTCCTGCTTCAAATGCAATCAATAACTTATTTCTAATTTCGTTTATTTTGTTACTGTTGTGCCGGGTCAGAAATCAAGTCAAGTCACCTTTATTTATATAGCGCTTTTTACAATGCAGATTGTGTCAAAGCAGCTTTACATTGATAACTGGTATATAATTTTTTCTCTTAAAGAATAGTGTCAATGCAGGCAGATCAGAAGCACTGTTGAATAAATGTCAAGAATACTGTTGAATATCAAATGCCAAGTGTCCCCAACTAAGCAAGCCAAAGGCGACAGCGGCAAGGAATCCAAACTCCAACAGGTGACATCAGGTGGCAAAATGGAGAAAAAAAACCTTGGGAGAAACCAGGCTTAGTCGGGGGGCCAGTTCTCCTCTGGCAAACAGTGCTTTGTTACGAATCAGGTTGCTATCATAAGTCTGATAGGATCGCAACAATCAAAGTATTTATTTCAGTTCCATCCAGTTGAGGATCGTATTCATCACGCCGGTATGGACGGTTTGTTGAGGAACTGTGCTACTGGCTGTCATGTCGATGAGGCCTTCACAATGGACGATCTAGTTGACTCGATCTCTGCTGATACTTTAGGGCTGCGTTGTGGTCGTGTCATGGCACCGGTCCTCGGTCTCATCTGGATATGGCCCGGATCTGGTTGACTAGGGTTGGGTATCGTTTGAATTTGAACGATTCCGATTCCGATTTCGATTCCTTGTTTCGATTCCGGTTCCTAACGATTCTCGATTCCGATTCTTTTAAGAGGCAGGGTCAAAAAAAGTTTAGGATATTTTAAATGAGCTAGCTAACCAACGGTCTTTCTGAAGGAAATAGTCTGACCTTGTCCATCAATTTTAATTCTATTAACTTTTTACTTTTTATGAACTTTACTATAAATTTCTCACAGGGCTGTTTTCAACTACAATATAAATATCAAATCTATGAACTTGAATATAAATATTATAAATTATGAATATATTGAAAACACATTTACACATGAGTGTATGGCTGCATTTACACGGCAAGTCTTAATGCACAAATCCGATCTTTTGACCATATCCGATTTTTTGGCCAGTGTGTTTACACTCACTTTAGACGCGACTGGTATCGATATCTGTGTTTACATTAGGCTACTTCCTGCCCCAAAATGATCGTCACTGATAGTTTTAAATGCACATAGTAGATCCTCGGGTTTTGAATGGCCGTGCTATTAAAATTATTTATATATTTCATGGAGTGGCCATGATTAGCCTGTCAGAATGGATAAGTTAACAGCTGTCATGGATGTATTGCAGCGCGAATTCTGACTGAACGGATATAGACCGGAAAATAAAGGTAATTTGTGTTTGATATTTTATCTACATTTATTAGTTTTAGAATTCCGTTTTTTGAATGAATTCGAGCGAGCAAGGGAGAGAGCGCGCGCGTGCGAAGCTGCTGAATATATGTGTGTGCGCAATTTCTTTCATGTTAGACAAAGTTCCCGCATTAATATTGAGCTGCGAATTTTTAGTGCGAGTGCATACATGCACGTCTGCTTCATAATACAACATTGAAGCTATAGTTTAGTGAGCAAACGTGCCGCCCTCGCCGTTTGATGGCTTGGAATTACAATAGGAATCGGATATGCGTGTTTAGACGTAGGTTGCATGTTCAGAGATCGGATATGTATCGGATTTAAAACCACATTTGGAAGTGGCTCAGATCGGATACGAAAAAATCGGATCTCGTGTGGATTGCCAGGCTGGGGGTCGGAGCCAGAGGAAGAGGCAACGGAGGACGGTCGGCGCAGCGCATCAAAGAGATTTATTTATTTCTACTCCATGAACTCGGAGGTGCTTTATCATGTTCGACGTGCACCCTCCTATGCACGAAACAATCTTGCCGCAAATGTTGCATTTTGCCGAGATTTCGTTCTATTTAGAAAATTGAAGCCACACTTTGGACCGCCGACGCACGCTATCCATGTTCGACTCGCTCGGCTATGCCAACACTTTCGGTGGACGCTTCTTCGTTGGTGTTAAGCAGTTTCTTCTTCCAGTCGGCGGACTGGGAATCGAAACTAGGAATCGAAATTTAAACTTTTGAACGATTCGGGGAAAATCGCAAAGCTAGTCCCGGTTCCAATCGATACTCGATACTCGATACCCAAGCCTATGGTTGACTACGGTAAACCTCGGGATAAACAGAGAGACTAATTAGCGTAGATGCCATTCTTCTTCTTATGTAACGAGTACATCTGGTGTTATAGGAAGTGTTCCTGGTTCCGGCTGACCTAATTTATGCAGCCTAATAGTCCTTTAACAGATTTGAAAATATAAATTAATAATGTGTTATGTGTATGCCAGGTTAAAGAGATGTGTTTTTAGTCTAGATTTAAACTGACAGAGTGTGTCTGCTTCCCGAACAATGCTAGGAAGATTGTTCCAGAGTTTAAGTGCCAAATAGGAGAAGGATCTACCACCTGCGGTTGATTTTGATATTCTAGGTTTTATCAGCTGGCCTGAATTCTGAGATCACAATAGACATGAAGGACTACAGTGCTTTAAGAGCTCGCTCAGGTACTGGGGAGCTAAACCATAAAGTGCTTTGTACGGAATTAACAAGATTCTATAATCTATACGATGTTTAACAGGAAGCCAATGCAGTGATGACAGAACTGGGCTAATATGGTCATACTTCCTGGTTCTAGTAAGAACTCTAGCTGCTGCATACTGTACAAGCTGTAGTTTATTTATCAAGCGAGCAGAACAACCACCCAGTAGAGCGTTACAGTAATCTAGCCTTGAGGTCATAAACGCATGAACTAACTGTTCCGCATTCTTCATTGAGAGCATATGTCGTAGTTTAGATATATTTTTAAGATGGAAGAATGCGGTTTTACAGATGCTAGTAACATGGCCTTCAAATGAAAGATTGGTATCAAAGAGCACACCCAGGTTCCTAACTGATGACAAAGACTTAACAGAGCAGCCATCAAGTGTTTGACAATATTCTAGGTTATTATGTGAAGAAGTTTTCAGTCCAAAAATTAGAATCTCTTTTTTTTTTTTTTTTTATATCAGCTATACATTCTGTTAATTTTGTGAATTGTTAAGTTTCAGGGCGCGAAGAAATATAGAGCCGAGTATCATCAGCGTAACAATGAAAACTAACGCCATTCTTCCTAATGATATCTCCCAAGGGTAGCCTGTACAGAGTGAAAAGCAACGGTCCTAGTACTGAGCCTTGCGGTACTCCATATTTAACTTGTGATTGATATGACATCTCATCGTTTATTACTACAAACTGATAACAGTCAGATAAGTATGATTTGAACCATGACAATGCAATTCCACTAATGCCAACATATTTTCGAGTCTATTTAAGAGAATATTGTGATCGATAGTGTCAAAAGCAGTACTAAGATCCAGTAACACTAATAGAGAGATACAACCACGATCTGATGATAAGAACAAATCATTAGTAACTCTAATGAGAGCAGTCTCAGTACTATGGTACGGTCTAAATCCTGACTGGAAATCCTCACAGATATTATTTCTTTCTTTCTAAAAAGGAACATAGTTGTGATGAAACTGCCTTTTCTAGTATTTTTGACAGAAAAGATATGAAATTCAAAATTCAAGATATAATTGCAAAATGTACTTTTATAAGGTCTTGATAGTTATAACATATAATTAAGCAATATCACAAGAAAGAGGGCTGTTTTTACAAATTTGAGCACAATTGCAAATGTGATATTGATTTTTTTTTTTCAACTGTTCAATAAATAATTTTATTTTTAAAACATTAATCTCAACATTATTTATGCATTTGTAATTGTACCGATTCAGATGCAGTTTCTGTTCCACCTCTGCATTGTAAAGATGAACTTTGTTGTTAGTGATTTCAATTGATTGGTATTATTTTAATTGTAATTACGGATTAAAAAATAAGACATTTCTCAGGCAGTAAATGTGGATCTTTCAGATGAATTTGAGGAGTGCTAGTCTGGGCCTTGATCTTGGTTTAGGTGGTCTTGACTACAACAGTAGTGTGTACGCACAGATTTGATCTTAGAGTGTGTATAAGCTTAAATCCACGGCAACGCTCATATTTATAACGGTCTTTGACGTGGAAAAGTGCTTATGTCATGTCAGGGTCTGAGCAGATGTATGCACTTTTCCTTGTCAGATTATTGCAGGTTTTTGGAAATGTAAGCTATTCTTGCAGCTTGCCATTATAAAATAAAAGGATTTGGATGATGACTGTTGATCATTTATATGTAAATGACATTAATTAGGTGTCGTTTACAATGCAGAGAACTGAAACCATTCAGCTGCGCACAAGTCAAAGATCAAATGATCGTAAGATCAAATTTAGGATGATTTCTGTGCAACATTTTATAAATGAGGCCCCTGATGTTTCAAAGTAGGGTTGCACGGTGTACCGGTACTACGGTAGTATCGCGATACCAAAGCTTCAAAATACTGGCGATGCCATTGTATTTTTTAAACGGTAGTATCGTCAGTACCGTAAGGAATGTTGTAAGTGAGGCAGGTACACTTCAACTGAACATACGTGCCTGCAAAAACATTACAAGAGACTGCCGTTGACTGTCTGCTGTGCCCTGTGTAGTAAATGCTCTGTAGAATTAGCGCCTTATTGTTTCCTGATGTTTCAGTTAATTTTGCAATGAGATAAAGTTGCCCTTGCACGTTGTTGTTCCCAGTGCATTTTATCTGGAGAAAGGGTCTGAAATTCACTTAATTAACATCATAAAATCTTTATATACTAATGAATTCTCACAGTTTTTCCGTTGCTCATTTGACCACTTCTGGAAAAGATTAAATAGTTTGTTTCTAGAAACATCTTTGCGAACACGATTCAGACAAATGCAATTCCATTCATCAATAAGCTATAGCGGCTTTGCACTCGGTTCTTATCAATCATATCAATCGTGATTTTATAATTATAAATGTATTATATGTTTTAATATACATACTGCTCTCCAGTCAGGGTTAGATATTTCAAGATAGGCTGGCAAAAATGCTCCTGATAGTTCGTGAAACGAGCAAGAGCGCTGTTTTTGTTTCGTTTCTAAATGAATCTGTTTTTGAACAAATTGGGTGAGTCACTGACTCACTAATCCATTCATTAAGTCATTTGCTTCGTTCCTGAATGAATCAGCCGTTTTGAACGAATCGGTTGAATGATTCATTGACTTAATCATTAACACTTGCTGCCACCTACTGGCTACTTTAGTCTCCCATCTAAAAGTAGGCCTAATCTATCATTTTTTTTACCATCTAAAAGTAGGTATATTCTATCATTTTTTTTTCCGCCAACATTTTTATTTCTATATTCAGATTTTTATATTTGAAACATTAATATCATAACATTATTTATGCAATTGTAATTTAAGTGTAAATGCTTAAATGCTACATCGTAATGTCAGTTCATACAGCTTCTGTGCAGATGAATTTGAATTTGAAGATGAATTTTGTTTACAATGATTCATTTGATTGATAATAAAAGCCTGTTATTCATTCTCATTAATGAAGTATTCAGAGAAAAATCTGGTCTGTTTTCATGTTTTTATGAAAGTTTGGTTCATTTTGTATACTGCATGGTATCGCGATACTACTTGGTATCGTGATACTTCAGCTGGTATAGTATCGTAAGACATTTTTATGGTATCGTGACAACCTTATTTCAAAGAACAGTTGTGACAATTGCAGTTTAGAGAATGTTAAGGCTGTTTCGAAAAATGACATGATAGTTTGAATGAATCCCTTCTCTTGGCTCGACCAAAGTCCCTTTAAAGGCAGGGTAGGTAAGAAATTTTGTTCCAAATTTGTTTAAACTTTCTATATATATACATGCATAATTAAAATGTAAGAACTCTGATAAAAAGAGTATAAAAATCGAGTGACTCTAGACCGTTTAATCTGTATTAAACACAGCTCATTATTTCCATCCGGGACGAAACATAGGATTGGCTTAGGCGGCTGTCACTCTCTCGCAACCTTGGCAACCACCCTTTTGCCACACATGACCTGCCCACTTGCGCGCGCACGTTTGATTTGGGGAATCCAAGAGGCATGGATCCTAGGAATACCAAAACAATGGCAGAGAAACAGCAAGCTAAATTCACAGTATCGGCCTATGCAGTTAGTGAAGGCAAACCAGGCAAAAAAAGGAAGACAGTAACAGTACAAGAAAAGGCAATGAACAAAAAGTCTTTGGATAAACAAAGAAATAAAACGCGAGTTAATATCGGCGTGGCTTTCCAGCGATGGCGAGAACTGAGGGAACTCAAGGGCTGAAAAGTGACTCCTTGATGGCTTTATTTCTGCTGGACAGGTAAATCTTTCTTTTTGTATTTTGATCATACATATTTTTTTGTTTATTTTTTCATGAAGCATGTGTCATTAGCACACGTAGCTGCGTAATATAGCTAACATAACATTACTTAGCGAGCCGTAGTAGAGACGATAAATAATGATAGCTATAGTGTTGAATTGTGCATAATTTTACCCTCTGTCTAACTCTTTTACCATGTTCACCTGTAAGTTTACCTGCACGTTTTTTTTTCGCCTTTGTTTTGTTTTTATATTCTCTACCTATGTTTACTGATGTCTTTATCTTGTATCTGTGTGTGTCGTACACACTTTGTTGTATGTGTGTGTTATTATTTTGTGTCTGCAATGCAGTTGTGAGTTGATATTTGAGTGTATGTTACTCTGTTGATCTGTAGAACAACGTATATGTTATGAATCTTACACGAAATTCATCTTCATCACAGTGTAAATGATGGTAATGGAAAAACGTGTATCATGCAACCTGTTTTTAGCTTTGCCTTATAGATAGCTCGTTAGCGAATCAAAAAATATATATTTTAAACTTTACCAATATCAATATGCTAGCTTGATAGTGAGTACTAAAATACATCTTGTTTGTTTATCTTCATAATTATAAAGTTATTTTTATTACATGTGATTCTGACATGATGTCACTACATGCCGTGCTCCTTCCTCTCCGCTCGTCTCAGGTAAATAATGCGTCTTCCAGCTCAGTGGTCGGAGTCACACGTTCATGCGTTTTGGGGGCGTGGCTTTGGAAGGAGCCCAGAAGGGAGGGGGTGGAGTGAATGGAAATAATGAGCTGTCTTTAAAACAGTCGTGAGAGGTCTACAGACACTCGATTTTTATACTTTCTTTTTCAGAGTACTTACATTTTAATTATGTATTGATATATAAATAAAGTTTAAACAAATTTTGAAAAAAAGTTTTTTATACATTTTTTTGCCTACCCTGCCTTTAAGACAAGTCATTTCACTCGGCGGCCATATTTGAAAAGCCTCTCGGGCATCCTGGGCATCATGCAGCTCCTATCTCTTTGAATGGGGAAACATCAGATTCTCCAAAACTGTTCGTCAACCTTACGATTAAATTTCATATTTGAAATCACCAATGAAATCTAACAACAACCGACTCATAAATATAGTTTCTAAACGCTCGAATCATGACAAAAAACCTGTATTTTTTTCAGGCTGGATCAAGCTAATGCGCATGCGCAGACCTAAATGCGCGTCTCTTCGGGGGCGCACGTCTGACTGTTTCTATAGAAACCGGTGATTCTAACGGCCGCTGAAGTGACGCGATGACTTTACCAGTCGGCGATTGGCTCTTTGCTTTAGAAGGCGGGACTTATTCCGCCATATTGCACGTTACACTTTCTCCCATTCAAAACAATAGAGTGCCCCAGGTATGACGTGTTTTTGTAGGCCAACCCGGAAGTTAGCAGCGCATGGGTTCCCTCGACTGAAAGCCTATTCATTTTTCCCATAGACTTTTGGAAAATCGCAGAAAATAAGCTCTGTGTTTAACAAAGGGTTATGACACTTACACGTTTTGTCTATCAAGATAATCTTTACAAGTTAACACAACATTTATAGATTTTGAAGCCTAAATAAAGTCGTCAGATATAAAAGGCTAACAGTAGGTTATAAACGGACTACAGCACACCATGGTCGCGGATCAACGTCGTTACCAGCAAGCGTCCTCAAACTTTATTTAGAAAACAACTCTATTTAAAAACATGCTCACTGATTATGATCTGCGCTGTGTATGAAGTCCCTTTTAGCAATTTGTTAGCAACCGCCGAATTTAAGACACAGTAAAAGTTTAAAAATCACAAGTGGGTTATAACTGGTGTGTTTTATGTCATAGATCAAAACGTGAAAGTATTTAGAGGCTTTGTTAACCACAGACCTTATTTCAGGCGATTTAGCAAAAACCCATTCAAAAAACCCATAGACTTGACGGCGTTGGAACCGGAAGTCCTAAAATGCTAACTCGCTTCCGGGTTTTGCCTACAAAAACGCGTCATCCCTGGGGCACTCTATACGAGTGACACGTCTTGTGTTATTCTATAGTCTTTGGCTTGACACATTGACATTACAGAACAGAATAGCTCTTTCAGCATTATCCCGAACACTGCATGAGTATGAATTGTATTCATGTCTCATAGAACGGAAGAGAGGTTCTCGGGAGCACATGTAAACGACACAGCCTACTTTTTGTCCTTCACATAAAAATCAGTCTACAGGCTGTGTCTTGAGCACCAAATCAGCATATTAGTTAGGGATGGGCATTTTTCCAAAATATTATATTCGAATATTTGGACTCGTAAAAAAAAAAACGAATATTCGAATATTCGTTTATTTAAATGAGGTTAAACGAGAAAGACGTTATTGTTTTATATTTATCAATATTTTGTAACCATTTCTGAACAAGCTTACGATTAGGAAATATACACAAGCTTACATTATATCTTAAGGTTTTTTTTTTTTTAGTTCAAAGCATTAAACAATATGTGTAAACAGAAAATATTAAGAACAAAAGCATTTAATATCAAGCAGCGCGAGCGGGAAAAATACTAATAAAGCAGACAGCGCCAGTTATTGTACAAAACGTACATAATACACTCGAGTCAGTATATGGTTATCGTGTTTATATTGTTTCACATGTTCATGTTGAGAAAAACAATAATATCCACATGCTCGGGTGAGAAAACGAGCCGTGCTGACAGACATTGCAGAGACACAAAGATAATAATAGCCTACATAACTGTGTGCTAAGCTAAGTTTCTAACAGTAGCACTTTATTTTCTGTTCGTAAATATATCTCCCTCGACGAAACTTAAAGGAAGCATATGTCTCAAAATCATTTTGCTATCAGATAAGTTATCATCTTGGCTCACTCGGGGATAACTTTCAGTTGCGCTTATCTGTCGTGAATGCAGTGATGGACAGCTGTCTTTCCTCACTCGACGGGTATTTAGATTTCATGTGCTTTCTCATTATGGTGTTGATATTATGATAACTCGGTTTCATTCATTAATTTGATCAAAAGTAATTCCATTTTGTAAAATCATTTTCATCCAAGTAATTCCAAACTTTGCGAGGCAGACGACAACATTATGTGACGATCAAATAAAATAAACTTGTTAAACACGCTCCACAGCGCCACCCGGTGCATTTAGTTATAACTGCGAGTTTTAGTGCTTAGGATTTATCATGGATTCACTGCATTTACGGCCAGCAAAGCAACATAGTAAAATTCGAGTAGTATTTTTATTTTTCGAATATTTATTACAGAACGAATATTCGACTATTTGTGCACATCCCTAATATTAGTATGATGTATATGGGATAAATATGTATGTATGTGGCTTTAATAAATGTTTGATCTGTTGTTTTTCAGGTGATGATCTGAAGTGCTGATGCAATCATACTCTGGAATAGATGGAGAGACAGAATTAATACTTACATTTTAGATGGTCCTTCTATCACTTTTTCTAATAAAATTGTCTTCTAAAATCAAAAATATTTCATCACTGAATTGATTATGCATTTTAGTTGCTATTAAATGTTCTTTTTTGCATCTAAAACTTTTTTTGTCCTGTGATTATCTACCTTTATTATCATTACTGTACATATGCAAATGTCTGGACCTTAAAAGAATAAGCTAAGACCCTTGAGCCCTGCACATTTTGTATGTCTCCCTCGTCCATCACACCTGATTCAACTCATGTGCTCATTAGTAGAGACAGCGAGACCTGAAATGGGTGTGTCAGAAATAGGGAGACATACAAAAAGTACAGGGCTGGGGGTCCTCCAGGACAGGTTTGGGAACCACTGAGCTAGACGTTATAGTACATATTAGCCCTCTGATGCATGAATTAAATCAACCCAACCCACATTTCAAAGCAATTTATATTTTTAGAAGTAGAACTGATAGTTGTGGATTCATCTCTTCTACTGGTTCACCAACACATAAAAGCTGCTTTCAAACTTTTTGTTTACTGTTGTAACACCCAATGATATCTGTATACCGCTTTCCCCCTCGAGTCTTTAAAAGTAGCAGAGTCAAAAACTGTTTAAAAACCACTCAGATTCCTGATATCTCTTCTTAGCAGCAAGAATTCATCTTTTAAAATGCCTGTTAACTTCAGTAATATTATGTTAGAATGCTAATTGCGAACATTCTCCTACTGCTGCCCACTAAAACAGTGTCAGTTTCACTGCGTTCCAGAAATTACCAAATAATTTCAGTAAACGATCCCAACAAATTGCATCAGCGAACAACTCACTTCAGAGAGACTAAAGTGTACTGTAAATCCCAAACAGTTCAATAAGTATTGCCTACATATTGCTCAAAGACTGAACTGACACTCACTTTTTTTCTTCTCAAAGTTTGAATTCTAAAGAGATTGAAATTGTTTTTAGGGCCGCCATGCAGCAAATGGCTCCATATGTAGTGATAACCTCCATTTTAAAAGCAGTTTTCACATATAAGTTCTGAGTCAAAATATAACTTTGAACCTAATGCAAACATGAACATATTTTAAATCCAGAGCTTGGCTTAATAGCTTTTATAAACTGCTCAATTTCGTCCCCAGAACAAAAAAGAAAACACTAATTATATTCTCTGTTTGCACACACCATAGTCACTAACAAAACAATGTAGTCACACAATCCAACATTTTGTTGCTGTTCAGTGTATGTAAGAGTATTTTCACAGCATATTGCACTTCTAAAATATGTCTTTTAAGTGATTTATGAAACCCTTTTTGTCCAATCAAAACAAACTTGGTCTACAAACTTTCTTTAAACTTATTGTAGTATATCTTAGCAGTAGCTTTTTAATTTAGCATGCTGCTCTCTTGTCTGGTGTCATGAAAACAACACAGTCGCTATGATGCAAGACTTGTGCTTGTGTTGCAGTGTTAATTAAAGCAGTGAAGATTACTTGCCCTTTTACATCTGAAGTCCGAGTTTAGCTGTGACCTCTGGGCTACGGTCTTTCCCGCAAGTGTATGTTAGCATAGCTCATAATTAGGCAAATAAACACACAAAAAAACACTTGAAACAAGGAAAACTGTGACTGTATTCATGTTCAACATTTTACAACACTGTTTTCAGCTAGTTGTGTGATAGTACATCTTACACGCAAAATGAAGACTAATTATTCATGTTGATTTGAGTTCTCTGTAGATTTCCGTTTGAACATACAATTTTGTTTCGGGAGAAAACAGAACACGTTGGTCTTTTTTTTTAAACAGTGTCATAGCTGCTAACATCGCTAACCATAAATAAACATTTTATTTTCCCTAGGCAGACTAGTTAATAGCCTGCCTGTCAACATTAATGGGTTAGTTCACCCAAAAATAAAAATTCTGTCATTAATGACTCACCCTCATGTCGTTCCACACCCGTAAGACCTTTGTTCATTTTCAGAACACAAACTAAGATATTTTTGATAAAATCTGAAAGGCCCCCTTATCTTAATTTAAATATCTTAATTTATATTCCGAAGATGAACAATAGTCTTACAGGTGTGGAACGACATGAGGGTGAGTAATTAATGACTGAATTTTCATTTTTGGGTGAACTGTCCCTTTAATAATACTTGAAGAGCTACTAAACCCTTTGAATAGCTCCTTAAATTTTATTAAAGCAGTTTCAGACTGATTTAAATACGTTACCTTTTTTTGTTTTTTTAATTTACAGTATGTGTCTGTTGACAATCTCCTAACCCAGTCAACAACTTAGTGTTGGCCCACATCTGGTACGCATGGAATCCACATGTCTGGGCCGACACTATGTTGCTGTTTGGGAAAACAGTAAAACCCACTGTGCATCACAAGAAATAAAGGTGCGGTCACATTTACTGTTAGGCAATTTTTCAGCATCAAAATACGGTCATTTCAAAAGGAATCCACACAATCGGAATTTTTACATGAGGGTGAACAAATTCTCCACAAAAAATTCGCAGCTCACGAAATTTGCCACATATACAAGCAGAAAGCTGTTTGGTTTGAAAGTGACTTCTGTGTAAGCTGTGCTTCATACGTTGCTAAATTGCGAAATTTCGCTAATATGACCGCACATTTAAAGGGTTAGTTCACCCAAAAATTTAAATTTTGTCATTAATTACTCACCCTCATGTCGTTCCACACCCGTAAGACCTTCGTTCATCATCAGAACACAAATTAAAGGGATAGTTCACCCAAAAATGAAAATTTGATGTTTATCTGCTTACCCCCAGAGCATCCAAGATGTAGGCGACTTTGTTTCTTCAGTAGAACACAAATGATGATTTTTAACTCCAACCGTTGCCGTCTGTCAGTCAAATAATGCTAGTGGATGGGAACATCTACAATAAGAGTAAATAAAACTTGCTTAGACAAGTCCAAATTAAACCCTGCAGATTGTGACGACACATTGATGTCCTAAGACACGAAACGATCGGTTTGTGCGAGAAACCGAACAGTATTTATATCATTTTTTTACCTCTAATACACCACTATGTCCAACGGCATTCATCACTCGATTCGTTTGGTCTGATCGCGCTCTGACAACGGCAGTGATGTCTCGCTCTCATTGAAGTATATGCGCGAGACATCACTGCCGCCGTCAGAGCGCGATCAGACCTGACGAATCGAGTGATGAATGCCGTTGGACATAGTGGTGTATTAGAGGTAAAAAATGATATAAATACTGTTCGGTTTCTCGCACAAACCGATAGTTTCGTGTCTTAAGACATCAATGTGTCGTCACGAGCCGCAGGGTTTAATTTGGATTTGTCTGTCGTGTTTTATTTACTCTTATAGTCCAAGTTCCCGCTGACTTGCATTATACCACTGACAGACGGCAACGGTTGCAGTTAAAAATCATCATTTGTGTTCTACTGAAGAAACAAAGACACCTACATCTTGGATTGGCTGGGGGTAAGCAGATAAACATCAAATTTTCATTTTTGGGTGAACTATCCCTTTAAGATATTTTTGGTGAAATCCAAGCGGTATCCGACTCGTCCATAGACAGCAATTTAACAACATTTAAAGCGACGAGAATACTTTTTTAAAACAGTCGACGTGACTGCAGTGGTTCAACCATAATTTTATGAAGCGACGAGAATACTTTTTGTGCGCAAAAACAAAAAAATAACGACTTTATTCAACAATATCTTCTCTGTCATTCTCTTACGCTGTTTACGGTTCAGTATTGGCCGACGCTGTTCACGCGAGCAGCATGACGCATGCATGTGTTGCTGACGCAGGAACCGGCCAATAATGAGTCGGCATTCTGACATAAAACCTGGAAGCTCTGAACGTAAACAGCGTAAGAGAATAAGAAAGAAGAGAGGATATTGTTGAATAAAGTCATTATTTTTGTTTTGTTTTTGTGCACAAAAAGTATTCTCGTCGCTTCATAACATTAAGGTTGAACCACTGCAGTCACGTGGACTATTTTAACGATGTGTTTATTACCTTTCTGGACCTTTCTATATCTCACAGATTTCATCAAAAATATCTTAATTTGTGTTCCGAAGATGAACAAAGGTCTTACGGGTGTGGAACGACATGAGGGTGAGTAATTAATGACATTTTTGGGTGAACTGACCCTTTAAGCCTGTGATTCCAGCAATTTTTCACTAGTGTAACAGTTCAAACACTAAGAGTGACAAATATGGGTCAATATCAAGGCACTGCATAACTTGCATGATTATGACGTTGTTTCTTTTTCTCCTGTTTGTGGCAATTATTCCAAACTCTCATAGGCTGGCAGTGATAGGAAATGGCTGCCTCCCTTGGGAGTCAAATCACAAGATCAAGTTGTCAGGACTTGGCAAATAGACTCTACAGTTGTACATGGTGTGTGTGAATGCGGTTGTGGTTCTGTATCTAAAAGAATAAGCTGGGAACACAGTGGGATACAGTTGGACAGGAGTCACTGATGTCCCTCTACAATAAATATAGACTCCTGAGCTGGTAGGTGAGCTTTGGTGGATTAAGTCTTTGTTTCTGTGATACTGGATCTTTAAATGTGAATAGTATACTCTTGTAAATTTAATTTAAAACATCACGTACTGCAGCATTCTCTCAAAATACTCTCTCGCCGTTTCGCGTCGGTCAATCAATCCCATCGAATTTTTAGCGCGATGCTATTCCAGAATGGCTTGATGTCATTTGGCATTTTTCCCATTATGTTTGAAAAGACAAATCGTGGGACAAACGTTACAAATGAAAGTCTATTACATGTTTCTGCACATCCAGACAAGATAAACTGCAACTGAAAAATATCTCTGACGGCAAAAAGGCATTTTCGTAGATGGCGAGTGAGCCACCACCTGCAGGTTTGGTTCACCGGGTCTTTCCGTCTTCTAGAGCTCCCTTTTTCAATCCAGGCAGACGTGGAAAACCTCTGGTGGATATCTGTCTGTGCGGCTGAGTGAATATACAACATCTTCAGGAAACACGAGAAGAAGAAGAAGAAAAAAAAAAAGGAAGTAACAAAATAAAGTTTTTCCTCTCGTTGGGAATAACAGGTCTGGGTCATTTAAAGTCTCCCTGCCGATCGTTTTCCGTTTTGACGCGTGGGTCAGCAAGCAGCGGTGGTTTTCATCTCAGTTCATGAACTGCGTGTAGCCCTCGGCTCCTGTCACTATCACATCCATCCAGATCCTCATGGCCTCTGCCGAGGGGGCCACCATGTAATACAGTCTGTCGTGCGTCTTCACGCAGAAGGTCAGGGAGGGGTTGGGGCTCTGCATTCAAAAAGACACAATCAGATCAGTGAGAAAGCCACGTATGGAGCGCATCGTTCATTCGGTTAAGGCGTGAATTATCTGCTGTTTATCCATTAGGGACGTCAAATTGACTTTAATTAAAATTCAATTATTTAATCATGCAAAGTGCATGTGGAAGACTCCAAATACTACATGCACTATTGTAACTGCAATTAAAACTAGTACACACATTAATATAATAATAATATAATCTGTTAATTAAATAAACATAAGAAACATGCTGTTATTTATTCATTTATATTTAGTCCAATTTAATAAAAATTTTCAAGCTTTAATAATAATAATAATGTGTATGAATAATGCAGATAAAATTTTGTTGTGTGGATCAGATCATATAATATATAGTTTTATTTATATTTATACTTTATAATACATATATTTAATAACTACAATCAAAATGATTATAACATTTTAAAAAATCAATTTAATTAAATGAGTAAACAAATGTACTGATATTTAAAGTATCAGTATTTTCATCTTAATAAATATATTTTAATGCAATTATATTTAGTATGAATGCAAATTATATAATTTAATATTTCTGAATAATATAGTAATATATATATATATATATATATATATATATATATATAATTTCATATTTCACATTTGATTTTGAACTTAAGTTTATGTTTATTGTAATAAAACTGAAATTGTCTGTCAAATTTTTTAGCTTCATGTTATCGGCATTCAATAATTCACCTCACAAACTCACAAAAGCATGTTTATCCTCACTGGACGCGAACCTGTGTTTATTGTAGTCTTGGTTGTATTTTCTTTTACATTATTTTGCCCATGATTTCAGAGAATGAGGCTGTGTCATATTCATGTTGGCATATTTAGCTGTTTTTTAACAAGTGACAGATCACCAAAATGCTGCAGTGTTTGATTGGACACACTGCCTTTGATCTATTTTTTAAATGTCGATAGCTTGTTTAATTTATTTTATAGCTTATCATCACGTTGTATTTTAACACACTATTATGGCATTTGTGCTCTTGATTGTTTTGGGCCTGTTTTATAAGCCAAAGCTGCATCTATGTCTACATCACATGATACGTGTTTAAGCCCCGGGTGATTACTGATCTCTCTTGAGCTAAAATGGATTAATCGAATGTCATAACACTTAATTAATAATCATTGATTAAGCATTAGCATCTCTAATTTCAATACATCTGCATAAGTAGAGTAGGAGGTGCTTGTTAAAAATGATAATTAGTTCTCACCAAAACACTCATTATTAAAGAGCTTTTCAGACAATATAAAAATCATTCAATAGGCAACAAATCTAATCAAATGACAAAGGGATTCTTGTTTCCACCATGGAATAATAAGATAACTGCACCTTTTTATCTCAAAATTCTTTTTCAACAAAGACTTTTTTCCTTGCAACTGCAAGTTTATATCACATAATTCAGACTTTATATCTTACAGTTGCGATTTGAACTTAGATTTTTTTAGTTATAAACTCGAAAGTGAGAATTGTGAGATAAAAGGTTGCAATTACTTTTTTATTTGCATGTTTATATCTTACAATTCAGACTTTTTTTCTCGCAATTACAAGTTTATATCTCAATTCTGACTTTATAACTCACAATTGCAAGTCAGATTTGTGAGTTATAAACTTGCAATTGCAAGAAAAGTCAGAATTGTGAAATAAAAGTTTGCAATTACTTTTTTATTTGCGTGTTTATATCTTACAATTCAGATTTTTTTCTCAATTACAAGCTTATATCTCACAATTCGGACTTTATAACTCACAATTGCGAGTCAGATTTGTGAGTTATAAACTTGCAATTGCAAGGAAAAATCTGATTTGCGCAATTGCAAGAAAAATGTCAGAACTCTGAAATAAAAGGTCGGAATTACTTTTTCATTTGCGTGTTTATATCTTACGATTCCCCCCAAAATTTCTCAATTACAAGTTTATATTTCACAATTTGGACTTTAGAACTCGTAACTGAGATTTGCGAATTATAAACTTGCAATTGCGAGGAAAAAGTCAGAATTGTGAGATATAAACTCGCAATTGGGATAAAAAACTCAGAAATATGAGTTTTTGTAACTCAAAATTCTGAGATATAAACTCACAGTTCTAAGAAAAATCAGAATAGTGAGCTATAAACTCAGAACCACGAGAAAAAAAGTTAAAATTCTGAGAACAGAATTGTTAAATAAAAAGTTTCAATTATTATTATTATTTTTTTATTCTGTGGCAGAAACAAGCTTCCATAGTTTCTGAAACTGACAAGGAGTGAATTATGTTATGGCTTCCAGTTAATGCCGGTTAACATTATACAACGTGAAGCTGACGGTGTACAATATACCACACAACTGCTTCTGTGGGGCTATTACGTTATATACACACTTAGCATCTCATCACAGGTGGGAGTAGTAGAGAAACACTTAAGGGAAATGCACAGGTTGTAAATTACATTCTCTCATCCTCAGTAACTATGCAAAAAAACAAATATGCACTTTAAAAATTGGCCTCAGTTAAAGTGCAAATAGTCCAGTTATTCAAAACAATACAACACGAGGTATGCTAATTAGTCACAAGGGAGTAAGTGTGTGAAAAATGCAAGAATTAGAGCAATTTCTCCTTTGAGCAAACATGCAGGATAGGGCGATAGTGGTGGAGAAGTGATACGTACGTTTGTCAAATTCAGATTGAAAAATCCTTTCTGTGAAAACAGTCGGCAAAGCAAAAGAATGAAGAAAAAGAGGGGTGGGGGATATTGACAGCAGAGTTACAGCATAAGAGACAAAAGAGAAGAAAGAAGCTAACAGAAAAAGATCAAATGAAATGGTGCAACAGGAGTGCAGAGCAGAAAAACAGCGGGAGATGCGAGCTGTGCTTATACGAGGGTCTCGTATCCGATAGGGGGCCGTACCTTTGTGGCACTGCGCAGGTGATCGTAGTAAACCTCCTCAATAGCCTGGAAGTAGATGACGCCCTTCAATTTGCTCTCGTGTTTATCTGCGAACAGGAGAAAAAGAGATGTCATGCTGCGAAAAATGGTTCCCTTAATGAGAATTTTATTGCAATATTTCTGTTTAAAGTGTGTTTTTAATATCAAAACAAGACAAATGAACTCCAAAAGCAAAAGCGAATAAGATATGTTCTGCGAAAACAAGCATTTCCAAGTATTTTTACTGGAAAACAAGACAAAACTACTGATTAACACAATGTTTTGCACAGCGAAGGTTTCAAAAGCAAATAAGCCCCCACTCCCCTGGAGAATAATGATCTGGTAAGCACCGATGTGACCTTGTTACTGCAGTGCAACCCCTTCATTTTCAGTCCGCGCAAAAATAAAGAGCGAGAGCTCACGCTTTCCCGAGCGCCACGGCTGGATGATGAGCACGATTTCCTCAGCATTGCGGCAGATTTCATCACCATCAGATAGCAAGCGGACGGGCTTCTGGTTATTTGTATGCCCCTAGCTAACCCGAGGCTATCGGAAATCATGGCAGCCACTGTGAGCTTAAGAATTACTAATTATCCGTATCCCCCCACTGCTGGATTCACCCACAATCCACTCTTTGTTCTGCCCTCGTTTCTTTCCCCAACCTCAGGGGGGACGAAAGCGTAACGACACGTTTGCGGAGCGGCATTAGCATAGTGCACAGTAAGGAGGATGTTGGAAGGCGACGCTGCGGTACACATACCGGCGTAGTAGGAAAATGTCCTTTTAAGGCGATCAAAGACGAACCAGCGCTTCCTCCAGGATTTGATCTTCCCTCCCATCTTGACAAGATAGCCCTTGCACATCTTTTCGGTGAGAATCACGTGGTAGCACGTGTCCACGCTGTGACCTGAGGACTCGATGTGGGAACGGAGGTCAAACTCCTCTTTGCGAATGGGCAGGTATCGTGTCATCGGACGGGCCTGGGAATCAACACACATTTTTGTTATGATGATTAATGACATGATGTGGTTTTCAGTTCATTTCTTCAAAAATGCTTCAAAAAATGCAGTTCATACATTCAGTAATTTAAAAACACCTCTTTTATGAGGAGCACATTTTTAATATCTGAATTAAGATTCTTTCTGATATTTTTTGGTGTGGCATAAGGTCAAAAACTGTCCTAAAATCATATATATATATATAAAAAACGTAGTTTGGCATAATCATTTATTATTACTCCTCAGAGTTATATATATATACACAGTCAAAAGTTTGGAAACATTACTATTTTTAATGTTTTTGAACAGTCTCTTATGCTCATTAAGGCTGTATTTATTTCATAATAAATACAGAATAAACAATAATATTGTGAAATATTATTACAATTTAAAATTATGGTTTTCTATTTTAATATACTTCAAAATATAATTTATTTCTGTGATGCAAAGCTGAATTTTCAGCGTCATTACTCCAGTCTTCAGTGTCACATGATCCTTCAGAAATCATTCTAATATGCTGATTTATTATCAATGTTGGAAACAGTTGTGCTGCTTAATATTATTTTATAGCCTGTGATACTTTTTCAGGATTCTTTGATGAATAAAAAGTAAAAAAATATCAGCATTTATTTAAAATAGAAATCTTTTGTAACAATATACACTACCGTTCAACAGTTTGGGGTCAGTAATTTTTTTTCTTTCTTTTTTTTTTTTGAAAGAAATTAAAACTTTTATTCGGCATGGATGTGTTAAATTTATAAAAAGTGATAGTAAATAATTATATTGTTAGAAAAGATTTATATTTTGAATAAATGCTGTTATTTTTAACCTTTTATTCATCAATGAATCCTGAAAAAAGTATCACAGGTTCCAAAAACATATTAAGCAACACAACTGTTTTCGACATTGATAATAATTGAGTGTCAAATCAGCATATTAGAATGATTTCTGAAGGATCATGTGACACAGTAATGATGCTGAAAATTCAGCTTTGCATCACAGAAATAAATTATATTTTAAAGTATATTAAAATAGAAAACCACAATTTTAAATTGTAATAATATTTCACAATATTATTGTTTTTTCTGTATTTATTATGAAATAAATGCATCCTTAATGAGCATAAGAGACTTTGTTCAAAAACATTAAAAATAGTAATGTTTCCAAACATTTGACTGGTAGTGTACATGGTACAACCAACATGCAGGAACAAAAAAACAAACAAAACAGACCCTCATAGTGACTGCGTGTCAAGGTCAATATCAGATAAATTATATTATCTTTTGGACTATATGTAAACATATTTATATAATAGTTTAATGGCTTAGTTAAAATTTTTTTTAGTTAAATACCTTATTCAGGGCAATACTAAATAAAAAAACAAAAAACAATTTTTATGATCCCTCTTATTTTGCTAAAATTACCATAATTTAGCAGATTCTGCAACTGCACAGTGTATGTACATTTATGATAGCAACTGTATTTATAATATTTTGGTCACACTTTCGATTAGGTTCCATTTCTCACTATGATAACTAAACAGATAACTTTGTTTTTATTAATTCTCATAAATCATGTTTTTTATTGTGCATTCCAAGTAATATCAATCAAACTGCAGTTGGGTCGTTTTAAGTAATAATAACTAAAGAAATAGAGGTAACTTACAAAATTTAAGTTCATTGAAAAAAAGCGTTTTTTTGGTGCAACCAAACCAAGTAATTGCTTTGTAATTGTATTTAAAACACACTCAAACACACACACACACACACTCACAGATGCACACATGCATGCACGCACACATACTGTACACACACTCACACAAAAACGCAAAAGAACAAACAAGGGTTCAGACGTGTAATGTAAGTCGTGTATGGTGTACAAGGACTAGCAGGAGTCGAAATTATAAATCCTCGATCACTTTTAGTCAGCTTTAACGAAACTCCCCTCAGCTAGCGCGTCTTTTCGCAGTGACTAGCAGTCTTGTCACCTGACCTGAATACTGCACGCTGATTCGCTAAAACAGACTTATCGGGTTGTGTACACCAGTGGTTCCCAACCACGTTCCTGGAGGCCCCCCAACAGTGCACATTTTGCATGTCTCCTTTGTCTGACATACCCATTTCAGGTCTTGGAGTTGCTATAATGAGCTGATGACCTGAATCAGGTGTGTTTAATTGAGGAAACATGCAAAATGTGCAGTGCTGGAACGTGGTTGGGAACCACTGGTGTACACAAACAACAAGGGTGCTTGTCGGTTTCTGCTATGAAACATGAACTCACGATGCCTTGACAGTATTTAGTATTTAGGGTTCAGAACGTGCTATATGTGGAGAATAACGCACGGCAGTCAGTTTTTTTTTTTAAAACGTGGCATTTATCGGTTTTTGCAAATGAACTCTTAACTATGACTTTTGCCTCAAACTCCTAATTACAGCTCATTAATTGTTAGTAAAATAGTTAAGTTTAGGTATTGGGTAGAATTAAGGGATGTAGAATATGGCCATGCAGAATAAGGCATTAATATGTGCTATAACTAAAATAATAACTAATAAACAACCAATATCTATCTATATAACTAGTAAATAGTGAGAATTATACCTTAAGGTAATGTGTTAACAATATTTTTTATATAAAAGGTTTAAATTAAATTACTAATGAAAATGATTAATTAAATTTAATCAATTAAATTACTAATTAAATTAAAAACGAATGACTACTATGTGTGCACCCTCATGTAAAGTGTACGAAATGTTTTATTTTACTTGATGGTTACACTACATGGCATTAAATTTAATCTTTCCTTGCAAATGGTATAAATGTTTTTCAAAATCATATGAAATACAAAGAATCTCTAAAAACTCTAACCACTAATTCATTAACAGTACAAAATGAATCCATTAAATCGACAGTACTAGTACTCTCGGCATCTCCTCACCTGAGAGAAGTTTTTGGCCCTCATCTTCACCTCCTTCTCTATCAGCTGCTGTCTGTGTACGGTCTCCTCCTGCAGTCTCTTCTCCGCCTCCTCCCTTCTTCTTCTCTCTTCCTCTAGCATGAGTTTACGGGTCTGAGTCTCTCGTTCCTGCGGGCCAAAAGAGGGCAGCGGTTATTATACGTGACTGAGAGTCAAGAAAGATGAATATTGTGACTGTATGCTACGACTCACTCTGGACTCAATGAGTCGAGCTTTCTCCAGTTGTGCCTCCTTCAACATCTTCTCCATCTCTTCGATCTTCAGTGCATCCATACCACTGGCACTGTGAAACACACAAAACTTCAGTCAAAGTCTCCATCAACTATATCGAGGGGGGAATTCACTATGCAGTGTTTGAACCAAGACAGCCAGACATTTAAATACTAGTTGCGCAACCGTTCAGCGAATTCACCCCTCGGTCATCTCTTTGGTGAATGATGGAATTGAGACCAGTAGCACCGAGACCGGCGGATTACGAAACATTTCGTCATATATGAAAATACAGCTGGATCGAACATACAGTACAAGCATGAAAATCTGCCTTGAAACATTAAGTGAAGCACATGTGGACTATAAATACAGAAAAAGAAAATGTGTAGTGGATTACTCTAGAGAAGAAGCCCAGACTAGCTTGAAGCTTTAGAAAGACAAGAGTAAACAAACAGCTTGAGAACATTTCAAGTAAACAAATACTCTCCAGAGAGAGAAATAGCTGAAGGCCGTCTGTTTACAAAGCCGTTGTGCCCCGGTCCGGCTCCACCGATCCGCCGCTTCACTGTACTTTACAGGCTTTTGTTTACAACATCTTCACACATTTCCCATGATAAAGCTTGTAACTAAAGACAACATGTCAGTGTCAAACTGGGTTGTGGGCCATTCACAAATGAATTGAGAATGCCTTTGAAATTCAATTCCTGAAAGTACACTTAAAAAATAATGACATCAAAATAATTCATATACCGACTATGAATGTAGTTTTTAAATAATACACCACCGTTGGAAAGTTTGGGGTCAGTAAGTTTTTTTTTTTTTTTTTTTTTTTTTATATATATTTTGCCACTCAGTCTGGCCAGAACACGCCAGACTGAGTGGCAAAATATCCTGCGACATGACTAGATATAATGGGGGAACCTGCAGAAACGGGAGTAAATTAAAGGCAGTTGGACTTGACAGTGTTCCTTACAACTCACCAAAGAAGCAGTGAATCATGAACACTGACATGTGGCCAGGAATCAGGTTTTCTGACATTTATATATATACCTGATTTCAATGCTAGGGAAATACGTAAAGCAAAGCCTGTGAACGCTTTATCTGCTAGACAACACTATAAATACAATATAGGTAGATATAAGTGATAATCCCGATTTAGATCATTGTTATATGTATCATCCAGCCCTAAAACTTGTTAAAGCACCAAGTCATTATAGACATAACATTATGACTTTCTGTGAAGCTGCTTGGAAACGATGTGTACTGTGAACAGCTATACAAATAAATATATAATCTATCTATCTATCTATCTATCTATCTATCTATCTATCTATCTATCTATCTATCTATCTATCTATCTATCTATCTATCTATCTATCTATCTATCTATCTATCTATCTATCATCTAAACTTTCTTTGTCCCACTTTGTAGAACACAAGGCTCACCATAATGGATGTTTTTTTTTAATAAATGCTGACAAAAACAATTTAAGATGGTAAATATTTAATTGATTTTATATCAATATTTTAATTTACTTAAAACGGTAACTGCAAATCCACATTCGCTGCCTGAAGTCCAGTTGTTTCTGTGAATTGCAGCAATCCATTTGCTTCTCTTTTCTGTAGCTTTCAGCAGTCTGTAAAAGATAGCTCCGATTTCTTGTTGAATCTATTTGTACAGTCGATCGCACAGCTCTTTCCCATTTTAGATGCGTTTTGTGTTATTTGCAGAATTCACACTGAATACCAACACTTCCGCTTAGTCTTTTTGCCACTCAGTGCAAATTATTTTCATGATTTCTCACATTTTTTCTTTTGTCAAATCAACTTTAATAATTAATGTGGTTCAGATAACATAATATTTTGAGTTTCTGTTGATTAAACCAATAGCCTTCATTAACTAAAATTTTTAATTTCAATGAACTCAAAATTTTAAGGCAACCAGGTAACTTACTTTTTTTTTTAAGTTAAATCAACAATTCTTTTGCACAGTGTCAGTGTAACTGCAGTGACTTCTGTTTTAAATAAATGCTGATTAAATATTAAAATAGAAAAGTTAGTTTAAATTGCAATAATATTTCACAATATTACTGTTTTTACTGTATTTTTATCAAATAAATGCTGCCTTGGTGAGCAGAAGAGAATCTTTTGAATAGTAGATTACATTTAATTTTTCAGTATGAATTTCTCATATATGTTACAGAACACACATTATATTAGGTAATTCCAGAAGAATATGACATAATAATTAATATTAATGTTAATAATCAATAAATGAGCTTTGTATTTCAATTTTCCATACAAGCATATACATGAATTACATTATATTTAATAAATTAATACATTTTTATTTTATGAACCCTGAAGCACTTCGTCACCAACATTTCACAGAATGCTCTCATTTACCCTAAAGTCTTCGAAATGGAGACAAACAACATAAAGCAGACTTTCCTTATTAATTATGCATTTTTTAGTGTGTAGAAGAAAATCTGTTATGTGACCGTACTGAATTTTTTTGAATAACAATTAAGTGCATTCATTTTCCTGTCATTCCACATCAAATTGCTTTCTAACATCCTCTGCGGCATGACCAATTCCATTCAAATCACACTCATGAACTGAATTCTGAATTTCGCTCAGCCTTGGTGTCACGTGTCGGTGTTTGCACCTTATTAATTGTTGGTTTTGCAACCAATTAAACCCATATTTCCTTATTATTGACTAATATGTTATTTATAAATTTCAGGTTCATATGAAAATGTAGCAGGACATGTTATTGCCATACTTGTATGTACAAGTACAATGGATTACACTTATATGCAGAGAGGGGGCTGATGAAGAGCAGAGACAAAAAAAAAAAAAAGGGAGTACATTTATGACAGGAGGGTTGATAAGCAAACAGTAAAACCTCAGGCATGTGTTTATGGAAGACTCTTTTCAGTTGTTAACATTTTTGCAAGCCCAATTAGTCCTATGTGTTCTCTGACTGTCCCTGTTAAACGGAAGCCGACAAGACGACCGTTTCCACGCAGCTCCGTTTAACCCAGCAACAACCTACAAGCTTAAAGATGTATCTTCACAGAGTCCGTTTAACCCAGAAACAACCTAATCTGTAGCCTCAGGCATCAAAGTCGTTCATTTGTTCTTTCCTTTTCGTAGGAAAGTGGGCGGGATGAAGCACGGTCGCTGCATTCTGATTCCCAGCTTCTACACACAATGAGTGTTTACATCCATGTGAATTTATCGAAAATATACATTAATATTACATATATAAATATACATGTAATATTACATACATTTTTAATAATATATGCAACTGTTTGGGCTCATGAAGATTTTTTTTATTTGAAAGAAATATTAATATTTAAAATATTAAAATAGAAAACAGCTATTTTAAATTGTAATAATATTTTACAATATGATTGTTTTAACTATTTTTGAACAAATAAATACAGCCTTTATGAGCATAAGAGACTTCTTTCAAAAACATTTTAAAAATCTCACTGATCCCAAATTTGTGCACAGTAGTGTACATTATATTTTTATATAAGTTATAATATTTTTTTAAGATTTATATATTATTTTTATTTAAAATAATATAATTTGTCATAATCAAAGCCCTCACAATTACTGATAAAAGCAATGTTTAAAATGATGACCTTGCTTTACATATTAAAAATAAAAATGTAATAATTTAAAAAAATAATTAAACTGATTTTAAATGAGCTTTAATAATAAAATAAAATAAAATAAAATAAATAAAATAAAATAAAAATGCCAATAAATATGACTCATATACACTCCCTGTGATTTGGAGTCTCAATTTGGAGCATACTCACTAAAAGTCATTAAGCAGATGGTTGATAATTTAGCCTGGGACAGGCATGCGGAGAAAAACCACGGGGCCGCCCCTAATTCCTGTCACAGAGCCATTGGCTAAGTGTTCTGAGAAAGTGATTTAGGAAATGTCGAACCTGGACATGTTGTCGGGAGAGCAGGCAGAGTTGTTTCCAGTGGAGATGCTTGTGTCCATGCTGTCTGAGCTCTCCAGGCTGAGGGTGTCATACGGTTGTTCCCCAGAAGAGGGCGCTGTGTGGTGCAGGATGGAGTGGTGCATGACTGGCGCGGAGGTTGACGAAAAGGGATTGTTGAGTTGAGTTTGAGAGCCATGGAGCGCCTCCCACTGGCACTGAGCCTCTACTGCAGCCTTCTGCTTCAGTTCGGCCAAACGCCTCCGCTGCTCCTCAATAACCTGCTGACCTGATGTAGATAAATCACATACATGAAAGTCAGATCCACAGACTGGATATGCACTGAACTATGTGAGCAAAACTGAGCAAACTAAGCATTTATAGGTCAAAGATAACTGCCAAACCCTACTGCATAGTGACTACATAGTGCTTTGAAACCCAAGTGACTGCACATCCATTTAGGATGGCACAGTTTGCCCACAATTATTGCTCCACTATGCCTCACACATACACATATAAAATATGCAACGTATGTGTGCTGAATAAACAGCCCAAGCAGTACCTCTGATTGAAGATCCCTTTGTGCACTACCAGTCAAAAGTTTCAACTTATCTACTCATTTTTTATTACATTTTAGAATACTGAAGTCATAAAACTAAGAAATATTAAAAAAAAAAAAATAAATCAATAATTGTCATCAAAATATAATCATTTTTTAACAAATAAAATTAAATTAAATTACACGCATAGTAAAATTAAATTTATATAATTAAAATAATATTTAAAATAATATTTATGCTCCCTATTATTTGGGAATTATGTAGTAACCACAACATTTTTTAAATAATGAAAAAAAAAAAAAAAAAAAACCTAATTAAACTGATCTTATATTTGGGATAAAATAAAATAAAATAAAATAATGGGAATTATGTAGTAACTGCAAAAAAAAATTAAAAAAAAAATTAAAATTAAAGAATTAAAAAATGCATAAATAAAAAATAAAATAAAATAAAATAATCCCTGTGATATGGGAATTATGGAGTAACTGCAAAAAAAGTAAAAAAAAAAAAAAATAAATAAAATGAAAGAATTAAAAAAATGCATTAATAAAAAATAAAATAAAATAATCAGTGAGATATGGGAATTATGTAGTAACTGCAAAAAAAAAAAGTTTAAAAAAAATAAAGAATTAAAAAATGCATTAAAATAATAAAAAAAATGTTGTCTTCATAAGTAGAAATGAGATTAGGTTCAATGTATATTTGCATAAAAAGTCATTTCAAGCATTTAAGCATAAATCATAAGGTTTTGAGATCATTACAAACAAATTCAGTCAACTTTTGATTGGCAGCGCAGCTTTCAATAGTGCATGAAACCATTTATCTATAAATTTTTTTATAGATTATCACTGATATCATCATTCAATCCATGCACGGTTAATCCCATACATATATCTAAAGAATGCCATCAGTGGAAAAAAAGAACATTGGGTGTAAAAGAACATTTGGACACTGTCAAGCCCGTTCCAGTGGGGGGGGGAAGAAGTGCACAAAATGTTTAGTTAAAATTGAGGATGATGATTATGATGAAGGGCAGTCCAATGCTACTCAGAGCTCGCTCTACCTGTGGGACTGTCCGTACTGGAGGAGGACACAAACATGGAGGGCAAGAATTCTGTTTGAGGGCAAGGGACAACAAAGGATGATTGATGGTCAAAAGTTAAAACTAACGAAGAGAACAAAAGAAGAGATGGAGAAACTGGCCTCCCATGGACACTATGAATATGAGAAATAAAATCATGGTGGAAATGAGAAAGCATGTAGGTTTGGAACAACATGAAGTTGAGTAAATACTGACATTTTCGTTTGAGACATTCCTTGAAGTTTGATGGCTCATCAGATGTTTATGTTGATTTTACAACCATCTGTAACATGTCAGCTGTCAAGCTGCTGTTCTCATTACCTTTCTGCTGAAGAGCCAGCTGCCTCTTGGTCTCGATGTCCTGCAGGGTGGCTGCCAGGTTGCGTGGGAGACTCCCGGTGCTGTTGGCTACCATCAGAGGACTCTGGGTAAACAAAACAAACAATTATTTCCACTAGCATATTTAACAATAAGGAGGGGGCTAAATGACCACATTAAATGATGCAAGACATTCTGATAACAGGGGAGTAAATGCACTATTTACTCTGGCAAGGGTGTAACGGAGAGAATTTACCCTGGCAAGAGGCTAACAGAGTCAATGCCATATTTTACCCTGGCAGGAGTGTTGCGTCCCAGTGTAGCCGTAGTGTATGTGGGGGACAGACCGGCGCTGATTTTCGGTCTCAGTGACGATTGGCTGGAATCACTGTCCAGTCGAGAGCGGTACACCTGTAGGCCAGAAAGACTTGATGTGAGTTGAAGTGCTGCTTTATCATGTTACTAAACAGAATAAAAGGTGTAAAATTCAGTCTTCTTTTACTCATTGCAAACGACTTTTTGTACTGTGATAACAAAATTTCTTGTGCCTTGATTTTAACAAAGACTAAGAGGACAAATTCTGTTGACTCTACTGATCAAATTTGGGGTAAGATTTTTTTTTTTTTTTTTTTTTTTTTTAAAAGAAATGAATACTTTTATTCAGGAAATATGCATTCAATTGATCAAAAGTGAGAGTCAAGACATTTATAGTGTTATAAAAGATTTCCAATTCAAATAAATGCTGTTTTTACAGTTGCATCACAGTTTCCACAAAAATATTAAGCAGCACAACTGCACAGTAAAACCCCCAGAGTTAAATCAACTCTGCTTAGAGTACATATGGTCCCTCTCTAAATAGTGTTAAAGTAACACTGAAGCAGAGTTAAAGTTAATGAGATAATTAAACAATTAATAAGGCTGTGACTGAAGTCAGTTGTAGTTCTTGTGTTTCTCTTTTCTTCAGTGATTCTGCTTGTTAACAGCAGGTGTTCATCACTAATGCACAATCATTACTTAATTAATTGTATAATTATCTCATTAACTTTAACTCTGCTTCAGTGTTATTTTAACACTATTTAGAGAGGGACCATATGTACTCTGAGCAGAGTTGATTTAACTCTGGAGATTTTGCTGTGTGTTATCATTGATAAGAAACAGAGATGTTTCTTGAGCATCAAATCAGCATCTTAGAATGATTTCTGAAGGATCATGTGACACTGAAGACTGGAGTAATGATGCTGAAAATTCAGCTTTACCATCACAGGAATGAATTAAATCATTAAAATACAAAACAGTTATTTTAAATTATAATATTTAACATTATATTTCACAATATTCATATTTTCACTGTATTTTGGATCAAATAAATCCAGCTTTGGTAAGCGTAAGAGACTTCTTTCAAAAACATTAAAACATTTTAACAGTAGTGTATATAGCTTAACACGCTTCACTGCACAATCAACTAACAAACATGCATGACCAGTAAAAAGTTTGTTTGAAGGGACATTTTACTGAAAAATTTTATTTCTCTCATCATTCATTCACTCATTTTCATATCTTTCAAATCCTGGGGTGCGTTTCCAGTACAACGACATAACTTGCTGCTTAACCACAATGGTACGATGTATTGTTGAAGAAATTAAATATCTTATTACGGCTGTTTCCCGAAATCGTACTAACTTCATCGCACATTCGTCCTTTAAACGGCATTGATTCAACAATATAATTAATGATGCTGCGCAGGTGGTTGAGTACTAACGTCTGCTAATTAATCAGTTCATGATCAAATTAATGTCACATTATTGCTGTAAATAGTGAACATGGCATATGAAGGCTGCTTCACTATTTTTGTACTTCATTGTTTTGCTTTATTTCCAGAACAATAGCAAGTTCCCTCTAGGTTTCCCCACATGTGCACTCTCCAAAAATGCCACTTTTCTTAACAAACTAAAAGATGTAGAATGGAATTAGTATATATTTGGAATGCAAGATAGAATATATTGCATGTTAGGGTGCTTATTTTGCTTAAGAGCATGATCTTTTTAAGTTAACGTCATACTAACAAGAAACTATGCTTCTAACCACAGGTTGAGAGCTGTAGTTCCAACCACACAACTTTGTGATGCAGTTTGCGAATGTTCATTGGAACTATGGTTTCGGGAAACACTGAATCGTTGAAGTATGCTGGAACTTGCAACCATAATTGGCTAACGATGCTTTAGGCAACGCACCCCAGAATTATGTTTTTTTCATGATGCACAAAAAGAGTTATTAAGCAGAATGTCCAAGCTGCTCTTTTCCATACAATTAAAAGTAAATGGTAATCACGTCTGTCAGATTTTAAAAGCATAATGACTTAAAATTCAGTTTGTTCCTTAAAGTTATTATATAGTGCAAGACCATTATTATCCTTTTTGAACCTTGAACACTCTCAATTGCAATGGAAGAGAGCAGCTTAGACATTCTGCTCAACTTCTCCTTTTGTGTTCCACTGAAGAAATTTTCAGGTTTAAAACAACATGAGGGTTAGTAAAAGAGTAAATAAAGACAGAATCTTAATTTTCAGGTGAACTATTCCTTTAACAAAAGACCTTTTTCTTTTATAGATGGTTCTTGACACTAGGGTCCCCAATCCTGTTCCTGGAGATTTACCATCCAGCAGAGTTTAGATCCAATCCTGATCCAACACACCTGTCTATAATTATAAGTGCTCTTGAACAAATCCACTTGAAGGCAAGCCTGCAACCTTAGGTCTTGTCCACACTAATATGTTTTCATTTGAAAACTCATTTTTTTCTCTCTGTTTTTGCCTACCGTTCACACTAAGACAGCGTTTTTGTCAAGGAAAACAGACCTTTTTGAAAACACTCTCCAAAGTGGATAAATCTGAAAACGCAGTTTTCGTGCTGTAGCGTGGATGGTGAAAATGGAGGTATTTGAAAACGATGCAAATATTGTACCTATAGAAATCTATAGTTGCTATTTACATTAAAGGTGCCCAAGAATGCTTTTTCACAAGATGTAATATAAGTCTAAGGTGTCCCCTGAATGTGTCTGTGAAGTTTCAGCTCAAAATACCCCATAGATTTTTTTAAATTAATTTTTTTAACTGCCTATTTTGGGGCATCATTAACTATGCACTGATTTTTTCAGCGCGCCGCCCCTTTAATTCACGCGCTCCCTGCCACACAAGCTCTCGATTATATTACAGCACATTTACAAAGTTCACACAGCTAATATAACCCTCAAATGGATCTTTACAAGATGTTCGTCATGCATGCATGCTTCGAATTATGTGAGTAAAGTATTTAAATTGTTTACATTTGATTCTCTATGAGTTTGAGGTGCTCTGTGGCTAACGGCTAATGCTACACTGTTGGAGAGATTTATAAAGAATGAAGTTGTGTTTATGAATTATACAGACTGCAAGTGTTTAAAAATGAAAATAGCGATGGCTCTTGTCTCCGTGAATTCAGTAAGAAATGATGGTAACTTTAACCACATTTAACAGTACATTAGCAACATGCTAACGAAACATTTAGAAAGACAATTTACAAATGTCACTAAAAATATCATGTTATCATGAATCATGTCAGTTATTATTGCTCCATCTGCCATTTTCGCTGTTGTTCTTGCTTGCTTACCTAGTCTGTTGATTCACCTGTGCAGATCCAGACGTTACTGGCTACCCTTGTCTAATGCTTTCATAATGTTGGGAACATGGGCTGGCATATGCAAATATTGCGTAACAGTCGGTGTTATGTTGAGATCCGCGTGTTTTCCGGAAGTCTTTTAAACAAATGAGATTTACATAAGCTGGAGTTTGAAACTCAATGTATGTCTTTTCCATGTACTGAACTCTTGTTATTCAACTATGCCGAGGTAAATTCAAATTTTGAATCTAGGGCACCTTTAACAGTACTGCTCAAGATAAATGCTCCTTTGTAGAATCTTTGTATTATATTCCTGCAAAGATGACAGAATTTACTCACATTTTCTGTCCTGTGTCGCAAAATATGATGACAGCTGCGTTTTAAAGCTGATTTTAAGCGCGACCTGGACTTAACAGTACAGTAAGTGATGCAATGTTATGCTAATAAAATGATTCTGCCAGAAGAGAACTGAACATGAGAACTTTATTACATCTGTTCTCTCTGCATCATCTCGTGAGCTTTTAGTATGTTTTACGCATGCGCAGTAAGGTGATTTAAGCGCTTTCAGACGTTTCAGTGTGGATGAGCAACTTTTGGAAAAACGCTTGAAAATGCTAGCTGTGGATGAGGAGTGTTTTTAAATGAAAACTCAGTTTTCAAATGTCTCCGAATTTATGTAGACACAGCCTTTGCCGAAAAAAGCGTAATGCCTGCTAATGCTGTGGTATGCAGGGAAGGAGACAAGAGGGTGTTTTTTTTTTTAATGGATATCAATGGAGGAGAGGCTTCACTATGCTGAATAATCCGCTTTTGTGAGGAAACAGCTTATCATTTAATGAATGCACAGCCCATTGGCTAATCTTCAACATGTTTGCTCTTAAACAGTTTACACACACAAAAAATGCTGTTTTATAAGAGAAGTCACGGACTATTGCGCAACAGGTATGATTCAGTTTACGCCACTTTTCATTTATTTCTATGGTATCCGCAAACAGTGATTGACTGTCGCACAACTCTGAACGAAATTCAATTCTGTCAAGGCTGTTTATTTATTTGTTTATTTGGATCCCCATTAGTCACTACCTAGATAATGTGATCGGTTATCAAGGCACATGTGATCCAAGTTAGCTGTTAAATAGTGTAGCCAAGTCCACAGTTTTCCCACAGAATTGGGCTACTTTAACACTTTTGCCAAGAGTTGTTTTTCATGTTCGCGGGTTCCCTGGAATGCGAATTTTACTAGGGGAACCCTGACAAAAATGCAAATTTTACCCCCAGAAAGCTATTTTTACCAGGGGATCCACCCTAAAAACGTGATTAGGCTAGTTTTGGGGTAGTTTTGAGTAGCAATTGGGCGGGTTTTGTTGTGAAAACCTAGCAACCCTGCCGTTAAGCTTTCTCCAATGGTAGAGCCACAGACACTCGTATCGTCCAATAATAAATCCATCTCTGTTATAAGTGCCCCTGAAGATCTTAATTAGCTGGTTCAGCTTTGTTTGATCAGGGATAGAGCTGAACTTTGCAGGAAGGTACAGTAGATATCCAGGAACAGGATTGGGAACCCCTGCAATAGTACAACAACAGAAGATGGCAGAAAACCTTATGATGATCAGCCAAAAGCCAAAAACAAACAAAATTACACGACACTCACAAAAAAAAAAAACACCCCCAAAAAACCTTACTTAGACACATAGTGAGGCCTATGAAGATGAAGTATGAAAATGTGGAAGAGCAGAAGAAGGTGAAAGACAGCTGAGCTTTTGGCTGTTACCTGCACAGGCTTGCGTGATGAGAAAGCTTTAGCCGGGAGGGGAGGAGGGCAGAGCTGGTTTGTTTCTCCAGCTGCCATTACCTCCTGGTACCAGCGATCTAAATCTAGAGCCGGCATCTGAGGCCTGCCCCAATCCGACTGACGCTTAACACACGCAGCACATCCATTAGTACAGAGAGCATGAGCAGGAGAGAGAAAGGTGGGACGGTGGAATGCCAGAGAGAGAAAGAGAAGAGTGTTAATGAGCAACTGAATGATTTGTTCAATGGCAGAATGACACAGATAGTTGGCGATACCCAGCCCTAACAAGGAATCAAACGAGAGAGAACAGAGGAGAAGAGACACACCTCAAAGGAGAGAGAGAGGGAGGAGCCATGAGGGGAGGGGAGGCAGGAGAAGGCGGAGTCTGCTAGAGAAGTCTGAAGTAATTGGATTGGTGAGGTAGGGGAAGACTCCACCTTCGGCATCCCATAGATCTGGTTTAATTGGCCGACAGTCACATACTCCTGACATCCAGGAGCGACACACGGACACAGGCAGGGGGGAAAAACAGCAAGTAGCATAGCAGGAAAGAGAAGACAACGTGTTATGGAGACTGTAAAGAAGGGTATTTTTTCTACAAAGTCTTAAAGTTAGTAACTAGAACACATAATTGACTGTAAAAAAGATATTCAGTTACCAATTTTTGCAACACATAAACATCATCCTTTATACTGTGTCCTAACCAGGAGCAATGTGCTAAATTTACAGAGGTAGGTAGTTTGTCCACAGTGAAAGTGAAAACACTTGATGTTTGATATACAGTTATGTGGAGTGAGATTTCAATCAATGAGATTTCACTATGGGCAGAACTATCTAACAATGTCATAGAAAGCGAATGAATGACAAAATGCAGCTGGTCAGGACAAAACCTAACATGTAAATGTGATGATGACATGGGGCAACTTTTCGAGGCAATGTTGCTTGGGAACTTTCCCATTGAGAATGGGCAACAAATTTCTATCTAGATACTTTATACTGAAATTTGTTGCTAATTTTCAATGGGAAAGCGCCCAAGCAACATCGCTCTGCAACATTGCTCAAAAAGTTGGCCCGTGTATCATCACCCTAAGAGATTGCTTTATTGCAACAAGCCTAGAGATTGATCAGATATTAGGTCGTTCTATAAAACAGGTGCCATTTTTGTCCCTTTATCTATTTGTTTTCTTTTTTGATCTGTCCCACATCTGTTACAACTTGTACATTTTAATTAAAACAACATACAGTATATGAAAAAAAAAAAAAGAATTCTAGATTTATTATTTATATGCATCTATATATCTACCTTGTAGTTTAATGAACTTCATGGCTGTCAAATTAAACTAAAACTATGAACTATTAGCATAAACCATTTTTTTTTCTGAAAGCATAATTATATCCAAACTAGTGTTATTCTAGTATTATTTATATCCACCATAGTTTTTAATAACTACACTATTATATTTTTCATTTTAATTGTTGTTAATTTTTTGGTAATTCTGTTATGCGATTTTGTCATTTTCATTAGTTTTTTAGGTTGAATTTATTTTTATTTTAGTTTTCATTTGAGTTTAGTTTGTAATTATATGTCTAGTTAATAATTTTAGTGCTTCAACAAACTTATTTCTGTTAGTTGCCAAGTCAACATTTCTAATTTTCATTGAGTTATATATGTATATTTTAATTTATTTCAGTTTTATTTCAATAAACAAAAATGTTTTTTAATAGTTTTCGTTTTTAGTTAAAAATAATCTGAATTTATATTATATTAAAAAAAAATTATATTCACCATTTTCAAATAAAAACTGAAAACGTTTTATGAGTTTTGGACATTCATTTACACAACAACAGTATTTTGGGGGCCTGAAAATACAAACTTTTGAAAACGGGTTTCAAAGTGCACTCTTTTCAAAACGAAACCGTGAAAACATTGACGGCATGCACATACACATACCTATTAAGTGTTTAGTTAATAGGCATGTGCGATTGGAGCGAGTGCTCTGTAAAAGAATGCGTATGTGTGCAGGCGCTTAGTCTTTCTTTACAAAGTGACATCGCCAACTACTGGCCTGGCAGCACAATACAGCGTTTTAAGTTGTTTTCACAGATCCGTGTGAACAGGGATCGTTTTGACAGCGTTGTCATCTATACAAAGAAAAAATGTTTTCGTTTTTTTTTTTTACATTGTTGTCATGTAAACATACCCTAAGATGGCGTAGTGTAATTTTTTAACTCTTAAACACATTATCTGTCAGAATGTTTATGATAAATTATCCTTTCAAACTGGAAAAGGCACCTGATTCATAGCATGACCCTATTATAATGCCTGGCGATGGTCATGTATATGATGTATAGCTAAAGGTATGAAGAAAGAGAGAAGCAGAAAGAAGAGAGCAGCTATGATACCTCACGGGGGGCAGTTACAGCTGGGTCAAGGGCAAGCGAGAGGCCATGTGAGGAAGCGTTGGTGAGCTGGATGTCATGGCAATCACTCCCATACATCTTATAAACATCCGACATCTTCAAGTACTCCTGAGACACGTTAACAGCCAACCCATTCACGCAGGACAGAAGTTCAGCCGTCAGTTTACTCACATCCAAACCCCATAAGAGCAGTTCTGTCATATTCATATTCATACACCTACAGTGACAGGAATGCCTAGCTCGACCAACGATGACATAACTCTATATAACTCTTACAAATTCATTTCAAGTAGGACAACTACAGTCAAATTAATTTTGAAAAAGTAGCTACTCTGCAAACTCTTAAAGGTCCCGTTTTTCGTGTTTTTTTGAAGCTTTGATTGTGTTTATAGTGTGCAATATAACATGTGTTCATGTTTCGCGTGTAAAAAAACACAGTATTTTTCACATAATTTACTTATCTGTATACCGCTGTTTCCACTGTCATAAAAAGGGGCTGATGACTTCCTTGTTCTATGAAGTCCATCCTTCAGAAATACATAACGAGTTCTGATTGTGCCAGCGGTTCCTGTGTTGTGATTCGACAGCAGCTTAGCGAACCTTGCCCGGAAAGGTCACGCCTCTTACCGTAACGTGGAGATGCATACGCTCAGTGTTATTGTAAACACGTCTTTAATTTTACCCTATCAATTTGAGCCGGAATCAGACCCGGTGATTGGACTGCGGGATGAAAATAACAGCGTTTCGACGACATGGCGACAAACACACTCTACAAACGCAACTCTTGTGTATTCCTGTGGGCGGAGGTTAGTCAAAAAACTGTTTAAGTGACGTCATTAAAGAAGGAAGTAGAGGGATGTAGTCCAAACTGGCCGTTCGATGTAGGCGACTTCTGTTAAATAAAATATCTCTCTTGGCATTGAACTTTGAGCTTTAAAATTTTACAGATTTTATTTATACTCTAACAACAACATTACACACTAACTAAAGTTTGAAACATGGGATCATGAAGAACGGGACCTTTAACAAACAGTAGCTAACTACACTTAGAAATATCTACTTAGTTTTATAAGTATCAAATGATATACACTACCATTTGTATTTTTTTTAATAGAAATTAATACATTCTGCAAGGATACATTAAACTGGACAAAAGTGACAGTAAAGGCTTTTACAATATTACAAAAGATTTCTATTACAAATAAATGCTGTTCTTTTGAACTTTCTGTTCATCAAAGAATCCTATAAAAAAATGTATCCTGGTTTCTACAAAAATATAATTTTATTCAACACTGATATAAGTTCAATTAACCCCATCCAAATCTTCCGAAGAAGTGTAATTTGCCTTTGGAAAGCCTCCAAACTTGAGATCCCAAGTGCTCTCAGTAACGTAACACAAATTGAGATATTTTGTGCTGCCATGTTCTCAGAGCACGTATTAGTCAATATTGGCAGTTTTAGAAGCTCCAGGCTGCATGCACTAACAGTTAGTTCAGTTACCTCCTGAGGCATGATGGGATATGAGTGGAATGAGGAAGCATGAAAAGGGGAGGAGTAGGGCTGGTCACCGTCTAACAGGTCAGCCTCGCTGATGTGAAGCACATCCTAGGCGGAGGTTTATAAGTCAAACAATATCCTGAGTCTAAAAGATTTCATTTCCTGTTTTGCTAACCCAATTATTACGGTTGCACATGAGATGCATACTGTATGCTATCAGGAACATATGGCTAAAAAGCTAAACCTTATAGCTTTCCTAACCCAAGAAAGCCAAACTACAAAGTTCACAAAGGTGAATTGCAAAATGTCTTGCAAAGAATCATACTAAGGGACCACATCAACCATTTTAGAGTCACAAAAGATCATACACACAAAAACCTCAGTAACATTTTGAAGATATGTTAACCAACAAATTAATTATTATTTCATGCAGAGAAGCAGGTATTTCAGTAGTTATTCTTGTAGCCTAGCTCATCAAGCATATTACAATTCTTCTTACCTCCTTTATAGTATTGGAGCTTTTGGGGAACGGCTTTCCACCAGTTAGGCTCTGGTATCTTCTCTCCAGACTGGCCAGCCTTTCTTTTTCCTGAAACACGGATTCCAAGTCAATCAGTTAAAAAGGTATCATGGTTTCCAAAAATAGACTGTTCAACACTGATAATAATAAATGTTTCTTGAGCAGCAAATCAGCATATTATGATTTCAGAAGGATCATGTGACACTGAAGACTGGAGTAATGATGCTGAAATGAGTCTTACAAACACGCACATTGTGCAGCCGTACAAAAAAGACCGATAGTCAAGGTCAAGAATTTTTTTAAATAATACATACAATTTCGGTTTGTTTTTCACCAAACCCTATCGTATACCCCCAGAACACTTGGACTATATGGCACGTGTCGTATGGGATCATTCTGTGATACTTTTGCCTCTTTTTAAAAAAAGCTTGATTCTGATCTCTATTCACTGCCATAATATGGACGAGCGCAAGCAGGACATTTTTTAAAAATTCTCCTTTTGTGGTTCATAAAAGAAAGAAGGGCACCCGGCATTAGAACAACACCAGGGTGAGTAAATGATGACTTAAAGGATTAGTTTACTTTCATATTAAAATTTCCAGTCGAAAAGAAATTAAGGTTTTTGATGAAAACATTCCAGGATTTTTCTCCATATAATGGACTTCAATGGACCCCAAATGGCTGAAGGTCAAAATTACAGTTTCAGTGCAGCTTCAAAGCGTTCTACACGATCCCAGACGAGGAATAAGGGTCTTATCTAGAGAAACCATCACTCATTTTCTAAAAAAAAATGTAAAAACTATATACGTTTTAACCATAAATGCTCATCTTGAACTAGCTCTCTTCTTCTTCTTCTCTATTAGAATTACAGCAGTGTAGACACTGCTAAGTGTATTACTGCCCTCCACAGGTCAAAGTTTGAACTAAATTGTCATATACAATATGCTAGTGTAAATATATTAGTTAGTTCAAACTTTGACCTGTGGAGGGCAGTAATACACTTAGCAGTGTCTACACTGCAGGAATTCAAATAGAGAGAAGAAGAAGAGAGCTAGTTCAAGATGAGCATTTATGATTAAAATGTATAAAATTTTTATTTTTAGAAAATGAGTGATGGTTTCTCTAGATAAAACCCTTATTTTTCATCTGGGATCGTGTAGAATGCTTTGAAGCTGCACTGAAACTGTAATTTTGACCTTCAACCATTTGGGGTCCATTGAAGTCCACTATAAGGAGAAAAATCCTGGAATGTTTTCATCAAAAACCTTAATTTCTTTCCGAAGAAAGAAAGACATGAACATCTTGGATGACATGGGGGTGAGTAAATTATCAGGAAATTTTAATTTGAAAGTGAACTAATCCTTTAATTTTAGGGTGAACTTTCCCTTTAATGATTTGGAAGTCATTTTCTGTACCTTCTGTAGCAGCTGGAAGGTGATGCTTCTGTCCTTGGCCAGCCTCTCATACTCCTGAGCAGCCTGCATTCCCAGCTGACTGGCCTGGCTTTCCAATGCTGCAACCTTGTCCTGGAAACAACAATTTAGACAAGAGTTTGAGGTGCTCTTGGTGGTTCCATGTTTTGTTATATGTGTGTATGCTATTTACCTTTCTTTTGGTGACGCTGCTGTGGTACTGAGCTCTGTCCTGCAGCAGCTGCTGGCTGATGGTCTCACGCTCCTCCTCTAGACTGCTTTCCTTCTCTAACTGCTGGAACTCCAGGTCCTCAAACTGCTTTGTCGCAGCCTCAAGAGTCTCGGCTTCCTACACACACATGCAACCAAGCAAGGGGTCAATGACCAATCAAAGCATCCCATAAACAACAGCACTGAGCAAGTTCTGCAGCAGCCAAGCTGAGTCAGCAAAAGAAGCCACAGGGAGGAACTGATAGGAACATTATGCTACACTAAGCGCTGTCAATCTTATCCAACCCAGGGATATATTACAATATTAAATAGTTTTAGAAATATTTTAGCTAAAAATATTAATTTATTTAATATTAACTTTCTTCTTATCTTTTCTTTTAAATTATTGGTAACTTAATAACAGGTTTAAAAATGTAACATGAACAAACCAACTGACCAGAAATTAAAATAGCTTACACATTAACCATATTTATAAAAAACATTTTGAAATACAGGGAATTTTTCAAAGATGTCCTGCAGCAACTTCAGGGATTCCCAGGGGTTTAGTTGAAAAACAAAGATCTATGTGGAAATAATACACTCTTCCAGAACCCTTCAAGATCTATCATATCATATTACATACAACTGAAAGCCAAGAACATCAAATATAATCTAAGCATTGAATAATGAGTAATATCTCTGAGACTTCGCCCTTCAGATCATAAATGAATCTCATGAAAGCAGCAAAATCTGTTTATAATGCAGAGAAGTCTTGTCATTTCTATGTACAGATCTCAAGGACACTGGAAAACTTGCTGTCAATTCATCAAAGCTTTTCTGACATTGGGAAGCTTGAAGGCTCAGTGCACACATGACATCTCTCTTGTGCAACCCTTGGGATATTTCTGTTTGCAAAAAAAGGGCTAGTCATCAAAAACACTGCCCAAGCACTGTCCGAAGAGGTTTCTTTAACCATGCAAATCAAACAGAAAAAAATAGCTATATTTCTTCATATTTTAAACAAAAAAGTCCTGCATTGAATTTTAGTTTCTTTTTACACAAATCAAACCGAGATACATCTTTTGGCAAATGTATCAATCTGTGTGGTATATAGAGAGAGAAGTGCACGATTTTCTCCCAGACAAATTAAACGCAAACTCCGCCCTAAGCAATTCAAAAGATTTTATTGGTCATGTCAATCACAGTACTGATTGCCTACATCACACTGAAACACATGCTAAACCTTAATCCTATCCTAATCCTTTACCCTAACCTTAGTATAGAATTGGTAGCAATAGCACATCCAGAAAAATAGCATGTTTGTCGTGATCTGATCCATATGGAAGAGGATTAGGGCCAAGCAATAATAAAAAAAAATAAAACCATCTCGAGATTAAACTCATTAAATTTCGAGAAAAAGGTTGAGATAAAATGTTGAGAATAAACGCGTTAAATTTCGAGAAAAATTACGAATTACGAATTTGTTCTCATAATTTAACAACTTTTTTCTCGTAATTTAATGACTTTATTCTCAACATTTTATCTCGATTTTTTTTCTCAAAATGTAACGACTTTTTTCTCATCATTTATTGAATTTGTTCTCATAATTTAACAACTTTTTTCTCGTAATTTAATGAGTTTATTCTCAACATTTTATCTCGACTTTTTTCTCGAAATTTAACGAGTTTTTTCTCGAAATTTAACAACTTTAATCTCGAGATGGTTTTATTTTTTTATTATTGCTTGGCCCTAATCCTCTTCCGTAGATCCATCATTGATTTTTCTGAACTCTGAACTTTAATTGTCAGGTGACTGCGTGATTGTGTTGACCAGTAAAATTGGCTGTGGGGCGGATTTTGCGCTTAACTGGATTGGGGGGAAAATCAAATGAGATAAGTGAGAGGTGTCAAAACAAGACTAGCACTGCGTTAGTTTCTGCATTAATAGATTAGTACAAAGTTACATGGTATTAATACTGTGGCACCAAACAGTAGCATAAAAGAAACCTCAACAATACACCCAAAAATATGTCAAAAGCATGCAAAGTTCTCAACATTTCACCACTGACCACCAGTTTATCACTTTCTTATGTGCACTAATCAAAGGCAGACAAGAATTAAAACATGGTGTTCCCAGTACCAATAATTCCTAGTAATAATAAACATGGAATAATATTTCTACTGGGATCATCATGGTGGATTTGGTGCATAGACAGCCCAAAAGAACTTTGTTGGAAATGTGTATCTGGAGGTAGGGTTTATGAAGCCAGGGCTGTGGATCGGAAGCAGTTGGTAAAGTGCTGATGTTCCTGATGGTCACTGACCCTCTTGAGTTGTTCCTGTAACTGCTCCCTCAGAGACTCAGGGCAGTTATGGAGCTGGCTCGTCAACTCATTGTACCCATCCTGAAGCCTCTCCAGGGCTTCCCGCTCCACGTCAACATTAGCCCTCTCCTAGAAAGAAAACACACCATCCGGGAAGGGGAGAGAAAGAGAACACAGCTCAAATCCACGCCATGCAGAAGCGTCCAAGGTTAGAGGTCACAACAGAGTGGGTGGAGCCGGAAAGGATGAACACTAAGCCTTATAAAACACTGAACTACGTGGCACTGGACTGTAGGCCGTCAACAGGGCCAAACAGACTTCTGTTCTCAGGCATTTCATGATCAAAGACTTGTATATATCAAAGATGTAAGGAATTTCTGCTGGTATGTGCTGTTTAGATGAGATTATGCCATATCAGACGGCAGGAATTCAATTGTTTGGGATCGCTGTCTAGTTTGAAGCTAGCCTTTTATTCTTTCTTTTATCATAAAAAGAAAGATTTGCAATAGTATCATACTTGATTCCATGAAAGTTTGTTTCTGCCACTAAATAAAAAATTAAAATAGATAAATACGACTTTTTATCTCACAATTCTGACTTTTTTTCTCACAATTGCGAGTTTACATCTGACTTCTTTTCTCAAAATTTTGTGAGTTATAATGTCAGAATTGCCAGACAATCTCACAATTGAGAGAAATAAAGTCAGAATTCCAAGTTATAAATCTATATATATCTTTTCTCAGAATTATGCAATATATACTCGCAATGGCGAGTTGAATGTTAAGTCCAATTCTGAGGAAAAAAGACTCAGAATTTCAATTTCATACCTCACAATTCTGACTTTATAACTCGCAATTGTGAGTTTATATCTCGCAATTCTGATTTTATAACACGCAATTGTGACTTTATATCACGCAATTCTGAGAAAAAAAGTATATACTGTATATATTTTTAAAAGTTAGTCAACATATGTTGAGATACTCTAATGCACATTGAATTCATGCATTGTGTTCTCTTCCAGACTAATATGAGCACATTCATATAGCACATCAGAAAATCAATATATCAAAGCACAGACAGAACTACTTTCTGTTTAAAGAACGTAAAAAAGCCATTTCCAAGGTTTATAGGGGAATTATCTATGTTTGCACGAACACTGCACAAATTGTTTGCAGTCAAGATCAATCTAGTACAAATTACAGCCGGTCAAAGACTGGTAACATGAGCGTGGTGGCAGCCATCCCCATGGGGGGAAATGGGATCAAAGCAAACAAATTGATCAATAAAGGCCTAAATGGACAATGGACAAATCTTCTTGCAATCCAAAGTGGAACTCTTTATCTTTTCAACATTAATACTTAATACTTAATACAAACAATGAAAATTGTTTGCTCGCCCTCTGTCATTTCAAACCAATTTGAGCTTTTTTTCCCCCTCCGTGGAACATAAAAGGAGAATTTTTCAACCGGTTAAAACTTTTAGAATGATTCATCGATTCTGGATCGATTCTGAGATTTTCCGAATGCATCGCGTTTCTCTCTCGAATCGATTCTGAGTTTAGTTTTTAACAGCAGATGGCACTGCTTTAGAAACAGCCATACTCCGCTTGCTTCCAGTTCCTTACACACACCACTTGAACCTTCTATAAAATAATCATTCATAAATTTCGAAAAGGTTGAAGCGAATTACAAGAGTGTTTGCAGTAGGCTGTTTACATTAATCTAACGTCATAAAAGCATTCTGAGGTGCAAGTACATTCTCAGACTCAGCCGAACGCACAAGAGCTCTTCAGTGCTCTTCTTTGTGAGCATTTGAGTGTGTGGTTAAAAACCAGCTAAGAGCTCACAATCGATTTAAGGGAGAATCTCAGAATCGATTGATGCGTCAATTTATTGTCCCAGCCCTAACTTTTATGTTGCTTTTGCATCCTTTTTTTAAGCCTGAGAATCAGTCCCCATTCACTGCAATTGCATGAAAAAGAACGAAGAGAACCGTGTTCAAAATGTCCCCTTTTGCGTTCCACAGAAAGAAAGTCATACTAAAGTCATAATAACAGAATTTTAATTTTTGGATGAACTATTTCTCTGAGAGCCTAATACTTGGCAGAATCGAAAAATGATACTAAAATACCCAGAGAAACCCAAAACAAGATAGATAGGAAATAAAGGCTGGAATTCCAAAACAGCATGCAGGAAAAGCCTTTCAAAAAGACACACATTGTCAGTCACCGAGTCTCGCACCACTGGAGCTATTGTCCCTCAAAGCCAGCGCTCTAATCCCAAAGCTCGAGTTTGCGCTAAGCTAAACAGTTTTGAACTCGAGGGGGCGAGCGGTAGAAACGGAGAGACTGTGAGTGCAGAAAAAAGCAGTGAGGAGATTAGAGGTTAATGAAGGCTTGTTAGTGTTGCCAAGCTTTGTAGAGGACCTGATGAGAACCACCACAAAAGGAGAGGAAAAAGACAACACCTCTTGTGAATGAATGCTTGATTACCAAACAGAACCTTGGTTTTCTGCCCAAACTAAACCAGTGAACTGCATTTAAATGTGACTATCATCTTCAGATCCTCTATTGTAGGATGGAGAATGACCAGATGTAATGGGAAGAGATTTGGCTAGTTTGGATGAACAATGTCGCTCTTTGGGTTTGTTTTTTTTACCTTGGGATGGCAATCGAGACCAGAATGGGCCTTGAGTGGCCATCCGGCAGAATGGTATGCCTTTAAGGAATGTCAGAGACCAGAAAAGGCTGTTCAGTCCAGAGAGGCTCAACAGTATAAAACAAAAAAACAGTCCAGATGGGGATTTGAAACTCTTTACTCCACAATTAAGGTGCGGTCACAAATTTCGTGGGCAAAAAATGTCAATAGTGTAGATGTTTAAAGAAATCACTTTTAATCCAAGCAGCTCTCTGTTGGTCTACATAGTGAATTCATGTGACAAACTAAACCAATCGCAAAATCTGCATGGCGGAATCTTTCGGCATCGCGTAGATTCATATTGACATTACTGGAAAATTTGCAGAACAACGATAAATATGACCGCACCTTTATGGAAACATTTTTACATCTAAATGAAAAATGAATGTATATCCTACTGAAAAATACAGCATTGCTGGTCACCAGCTTAAGGTTTATGTTTTGCATGCTGGGACCAGCATAGTATGCTGTTCACCAGCATGGGAAGCAGGAGTGCTGATGGCCCACCAGCATTATAGACCTTATTTAGAGCAGCGCCATGACAGGTATGAAAGCAAGGCTGTGATGGATGGACTTGCCGTGTTTTCAATGGCATCCACTGTGAAAAGCTATATAAAGCTCCTAGATCACTTGTAATTTTCCACAGCTCATATTGTCTGGTGATTTTTTGTCTACTGAAATTTCTTTGAAAGATATTTTTGCAGTGTTTTGTCAGCAGAACAATCAAAACCAGCACAATCCACTGAAGAAATGGATGTCTATCCCTCACAGCCTCGCTTTCATTCCCGTTAAAAATTGAAGATGGTGATGCTATGAATAAGGTCTACAGTGCTGCTTGAAAGTTTGTGAACCACTTGCAGAATCTGTGAAAACGTGAATAATTTTAAGAAAATAAGAGGGATCATACAAAAAGCATGTCTTTTTTATTTAGTACTGTCCTGAGTAAGATATTTTACATAAACAATGTTTACATAAAATCCACAAGAAAAAAAAAAGAAGCTGAATATATGAAATAACCCTGTTCAAAAGTTTATGAACCCTTGATTCTTAATACTGTGTGTGGTTAACTGGATGATCCACGACTGCTTTTATGTTTTATGATGGTGGTTCTTGAGTCCCAATATTCTTCAGAAAAATCCTCCAGGTCCCAAAAATTCTTCAGTTTTCCAGCATCTTTTGCGTATTTGAATCATCAGCAGTGACTGTATGATTCTCAGATCCATCTTTTCACACTGATGACAACTGAGGGACTCAAACTCAACTATTAAAAAAGGTTCAAACATTCACTGATGCTTTAGAAGGAAACACGATGCATTAAGAGCCGGGGGGGTGAAAACATTTTGAATTTGAAGATCAAGGAATATTCTACATAATTTGTCTTCTGGCAAACATTTAAGTGTCTTCTGTTGCTTCCGAAGGGCAGGAGCAAAATTGCTTCCGAACAAAAATCTGGAAAGGGTTCAAATATGCAAAAGATGGTGGAAATCTGAAGAAATTTTAGAACCTGGAGGATTTTTCTGAAGAATATTGGGCAGTTTAACTGTTCAGAACAAACAAGGAACTCATGAACAACCATCACAAAACAAAAAAGCAGTCGTGGATCATCCAGGTAACCACACACAGTATTAAGAATCAAGGGTTCACAAACTTTTGAGCGGGTCGTTTTTATAAAATGAGTGTGGCGACCAGGGCGGGCGAGAGCCGTGAGGGAACGGCGCGAGGCCGGTGACGCGAGTGATAATGAGCGTCACCTGCGAGGCGTGCCGGCCTCGAGTCTCTCACGGAGGAGCTCCGGAGGCATAAAAGGAGGAGCGACATCAGTGAAGGACGAGAGAGGACCAGGCCTGGACTTTACGTTATGTTTTATTATGTTTGTGTGGCCGGCAGACGTCCGCGAGGGTCTGCCGGCATTACTTTCGTTTTGTTTGTTTATTTTGGAGATTAAACTTTTGTTGAACGTTCGCCGGTTCCCGCCTCCTTCTTCCCACATCTGACCTCGTTACATTGGTGCCGAAACCCGGGAGGAAGGAGGGACATGCTGTCGAAGAGCCCTCGCTGCTGAGGGGGATCGCGGTGCTGCGGAGTTCGGGCAGCGCGGGAGGGTGTGTAGACCGCGAGAGGCTGCCCGAGGCGGTGGTGCTGGAGCCTAGTGAAAGGTGGGACGGAGACCCGGATGCCGTGCTCCTGGGACGAGGTGGGGTGGCTGCCGTCCAGGAGGGAGCGGAGGAGTCGCCGCCGTTCGCCGTGGGCCGGAGCCTGCTGCCGTCCGCCATGAAGGGGAGGAGCAGGGGACGGGGGACTCGCTGCCGGCTGCCCTCAGTCGGAGGAGCCATCGCCGGCCGCCAGGAGGCGGTCGAGGATCGGGCCGTCCACCGAGCGTCCAGTGCCACCGCATGGCACCGCGAGGAAGAGCCTCCCGGCAGGCTGAGGACCGAGCGGCAGTGTGTCTGGGAACCGGACCCAGAATTTTTTTTTCCCCTCTTTCTTTTTCCTCTCTCCCCTCTCTCGTCCTGTCGCTCCCCTTGCTTCCGTCTCCTTTCTCTCGTCTCGTCTGTCCTTACCCCCAGGTGCTGCGGCCGCCGAGACAGGCCCCGGGGGGGGAGTAGAGCGCAGTCTCGGGAGTACCCCCCGGCCTGCGAGGGGCGATGGGGGTATGTGGCGACCAGGGCGGGCGAGAGCCGTGAGGGAACGGCGCGAGGCCGGTGACGCGAGTGATAATGAGCGTCACCTGCGAGGCGTGCCGGCCTCGAGTCTCTCACGGAGGAGCTCCGGAGGCATAAAAGGAGGAGCGACATCAGTGAAGGACGAGAGAGGACCAGGCCTGGACTTTACATTATGTTTTATTATGTTTGTGTGGCCGGCAGACGTCCGCGAGGGTCTGCCGGCATTACTTTCGTTTTGTTTGTTTATTTTGAGATTAAAGTTTTGCTCAATGTTCGCCGGTTCCCGCCTCCTTCTTCCCATATCTACTAACCTCGTTACAATGAGCTATTTTTTTTTGTCTTGTGGACTTTATGTAAACATTTTTTATGTAAAATATCTTACTCAGAATAGTACTAGAAAAAAAATCTCTGATTTTGTTCAAATTATTCACACTTTCACAGATTCTGCAAGGGGTTCACAAACTTTCAAGCAGCACTATATACCTGCCTTGAACAACATGGAATTCATGCTGGTTTATGCTGGATTTTTCAGCAAGGTAAATGTCCTATTATGGAATGTGTGTTTGAATATGGGACGATTACATTATGATACATTACGATTACGAGTGTCCTACCTTGTCTTTCTCTCTCTGGATGGTGCTCTCCAGTTCGCTGAGTTTGCGCTGCAGCTGGCTGATAATCTCAGTCTCAGCCTCGATTTGCTCCAGCTCGGCCTGTCTCTCTCCCTGCAGCAGAGCTCTCTCCATCTCCGCCTGTCCAGATCAACACGTCAGATACAGCAATTCTCACACAGGCCACATAAACACACCCTAGAGCTCCATCTGACATTCTCTGTTCCACTACGCATCACTTCCTGCTGCTCTTATCCACTATAATTAGGAAAGGACTTCCTGTATATTCTGTAGTGTATTTAACTAGCTATACAGAAATGTTTATGGAGAGCGGCTCACCTCCTGTTTGGACTCCTGAAGTTGCTGCTCCAGTTCTGTGATTCGAGCTTTGAGCTCATCTACCTTTGCCAGCACTCGGACCCGCTCCTCCTCCAGGTACCCCAGTTCCAGACGGCCAATGCTGCCTGATCCGAGAGAGTCCTCTGCCTGAACACACATTACACACGGCTTATGTGATTTACTGTTTATGTACGCTACCAATCAGTAAGAATTTTTAATATTTTTGAAAGAAATCACTTAAGCTCATCAAGGCTGTGTTTATTTGAGCAAAACTACAGCGGAATATTCTGAAATATTATTTCAATTTAAAGGGGTCCTACTATGCAAAATTCACTTTTATAAGGTGTTTGAACACTGATGTGTGTCCACAGTGTGTAAACAACCAGCCTATAATAGTAGGGGTAGGTATGGACATTAATAACGCCTCAAACCACATGAATTTTCACAAAGGTTGATTCTGAAAGATGGGTCAGTACCAATGCTTCGTGCTCAAACTTCATATCCAGAACTGATGCTGACCTCATGTTCTACCGTTACTACCATAAACAAGAGTTTCCTAGTTAAAATTTGCACATGAACACCCTTTTAGACATTTTTGGTGCGGGAGATTGTTCTGTTTTGTTGTTGCCATGAGTTATTGAAACTCCGCCCTCTTCTGGAAAGGGGGCCGGGAGCAACAGCTCAATTGCATTTAAAGGGTCACACTCAAAAACGGTGCATTTTAGCTCACAAAAACATTTTGTAAAAAGGGGCATAATAGGTCCCCTTTAAAATTACTGTTTTCAATAATATATTTTAAATTTAATTTATTCCTGTGATGTCTAAGCTGAATTTCCAGCAGACAATACTTAAGTCTCCAGAAATATTTCTTATTATTATCAAAGTTGAAAACAGTTGTGCTGCTTAATATATTTTTGGAAATCATACATACATAATACATATTTTTCAGGATTTATTTGAAATACAAGTCTTTTGTAGCAATATTAAAGTCTTTACAGCAACTTTGCAGTAAGAATTAATTTCCTCAAACATTTTTTTACTGACAGCAAACTTTTAAATATTACTGTAATAATACAACATTTTTAACTAAAATGTAGATCCAAACTTTGCTAATGGTGAAAACACATAACCCAATAATACGACAACTGTTCTGATATAAATAAGGAAAAAAGAGTCTGACCTGTCCATTTTGTCCATTTAGGAGCACTGGCAGGGTCCGTCCGTCCTGCTGCGCACTCTCAGTGCTACTGCTGTCCTCCTTCAGGTTCTCCTCTTGGCTCTCACGATGTCTCTGTGCCACCCTCAGGGAAGCGCTGCTCACACTGTCCATGGAAGGACGTCTGTTAAGCCCATCCCTCGAGCCAAACCCAGAGACGCCCATCCTGCCTAGATCTCCCGCTGGCCCATCGCCCTTGTTATACTCGGCGCATAGGTTCAAGATTGTCTCCAGCCGCTGCCGTTCCTAAAACACAACAGAGAGAGAGATGAGTCAGGGGTGGCAAAAAATTGCCCTCACGTTATCTAATTTCCTCTGCGCCAGCCTCTGGCTCTCAGCATCCAACTGATGCCAATCTAAAGAGAGAGGAGAGGAAATAAACAGAAGCGCCACTGTCTGGAGTGACTCTTATCAGACCCTGTCCTCAAGCGAGAGGACGCGGCCCTGTTTTCAGCACACACAGACACTCAACGCATAGCGCTTGTCAGAACAGGCCCTCACTTACAGCACACACGGAAACAACTCTGCATCTACACAGAACTCATGTCGTGTCAGCCTGGGGGGTCTAAATGTGGTAACAGCTGCCCTCTTAAGCCAGTCAGGCCCACCTCAAAGACACATTCTCAGTGTGACCTTTGGCCATGCCATTTGGCCTAGATTGAGTAACACAGACTGTATGGTACATAAATGGAAAGAATACACTTTAATAAACTCCTAATTGCTGCTTATTAATAGTTAGGTAGTTGTTAAGTTTAGGTATTGGGTAGGATTAAGGGATGTAGAATATGGTCATGAAGAATAAGGCATTAATATGTGCTTTATAAGTACTAATAAACAGCCAATATCCCAGGAATATGCATGCTAATAAGCAACTAGTTGATAGTTAGAATTGGACCCTAAACTAAAGGGTTACCAAACGTTTCACATTTTCAGGATATTTTAATACCTATAAATGCTTGCCAGGTTGGCTGTAATATTTTGTGTTGTTACAATGCATGAAAAAATGCTGTTTAGGTCCTATAAATGCAATTTATTAATGCAATTGTGGTTTCTTGCTCAATTTCGCAGCTTTTCAACATGGCATTTACAGGTATTAACCAAAAACATGAGATGCACATTATTACTGTGTATATATTTTTATTATTAATCAATATGATTAATACTCATATTGCCTGATAATCAACATGTGAATATTTGGCTGCCTATAAACTGTATATTATTTATAGGACAGGGGTTACAAACTTTTGTTCCATCACTTTAATTATTCAATTATTTTTTTGCTATGCTAATCTGCATATAAATTGTACATCTTCATGTGTTTGCAATTTGTTCGAGGTCATATGATGTTTTATTGTTTTACTTTTATAAAATTCCATTCAAAAGTTTAAGGTAGTTTTTTTTTTTTTTTTTTTTGAAAGAAATTAATATATTTATTAAGCAAGAATGCATTAAATTGATCAAAAGTGACAGTAAAGACCTTTATAATGTTACAAAAGCAACACCAGCATGGGATTGACCTCTATTTCAAATAAATCTATTTTTAAAAAATAACTTTATTGTATATTAATCATAAAATCCTGATAAAATATCACGTTTTGCATAAAACTAAATAGGAATAAGTTATATTTTTATTATAATAAAACAGAAAATTGTTATTTTAATTTCCAGTAGTATTTCACAATATTATTTTTTATTTTTTTTACTCTATTTTTGATAAGATAAATGCAGCCTTAATGAGCATAAGAGACTAAGTGTACATTTAAAAAAAAATACATATTTTATTTTCATGAAATCACTATCTCTTGAGTGCCGCTCCATCACAAACCTCCAGCTGGGAAACCCTGCTGTAGGAGGTAAAATAATTTCACATGTTTAAATCCACACCAGAAAAGGAAGATAAACAAAAAGAGCCAGGCTGATATCCCAGCAGGTTGTGCGTACTCTCTTTGATGTGCACTAGAGACTCGATGAGCTCAGTGTGATTTGTGGAGCACTGTAATGAGTATTCTCCAAACCCTTAATTAGCCCAACCTGTAATCATCAGCCTTCTAAATCTCCAAGATCAAACTGAAAGGAGGAACATGGCTGAAGAGAATCTGTTCAGACTGTTCCCATGGCTCTTTTCTATGGAAGCTTGCTTCCGCCAGGGAATAAAGAAAAAATTAACAGATAATTGCGACATTTTATCTCACAATTCTGAATTTATTTCTCAGAATTTCGAGTTTATATCCGACAATTCTGACTTTGTAACTTGCAATTGCGAGTTTATATCACACAATTCTGAGAAAAAAGTCAAAATTGCAATTGCGAGAAAAAAAAGTCAGAATTGTGAGAGAGAGAGAGATAAAAAAAATCGCAATTACCTTTATTCTATTTTATTCCATGGCGGAAACAAGCTTCCATACTGAATATACATGTACAAATTTGAGCCAGAAAATTGAAACTGATCAATTGTGACATAAATTGCTTCAAAAATCCACGGCTCCTCACACAGGACAACTTTCAATCACTTATCAGAATCGCATCAACATGTCTTCACCTGACAGGGCTGTCTCATCCAGAAAATTACACATCTGAATTACGAAAAGCCCCCGTGCTTTCATTCCTCTGGCTCTGTAACATCCCAGAGACCCTTTAAATACTGAAGGGGTGATATCACAGAAAACTTCTCGTCAACTACAATTTGCACCAATAATTGCTGTATACTATAACAGCTAATTATCTCCACTTCACGCCACTCCACTAAAGCCAAGAGCAACATCATCCATTTTATGATGCATTTTTCAGTCTAAAACTGTCAAGAACTTGAACACAGAGGTTCTCACTTCTAAAAGAGACGTTTAGTCCCAGTTTAGACCAGGACTACAGCAGACCCTCATTTATGAGTTTAAAGGGTCCTCTGTAGTTGTCATTAGATGGTCCCCCAGGGGAAGGAAATAGTTTAAGATCATGGTGGCACACCCTGAGTTTTAAAAGCGCTCTGAAACACACAGAGGCTGAAGGAACCGTAGGAGGGAATGTAATCATTTGATCTGTTTCCATACAGGCCTGCTGAGCCTCTGGTCCTGGAGTTTATAGCCAGGCTTGATGAGTGTTTCCAATCAAAAGTGGGGCTACCTGAACACTTCTAAAGCAATATGCTGTTTAATTGTGCTGTAAAGGAGCACTAATACATACATGAAGGAATAGGTTTAAGCCCTAGTCACGTAACAACACCTTTGACTCAACAATAACAAACTAAATACATATATGAGCAACACACTCTGAACATGCCAGTCTAATATTAGTAATCAAACGCTAGTTTTATGGTACATTTAGACTTAAATACAATTTTAAAAACTAACTTTGATAGAAGAATGCAATGAAAACCACTCACTCACCCTCATTGTGACGTGTTAAAAGTCGCACACTAGTTAGAGTCCTGTGGTTCTCTCAGATGTATCCTCATTGAGTAGCTCTCCAGAACTCACACACACTCTGAGACAGATGAACAAATAAAGCCCCTAGTCCCTCCGCCTCCAACACACACACACACACACACACACTGGTCTGCTTTCTCAAAATGTGTGCCGGTAGGTACATAAAGCAATCGCACTACATCTGTGTCACTGTTCATTTCTCGGCCGGTGGCTGCTAATGAAGATATGATTCAATGATCACAGAGGTTCACTGAAGCTGATGGCTTGTTTTATCTATCAAGGCTTTGAAGCAAACGCGGGAGGCCCAGTCACAAGTTTAAACGGCATTCATTGAAACCCACTCAGGGGTCAGTGCTCACTACACAAAATGGTTCGCGTGGGTGCTGGTCAGATATTCTCTCAGATGGAGAAGTACCGGTAATGTGAAAATTACTATTCAGTCAAATGCTGCATGCTGAAACCCAGATGGAAAAATATAGATGGTTTCCACTGTACCGGTATGTAGGATAACCGTTAAGCACTTCATACTTTCCAGATGACAGCAATGAATAGACATACTGTAGCCCTCTGTTTACAAATCTCCAAGCTATGCTATGAGTTTTTGGTGAACGTGGGTCTTGAAGGCAATGTTCTCACTCAGGTGTGACCATTTGGGGAAAACGGCAAAGTTTATGTTCACACAACAAGCCAAACTGGATTTTCTACTAAAATTCAGTAAAAAAAAAAAAAAGAAAAGAAAAAGAAGGGTTGTTCAAATGACCTTTACATGATCACCCTACACACCGGCATGGCATTCACATTTCAATGATATAATTTAATATGATATCATATTTTCTGTTTTTTCTGCCTTTATTATGATAGGACAGAAAGCAAAATGGGAGAGAGAGAGAGGGGGACGAGATCGGGAAAGGTCTGCGGGCCGGGACTCGAACTCTGGTCGCTCAAAATGCAACAGTGCTAAATGTCGGCGTGCTGCCCACTAGGCTATCGGTGCTGAACATATCAAATTTTCTTATTGTATCAAATTATAAAAGCTCTGGACTTCCTTTCTAAAATGTCTCAATTTATTGCTCTCTATTGTCTAATATCTTTGCCATTGTTCAAAGTCAGTGTCACAATATATCAATAATGTACATCTAATAAATAATTAATAATAAATAAATAATCTTTTTATATAATGTATATAATTTATTGTATAATCTAAATATATTTTAACATACTTTTGCATTTTACCTTCGTAAATTGAAACTCATAAATTATTTTACAAGTAAATCAACCAGTGGTGTAGTCTACGTGATATGCAGGTATATGCCGTATACCCACTAGCAAAGGTCAAGGATTTCCGTATACCCACTTAAAAAAGCACAAGGATATGTAACCATCCAAATAAATCACAATAAGCTTTGTTGCTTTTGACATTAAACAAAGTCTCATATTTCAAATTCTGCCCATTTTACTTAAAAACCCATAAACAATGTGCTCTTTAATGTGGCGTGACAGATCGCTGTAGCGCAGGGGTCATCAACTATATTTGTCCAAGGGCCAGAATTTTTCTCTGCAGACACTGTAAGGGCCAGATACTCGTAATATAAAATAAAATTCGAATTGTATCCTAATATGTTATTATTTGATATACTAATTCTAATTCCAAATTTATTTTATTTTTTACATATTACCTCTACTGCAGCAAGCCACCAGGGGGCGATAGCGATATTTTAGGCTTCATATTTGTGAGGCTGTCAAGCTGTCCATCACTGTCACGCAATTGTGCGCTAATCCCAGGCAAGGAAAATTTTGACATTTGTGAAAAAATGAGCACGTGAAACAATAAAAGATGTTCAATGAGAGCAACGCGTTTATCGTCATTCTTGACTGAAGGCAGGCTATGGCACAAGCTACTTTTCAGAAGGGTTTTTTTTTTTTCGTTAGATTTAAAAATAAATAAATATGGAACGGACCCGAATATTCAAATATTCGTTCGGTGGGTTTGTTTTCGATTTGAAAATTTGACATTCGAATATTGTTTTTTTTTTTTTTTTTTTTTTTGCACACCTGGGATCCCCCGCGAAACGATTCTCATTCCCCCTTGAATAAGGCCGGCGACACACTGGCTGCGTGAGCGTCTCAGCTGCGTGGCGTGTCCGTTTTTATTTCGGCTCCCATATTTAACAGGTTGGAGTTTGCACACTGAGACACGCGTCTCAGGCGCGCTCCAGCCACGCGGAAAACGCGTGCATGCTAGAAATAAAACCAACGCGTGTTCCAGCAACGGGAGTGTTCTCTGGCTAGAGCGCAGAACAGCGGAGTTTGTATGGACCGAAGTGTATATCTGAGCTTGTGTTTTGTTGCTTTGACATTGTGGAAAATAGAATAATAGAAACAAAATGTATTAGCATTTTTACCCGTTATTATCAATCTAAATTAATCTCGTTTTTAATTGAACTTAATTTCGTTTTTCTTTATTTAAATTTCGTTTTTTCTTTATTTAAATTTCGTTTTTGTTTATATAAATTTCGTTTTTTCTTTATTTAAATTTCGTTTTTCTTTATTTAAATCTACCCTTACTGTGCCAATTTGTTAGTCAGAAAAATATTAGACTACCTTAAAAGTATTGCTTAATTTAACAGACCTGTGTGTGTGCGTTTTATATCACTAGTGCAGTGTCCGTTCTCGGAGCATAAGCCCTGCCCGCATGAGGTGCGCCGCTTCCCGCTCGCGCTGTTCTGACTGTAGTTTACTAAAAGTTTATTAATTCTGAATGTGTCGCGTCTCGCGTGTCCATCTATATTGCACCAAATGCGACACTGCACTGCCTTGTGAAGTCGATTGGATGAACGGTTCTCGAAATAATAAAAATGCAAACGGACATACAGACACAGATTCCTGCCTTTATTAGAGAGAAAAATATGTTCAGCCCCTCTCTCCGAAGAGTCGATGTTCATTACTACCGAAGCTTCGAAGCTCAAAAAATGGTATTCGGACCAGCCCTAAACTTTTTCCTCTTACAAGGCTATTCCTGAATTCAGTATTATTCTGGGGGCCGGATGGAAATCTCTGGCGGGCCGGATTTGGCCCGCGGGCCGCCAGTTGACGTTGCATGCTGTAGCGCCTCAGTTCAAGAGAAGCGGCAGCGCCATGAAGCGCAAGTGAACTGATCCTCTCATCTGCTTTAATACCAGTTACAGCACGAAATAAACATGAATGAACATCTGAAGGTATGTTAAAAGATACAGTACAACTTAACCAAATTCATATCATGTCTCATGTTATCGCTCAATCAGTGTTTCAAACACAGAAAGACTTTAATAAACAGCATAAACAATATCACGTAACTTCACTACCTCAGAACAAATATATTCAGTGACCATAAACTCGTTAGTCAGCCAAAAAAATGAACTCTAGAGTGGAGCATTTAGCTAAATACGCACCATATGACATATTAATTATAATTTTTAATGTTCTTCAATAGCCTATATAATGCATGTTTGAATAAATCCGTCAAGTTGATAGCCACCATTTAAAGGTTTATATTTCAAAACACGAATTGAAGTAGAAATAATTTTAATGTTAGTAGGCCTAATTATTATAACATTTCCTGAAGTGTAATTTAAGTTTGTATACAAATCAGTTCATTTTAACCTTCAATATTAATGTAGTGATTCCCATGTATATTTTACAGTATTAGAGAGATAATTAGCATTAGAGAGATTTCTTTCATTAGAGAGAAAATTTGCCATGTACTGTACCTACCTAAAATATCCAGTATATCCAAAATAACTGATATCGAATCAAATTGCAAGCTTGTGAATGCATAACTATGATGACAGACTGGCAGGAAATGGTGCAAAACAGAAAACAGTCCAAACAGGTTGATATTGTAACATATAAGCCTCATCTTTCCATTATTGTTAATAATAGTTGCAACTTGCACTCTTAAAAGTGCATTGAAAATTGTCAGCTGATAAAACCTATGCTCCAGGGACCATATTCATACAACATCTAAGGTGAAATGTAGATCTTAACTGGCTGAGTTAGATGGTGATTGATACTAAACAGTAGAAAATCAGTCCAGTCTCTCCAGCTGTAAATGTCATTGGTTATTAAAGTCTTGTGTTGCTTATAATAAATTGGCATGTTGATAACACACACATAAGCAGTCTTTCAGAATGCTCTCAATTGCATGTAGCCTAGATCAGATGTGGTGTGAACGTATCCAAAGCGAAATGGTATTGAACACAGATGGTTATTAGCAACATCGGAACCCCAAACAAAATACGAAGAGATGGTATTTGGAGAAACATTCCAGCTCTCTTATTTCCACTCATTCATTTTTATGCGTTCCAACCACACATCAACCAATAAGAGCTCAGGAGACACTGGCTTTGCCTTCTGATCCCAGCTCTTACATTCCACTGTCTTCCCTCAGTCTGAAATGACACACACAAACGTACAGCTCCTCAAGTCCTTTTTTCAGAGCCTCTCAAACCCCCTGCCATGTCGGAGCCTCTTTCCTGACCTCTTTCTGTCTCTAAATGTGTGACAGGGTCATAGCGGGTGCCACTCTTACTGCTGTGACGGGCCTGGATTGTTTGAATACCTTAAACCAGACAGACTTCAATCGCTTCCGTTCTGGGTATCCAAAACAAACATCCAAGAGATTTTATAGCATGATATTGCGATCTCCCAGCACTGTCACATGCCTATTTGCACATATTTTCCATTAAATAAAATTCAAATAAAATATAATTTTTAAATATAAAAAATTAAATATATTAGATATTATTTTCCACATATTTTTAACTATAAACATTAAAAAAATACTTTTCTTCGCTATTTTTCTAAAAAAAAAAAAAAAATGTATTTTTGAGTTGAAATGTGTATTTTCTGTGCCTCTTGTGGTACAAAGTGGAACTGCAAAAAAAAAAAAGAATCGTTTTCAAACAGGTTTCCTGAATATTCACCCCGTCTGCCATTGGTTGAACAAACGGATAGTCCCACCCCCAACTAAAGCCATTGGTCAAGTCAATATTTCTCAGCGAGAAACATTACTAGAGAGAAGTCTGACGTTTTCACAGGAAGATCCAGTTATGACATTTTGATTAAACATTACAAGATCCATTCGGAAAATACATAGGGTGAACTTTTAGTTCATGCCAACTAGGATATATATATATATTTTTTTACATCAAGTAAATTTGTACTTCCCCTTTAAAGAAGTCGTTATCCTCACTCTCTCTTTTTCCCAAACACAGACTACAGACTAAACCAAGCACAGTAGCATTAATCCCTCCAGTAAACATCCTGGGATGACACTTAAAGTATATATCTCAATATGTGATATTTCAAACAACATAAACAACTGCTTTCATATTTAATGTCTGAAAGACAGCACTTCACCACAAACTAAGTCAACAAGACCAGATGTATCTATAATTTCACACAGAGTTTGAAGTAAAACAGCTTACATTTTTGGAATAGAAAAAAATGTCTAGACGTACACAGCTGTGAAACATGGGGACCTTGCTTCACCCTCCAAATGAAGTATCCAAACAAAATGCAATAGAGAGCTCTACATTAGTACTTGGCTCATCAATAACTCCATAAATAAACACACAGTATTTGAGAAACTAAATAAGGTTGTGAGGAAATGTCATATAGCCTCAAAAAGCATAAACAACCATGGACTTGGTTCTCAGATCTGACAGAAGCTGTTAAAAGCTCTGTTCCTAGACTAAACAAACAGCAATGTGCAGCCTGTGTCTTATTTTTCTTCATCAGGCCTAGGAAGAACCATAAAAACTTTCTAAATTGGCATATAGTATATAATTTAAGTTTAGTCTTGAAGGAACAGCTCATCCAATGATGAAAATTCTGTCATTATGTACTCGTTCTTGTGTTGTATTTGTGGCCAAATCAGCTAAGATAAAATCTTGAACATTTTACTCTACTACTGTACAGAATAGTGGCATATAATTCACAGGAGAGATACATTATCCTCTGTGAAGATAGAAAACAGACCCTCTCTAAGGGCCTTTAGATAGCTGGAAAAAGAACAAGACATAAATAGTGTTTAATATTAGACCTTGACTGTTATCTGTACAAATGCATTAAAAAGGTGAGGATATAGAGCAGCCTGCGGTCAACGGCTTCATCAGGTTTATCGGTTTGACTCCCTGTGTCGCTTCATGGCCAAGCTTAGATAACCGAGATGCAGCAGAGGACAGAACTAACGGTCTCTTGTGTGAATCCCCTGGCATGCTTTTGAACAGTAATAGCTCAATGCTGGCTTTTCTCTAAAACACCATTACAGAGGGAGAGGAGGGTCTCTGCACAAGGGGATAAGAATAATTAGAATTTTATCCCACACATTTATATATATGTATATATAAACCCTATCCAAAAACATGGCTAATACTCATGGTGCACAGGGTCATACACACAAGGACAAAACACCATCAGGGTAACACACAACACTAAAATAATGCAATAAATACTAAATATTATTCACAGAAGGAAACTCTCTATATAAACTGTAATCATATGTGATATTAAACAGGGACTACTGTTTTTCTTCTGTATGGTAAATCATAGTTTTACTCCCAAAAACCATGAATTTGACAGTACTTTACAGTAAAATTACATATCATGTGATGTTAAACTATACAATGTTTCATCATATATGTTAAGACTTACAGTCAACCATTAACAGGTTTTTACTGTAGCATTTTTATGTTTTTTCTGTAAAAATTAAACATAATTTACAGTAATATTGCATAGGGTACTATTTATCATAAAATCAACAAAGTTTACTCCTAAAAAACAAACAATGAAAATTATTTCTAAAATGTTTTTACAAATAAAAATACTTATTGTATTAGTCACTGTTTGCATTTCTGGTTTTAGCGTGTTATAGATGATTGCTAGGATGTTGTTAAGTGGTTGCTAAGTTGTATGGGGTGATCACTAGGGTGTTGCCAAGAAATTTCTAAGATGCTCTTGGTTGTTTCTAGGGTGTTACTAAGGTGTTCTGAGTAGTTTTACACCAGACACAAGCGGCGCGACAAAAGTGAATAGAACCCATTATAATCAGTGATGCTGTCTACACTGTATGCGGTGTGGCGTGATGCGACACAACAAATTCCCGGCAGTAAACCGATGCCACATTCTATTTTTGACGTACTTCAAACACTCGCGCAACTTCTGACATGAACAAATGGATTTGCAACAGTCGCTTTAGTGTAGACAGCCTCAAGCTGTTGCGGCAAGACGCGACAACTGTCACGTCCAGTGTAGACATGGTGTTAGTGTGTCCTGGGTAGTTGCTAGGGTGTTGCTAAGGTGTTCTGAAATGGTTGAGTGCGTCGTGAGCAGTTGCTATACAGTGTTGCTAAGTGTTTTGGGAAGCAGAATGTTGGCTTTATGATAGCTATGATATTTTGGTCCATAGATATGGAGACTTCACTTTTTTTCCTCCACCAGGCACAAATTGTAAGTGTGTTCACTCTCCTCAACAAATTGTGCAATTTGAAGTTGTGTTAGTAGCACAAACATGTGGGACTATCAATGCAATGAAGTTTAATACTTGTCTGGAGTTTGTTCAAAATGATGGACAGCATAGGAAAAAAAAACATCTAACCAAAACCCTTCATGTAAGTATCAAACTCTAGTATCAATGGCAGTGTCTTGAAGGATTACAGAGTCGAACAGACCATTCTGGGAATCCTTAAATATTGCTTTATATAACTAAATGTGTTGTTGCTAAGAGCACACAATCTTGTTCTTCACTGTCTTGATTACAAGAGTCGAGTCAGAATAAGTAAAGTCTACACTGACCCAGATAATCAGAACCACAGAAAGTCAGTTAACTGTCTCTTTTACCCAAATACTCTCTCTCTCTCGCTCTCTCTTGTTGTGAGAAGAATCACCATTAATCCGTCCCAGAGCAGATAACTCACTTTACACTGAACTGCAAGAACACAGAAAGCACACACATTGCACCATCAACAAAATGCTCCAAAGGGAGCTCATATGCTGTGTCAGAGGATACTGCTTTTATCTTCATCAAAAAGATTCTAATTACAATTTACTGTGTCAAAACACAGTTGCATGCCGGGTTAATGCATTACAATAGATACTTGTCTCTTCCTCCCTGTTTAACTGCTACAAACACACACAGTTAAGTTTTTGCATAATGTGGCCAGTGAAAGTTGATATATTTAGTGTGCTAATCCATGAGAGCAGTGGGAAAGGTGCTTGTGTACCTCTTGTGTCCCCGTGTCTGCCCTCCCAACAATGTGGAGGTGGTTATGTCTTCATAGTAGAACAGCTTACAATCAATCTGTCTACATCCCTCATTACATTCAAGAAATATAAACCTACAACCATTCCAGATCATTTAAAGGGGTTACATCATAATGTTTTTTTTCTTTGAATAATTAAAATATGTCAGCAAGGATTGCATTGCATCAATAAAAATCATAATAAATTCTCCTTTATAAAATAATATAATCAAAGGTAATATAATATAATATAATAACCTATTTCATGATATGTCCCCTTAAAAAATCCATCCATGTCTCAGTAAATAAATTTCCCTCGAAAACAGTGTGCATCCTCAATGACATATGTCTGCTTTTACTGTGCAGCAAATGTCAGTTTTATAGAGTAATGGAAATGTGATGTCATCGTGGGAGCACTCAGTAAAAAAAAAAAACGAGGTCATCTTTAGCAGGGCTGGCATCAGTATGGTACTCGAGCTGACTGACAGAACGGTTTTCTAGTGACTGACGTTATATGCCAAGTGTGTGTGCCAAGGCTGTATCTAAGGTAACCATGTGTGCCTCTGGAGCCTTGTGGCAATTTAGGGATGATAAATTATGCACTGCAGACTGGACTGGCTTGCATTCACTCAGCTGTACATGCAAAAAATATGAAGAAAAAATAATACACACACACTTACAAACCCAGTTTAGTTTTGAGACACACATTAATTTTTTTTTCTTGGAAAAAAAAATCATTTAGATGCTCACAGTTTGCTAAATGGTGGCCTTCAGAGCTCATTAACAGCATATTTATACTGAATGTAAAAGCATATTCAAAATAAGTCTTTAAGAAAAGCCTTTTCTTGCTGTTTAGTTGCATCTGATTTTGTGTGAACTAAAAATAATATGTCATACGCAGATAACTGTAATTTGTAATTCTGAGTATCATTCAAAGACGTTATGCAACAAAATCCAGTGACTAACTCTTCCTCAAAATTAGTCTTGCGCTGAAATTTTGGCAACCAAACACCAAACATTTTCAGCAAAATAAATTATATATATATATATATATATATATATATATATATATATATATATATATATATATATACACCATTGTTTTGGTCAATGGTTTCGGTCCTCTAAATCTCTAAATCATATATATATATATATATGATTTAGAGATTTAGAAGACCGAAACCATTGACCAAAACAGTGATGTTTAATTAGAGTTACTCCAATGAGACATTTTGATTGTGTCAGCATCTATTTCATAAGCACAAGGTGGATAAGCTACAATTAGCAATCATGTCAGCAGTGTGGATACACTTCACCGTGACAAAAAATGATGTTAGAGTATTAATATGTAAACTCTGTTCGCGTGAAATATCACAAGGCATCTCGCTGCCGAAGAACTTTACTATGACTGGCTTAATTTATCACCTAAAGCCTAAAGTATACTTAGTTTTTTTACGCATATATGCAAAGTCGAAGGCACAGCCTTGCAGAGTATACATCACTTGACTCGTACGCATACACAGGTGCTTGACTCGTACGCATGCATGCGGATGCAACAAATGCGGATGCAACAAATTGCAATACCTCTATGAGTTACAACCCATATAAACATCTTTGTATTTTTCCATTGTTTCTGTAGCTTGCATGCATTCCGGTCTGTTCTGTTTATGCAGTTTTTCATCGACTACCTTGTGAATCAATGCCCCTAGGCCACAGCTACCACCTTGTGGATAAAGTAACTGCTGCAAAAAAAAAAGTAATGCACACGTGCAACCAAATTTACAAAAATTTGATGGTGCGCGTTCATTTTTTGATGCTTGTACCATTCTGATGACGAAATTTGCGTCATGCACACTGTTTGCTGTCCCTCGCATATGCATAAAAAGTGAAGTATACTTTGGGCTTTAGAACACAACCTGAACAGCATACTAAGTTCAATTACCAAAAATGTATTTATGATTTTTGGCTAAATTAAAACTTTAATTTCAGTTTTGGTGTTTCATAAAAAAAAATTTTTTTTTTTAAAAATACCACTCAAAAATGTTCAAGTGAATACTTGAATGTACACCCCATCTATCCATTAGCATTCAAATTCATTGCTTAGCTATAGGCGTAGGACCCAGAAGTATCCAATTTGAAATCTTCCACCTTTGCTCATGGAGGTTCAGATTTAGCCACCAGACTGCAGTCAACACCACCGTCTCCTTCCTGATTCCTACAGTGAACATGCTCTCTGTGCCGAACCAATGTTACGTGATGTTTTACCACAGTCTTGACCTCTCATCTATGACAGTCAGCTGCCAGGAAAAAAAAATCAAAAAAATCAAAACCTGAGGCAACACTCCCTGGAGCACATTTCTGCTTGTCATGCTAGGCAGTTTTCTGCTCCTTCTCGACAGGAGCCACCGGCAGTCAAATGAACTCAATGTGGCTGATCCGCACGTCAGATGCATCATTCACACTTCGATGTTTTTATTGAAATACATGACGAATGCTGTATGGATAGTGCATAACTGCCTAAACAGATGATGACTGTTTGTTAATGGACCACAAAAGCCACCAAATTAGGTCAAAATATCTATGTGAAAGCCAATTCACAAGACAGAAGGTTCTGATAATGAGTGATGTAATGGCTGACTGTCATTCAGTTACTAAAAAAATTTCAAAAGAACGTCTGATCTTTCTTCACCAAGCAAACATTCTTTGCTATTTACACTCAACAATTTGCAAATATTTCAGAACAAGGTCTGTATCAAAGGTCATTTTTTGTTTGTCTTATTTTTGTACTGAACCTTTTTGGAGAAAGCACATTTGCAGGGATGAGGTCATTGGTATGTTGAGCTCATTTGTTATAGCTCATTCTTTCTGCATTTATTCCAGCACATTTCATTGGTAAAAAGCTACATAAAGCATACTAAGTGCATACTAGAGCTGCAATTCTTAGTGAATAACATACTACAGATTCTCTCTGTTGGGAGTATTGAAGCATAACTTTGTATGCTCCAATTAGATCACCTCCTTTTCTGAAAGCAATAAACAGCCACAATGGGTAATTACAAGGGAAACAGACAAGAGCCGCTTCAGACACAAACACATATAAAACTTCACAGGGGCCTTTGTCTCAGCGGCTTCATTCTGGGCTGCAAACTGGACCAAGATGTCTTCTGTTCCCTCCCACCTCTCAATAAAAGAGACAACAAACAATGGGGTTGCCATGGTAAAATCAGAGCCCTCTGCCACAGCATGACAGCGGATTAGTCAGTGTGTCAGTTCTGCCAGAGACGTGTAGTAGCATTTTCTCTAAATGCCCTGCATTCTCACCAAAAGCACAATTGCTAATGCTTGCTAGGTGTGTTAAGATTAGATTCAGCTATCAGTGTACACTGAGGAACTCATCTGGAAAATATTAACCACAGAAACTTGCAATTTACATATCATCGGAAGGCATGTAGAGGCAGCACCGTCCATGACATGTACAAACAGAGACAGGGAATATTTCTGAGACGGATTCTTCATACTACGATGTGGCTTCCTTGGAGCTAACTGCACTTTACTTTGGTCTCAAGGTCATTTTTAGTGGATATGTGAAGTCAGATTCCTCATAAATCTCCCTTGGTTTTATATTTTGTTATATAAATGTATTTTTAAGTGTGCATCTCACTTACCAGCCTCTCCATTTCCTGCTCTCTGAGTCGCTCTTCTCTTTGGCGTCGGTGGTACTCCAGAAGATCATCTTCGTTGTCACTGATCTCCGTAATGCTGTTTTTGCGCTCCCTCATCCCTGGGTGAGGCATCCGGAGGTCCCTGTGGCCTGCTGACATCTTCCGGTGGCTCCTGGGACTTGATCGGGGCGATGACCCAGGTAGAGAACCCAGGCTGAAGGCCGAAGACAACGAGTTCCCAAAACTGCCCTTCCGTCCACTGCCTTCCCCCATCAGTCCGGAGGTGGGTGAAGGACTACGAGCACGCACCCCACGAGGACTAAACGGCTCCTCTGTAGGAGACCCTGCTTTCCGTCGGAGTCTGGGACTCTCTGGCACAACTCTTGGGCATGGGCTCTCTGGAGTCCGCAGGGTTCCTGGTAGAGCTCCTGGGAGCACAGGAACCCCCCTGCGGGCTATAGAGGGGCTGAGAGGGGGAAGTTCCCTCATGCTGCTCCCTTCAAGGTTCCTGCGGGCCAGCCGCGGACTTTCTGGAGGCTGCAGTGTGCGAGGATGCGGGTGTGGAGGTCCACCCTGAATGATGTGGACAATGGGGTCTAAGGGGGGCTGGAAAGATCGCGAGGGTGGGGATAGTTGGTGAGAGGGGCTGGACGCCAAGGAGCGGTCTGGCTGAGGCTGCTCCCGGAAAGGACTTGAGGGACGATCCTGGAGAACAATGGCAGTTTTGGTTCTGGGACTAGAGGGTGAGGAGGATGGGGATGCGGTGGAGAATTTGGGGGAGAATCTGGGGCTACCTGGAACTGGTACCCGACTAACAGATGGCGCATCAGTCGGAGCAGTAGAGATGGAGACTGAGGGCAGAATGTGAGTCTGTATGGGGCTGTCTGGGGTTTTAGCCACCGAGCTGTCTTGGTTCAACCCCCTACGACTTGGCTTTGGGCTTGGCGGTGCTTCTAAAAGAGCCTTTCGCTGGAGTCTGGGACTCTCAGGCACCTTTGGCCCACTGCTGCCGCCGGAATAGTTGGGCAGTATGGTCCGTGGCTGAGGTATGGGTGGCTGGCTGGTGTAATTGTAACTAGAAGACCTCACTGGCACAGGAGGAAGCGTATGAAGCTGGTCCTGACAACCACTCGGCGAGGGACTGGTGCAGCTGCCACTGCTGGCGGCCGACGGGGACGAGAGTGGAGAGAAAGGAGGGGAGGTATTCTCATAACTGGAGCCCACAGACATAGCACCAGGGCTCGTTGGAGGTGAGAGAAGAAAGCGCCCCCCTCCATTTAACATGGGAGACAGGGGAGACTGGGAGATGGGCTGACCAGAAGGCTTCTTTGACTCAGAGGAAGAGGGTTGAGGGTCATCCATGACTAATGAGTCCATAATGTCCTGAAGGTCCTTCTCAATGGAACTAACGATGGCACTGTGCTCAGGGCGCACTCTCTCGTTGGAGACCAAGTGAGGTTTTGGCGCTCCCGACGGGTGGTTCCCATTGACCAGGTTCTCAGAATCTGAAGGAAAAGATAACAATCATAAGCATTTGCCATAAACATAAATCAAAAGGCCTTTTAGCTAATAGAAAGATAATTGATTCATGATTCAACCATTCCTTTGATTCTGAGATCATTTCAATGAATCAGTGGAAATGATTTACCAAATCATTGAATCAAAAACGGTCTCTTTTAAACTATTGGGCGAGCTGATGCACTAGGAGAGCACTTGGAGAGTATTTAAGGATTTGACTGATGGATCAAAAAGTAAGTTACTTTAGTGGAGTAGCAGAAATGTTACATATAAAACATACTAGAAATATGTTAATGACTGTTAATGAAAGAGTTACATAAGCTTCAGCCAATAAATGTAAATGAATTTTAGTATTTTTTTAATGCAATAGCAAATAACATTTAGGTTTTTTATGAGATGAATCATGCAACAAATGAAACCGGGACAAATTAAATAATCTTAATTGAAACCCCATAATAAAAAGCAATATGTGCTTACATATATCTTTACTAGAACGTTTTGGAGCATTTCATATTTTGAGTCAAGATGACATCATTACATGATGTTAAAAAATTGCTGAAATGGTTAACTGAAACAACCAGTTCAAAAGAATCAATTCTCAATAATGAATTCCCATTACTAGCCAGATGAGCCGAACTGTGTACAGAAAACGAGAAAAGCACTTATGAGTAAGTGGATGCATTTGGCATCTTCCCCTCACATAACCCCAACTATTATCCTCAGTACTATACCTGAGCTTTTAATGCAAGTACCTGCAGCTCTTTTGGCACTGCAGAGATGCATTTAATCCATTAGCCCCATTCAACAGGCTCCAAGTTTAACACTGCTGCCAAACCCACAGAAGATGAATGCTAAAGTAGAAAAAGTGGCTACCAAAAAGTCTGGCAGGCTCCTGCCTGAAAGGATAAACATCAAATGAATATGTGCTCATATAGCTAAATCACAGACAGCCCTGCTGGTAATTCAATCTATCTCTCAGGCAACTGACCATCTCCAATGGTTCATCTGCTAAAAACGAGACAAGTAAAGATGGTCATTATCTAAACCAGGGGTTTTCAAATTGTGGTCCAGAAAACCCCAGGGGGCTGCAAGGGGGAGCCAGGGCGCTGTAAGGTAATACTGTCGTAACATTCTATGTAAAGCTGCATTGGAGCAATTTCTACTATGAAGAGCAATTCAATTCAAATACATTTGATTAAATTCAAAATGAATTGAAATGAAAATACTTATGTTGTTTATTCAAATAACATTAGTATAATAGCGAGGGGAAAAGATCAACTTGATAAAATAGTAAATATATGTATAATAATATTTTAAAATAATATCTTAATAGCTTGCTTTAGCTCCAGTAGAATTACAACACAAAAGCCATTTGTTTAATTTTGGACATGTTTTACAATATCATGCTAATCATGTTTCTCACACATTATAAAAGGGCCTGCATGCATGAAATACAGTGTTTCTTTTATATTTTAGGAAAGGGTCCCTAGCATCACAAAAGTTTGAAAACCTCCTATCTAATGAATACTATTTAAAATAATGCCCAACCTATGATTTTTCCCTGTCAATTTAGCACAAAATTATTATTTTTCACACAACACCAGATTTAACACTCATCATGTACTGCATAACTTATAGGATAGGTGTTGCGTATGACTGATTTTGAGTCAGAACAGATTTCACAACATCCAAAACTTGATCAATCTTGCTGAATAGCCAGCTCAGTGTTTGCGTTTAACCCACAAATCTCTCTGTACTGATTACAAAACACTCTCTGTTCAAACTCCTCACAAATAATGCATAAAACACAACCCTAAGTGTTTCCAAGTGTTTTATTTATTATCATATTTCATAGCCATCGTGGTTTAGAAATAAGTCAGAGCAGCTGACGATGCCTCTGGCTTAATTTTCCATTCAAATCCCTCTGAACAAGAAACGGTTTTAAGAATGCACAAACACATAGATGATGAAGACAATAAATCAAATCTTTCATGTCACAAATTAACACGTCAGCTTGACTATAAAAGGATACATATGCTATAGCCTGCACCACAGTACGTCCGTATGTCTATCTGACACATTCAGCCTCTATAATGATCAGTACTTACAGATGAGAACACGCCTGTGGAAACCCTAAGCCGTTGCGTTTGGTTTGTAACTCATAACCGAGCTCAGATTCAAAAGAACGGCTCTCGCATTCCGAGTCTTGACCTAGGCCAGCTGTGCCGGCCACACGGTACCCAGGCAGGAGTAAAACGCCGCAGATGAGATATTCCAGCCGGGCTTGGTGAGCCTGGCGCCGCTACACCATCGCCGAGTCCCCCTCCCTCCCCTGTCCACGGTGCTGATGTGACTGACTGCTGGCTGTACGGGGCGGGGCATACTTTCTTAAAGCGACAGTGCACTTTTTCATGACGTATTCATAGGGACACTAATGTGGCTGTGCTTTTAAATAAAAAATACTCCTTTTATTCTCACACAAAATATTTTATATGCAAATTTCTAAACTGGCAGATGATACGCAGTATATAATATAATATAATAATTAATATAATATGTTGAGTAGCGAAGTAAAAAGTGGGATAATGTAGACAGACACCAATATAAAATCCATATCTGTTAATATATTGCATGCTTCTCTGAGTCACAATGAAATATCATCAAGAACGTCGATCAGACCTGCTGTGTTAGAACGAGGCAGCCGGATATTGAGAGAATATGAGGGGAACAGTGAGGAGGGGATTGGAGAGAAGGGTGGGTGGCAAGATAAATATAGATATTGTAAAAGATACCCCTCAACTTTAAATAAGCAGAGCATGGCCAACAAAGCTGTCTGGACTGGAAAAGAGATGGAAGAGGAAATAGCTCTGGCACAGGGAAAGTGTGAAGGGGGGTTCTTTTCCTCTATAAATCAGTCTATAAACAAATATCAGATGCATGGACAGCTTTATATAGGCATCGTAAAGGTGCAATATATAAGAATTTTGCAGTAAAATATCAAAAAACCACTAGGCCAGTGTTATATATTTTGTTCACCTGAGTACTAACAATATCGCAAATGTTTGCAACTATTTGTAAATCGTTAGAAAATTGCTATTTTAACCAAGGCTCCAGGACGTGTGAGGAGTCGCCTGTCAATTGCGTCATTATTACCCTCGGTTTCCGGTTTTATTTTAGAAACCATGGAAACACCAAAGACGCTTTAATATTTACGTTTTAATAGACAAGGGAACAACTGTTTTGATATATTTATAGACAGAAAAACTAATTATTGTTATATAGCTCAACACGTTTAGTCTTATTGTTTAAATCTAATTTTCTTGATTTTTTGCGAGTACCATGCTTTACCATGCCTCAGAGAAAAACACTATTTTGTGAAGTAGCTAACATAGCATAATCAGATGCAGCTTTATTTTTAGTAACAGTAATACAGAATTTTCTCCATCATACAACGCGTTTTAAAATTAATTGCATGCCATTTATCAACACAAGCCATCCAGCATTTAATATGATATTGTAAAATCGATCTATCTTATGCAGTGTGTAACAGTGTCTCACAGCAGCCGCCGAGCAAACGCACAGAGTATAACATCATTTTCAACACTCTAAAACGTATTAATATGATAAACAGTGCTGTGTTACCTCATACTCGTGACCGGAAAAGTGGAAACCGGATGCTTGTGAGGCATGTGTTGCGCAATCGCTCCAGCGGCCTCGTTCAGCTCCCACAACACTCAGTCCTGCTCTGCTTCATACTACAGTAACATTAATAATCACATCTATGAACATGATTTCTTCCCGACTCCTATCCCGATTATATTCACCGGCTGTGATTTGAAGACCACATGTCCCAAGATTCCGCGCTCAAACTTGGCGTCATCAAGCTACGCCTTTGTTTTGAATAGGCCTCTAGCGACCTCTAGCGAACAGAAAATTTTACATATTGCACCTTTAAGTCTTAAAAATCTTTATTCTTTTAGCAATGTAGTTTTAGATATAATTTAGACACTGGGGAAATTAGAAAAAAAAAAAAAACATGGTGAATGGGAATGAAACTGGTATGTTGTTTACAAAAAAGAATGTCTTTCATGGTGGAGAGAATTTATTACCACCTCAGGAAATGCACTGCACCAGCTGTGTTTATATGCTATACTTGTCCTTTTCTGCCACACAACAGGAAAAGTCAGGACAACAACTCAGTACATATTGTAAATGCTCTGTTTAAACATTGGCTGCTGTGTAGCACTGTGAGTGGGAGTGGAAGATGTAGAGCGCTCTGTCAGGAGACCCACAGGAATGAGTTTCTCATAAAAGTTGCATGGTGCGACTCGGGATCGAGGCAGGCTTGCATTGCCAACAGTTTGAAATGGAAATGCAGTAAGGCCCAGCTGAAAGCAGCTACCTGTGCTACTGAAACAAACCTTGCCATTCAGCCATGCGGCAGCACCCAAGGCCAAATATAAATATGAATGACCCATGTGTAAATCTGCATCTGTTTTGTATACTGTTGCACAACAAATACCACTTGTTTCTTAATTGTTGTTTTTTTAAACATGATCCATACGTAAAACACATCTATAAGCAAAAGAATGAGTAATATGTCAGATGCTTCACATATTCTTTTGTATTATGATTTCAGACAGTACACAAATAAGGTTCTGAGGCTCTGGAGGAATGTTTTTTTTTCCACACAAATGACATTCTACACAACACAGGCTTTGAGGTAAGCGTTAGATAATTCATGCCACAGTCATGTTGTGTTCTCATGTGGGATATTACGTTACCTGTGTGGGCCCAGTTTTTCACACTGGCTTTCTGTCCTCCCTCAGGCATCATGCTTTTCATTCGGAAAGCCTCCTCGGGGTGGTTGAAGCGGAAGAACGCGGACTGGCCGAAACACAGCATACAGCCTGCGCACAAAGCAAAACAACTATTAATAAAGTTAAGAATGAAAGTACATAACACTTTACATTAAGCATATGCCCAAAGAGAGCATTTCAAATGATCTTGACTAGGATCCTAGCAGTTTTAGACCAGTTTTGTACTGCAGTGTGAGAGGTACGGAAGGGGGAAAGGAATATTTGCTCCTGTTTTACATGAACAAGCAGGAACATCTCACACTTTGGTGTCGGATCAGACTCCTGGCTTGCTGAGTGAGGGGAAAAATAGACAAGCCAAATGCTGGAAGGGTAGCAAGTTAAAGTCAACATGAGATCTAAATTAACCCTATTTACTTTCCTAATCCACATTTCTGTTTTTTCAATGAATGATTTCTTTCTTTTTTTATTTTTTGTCACCAAGTTGCTCCTATCCAACCATCTGTCGTATAAAGATCACTTTTAACAAATACATTAATTTTTCATGGATCAAATCAAGCATTGCCCTAAATTTTATCAGTACCATATGGGTCAATTTTGGTGATTTTTAAAAAAAATGATTGAATTGTCAATATTGAATATGTATAATTTGCTAATTTCTGTCTGTTTTTTTTTTTTTTTTACCTTTACTTACATAATTATAGTGTACAATAATATTTGTCATTTATTGGTTTTATTATTTATTGGCCATGAACGCAGTTTCGTATTGGCTTTAAATGCAATTCATATACAGAAAATGCTTTAGTGTCACTGATGGGTAAATTTACTTTATCTATAAATTTATTTAACACATTATATAAGGCAAATATAAAGAAAATGGCACATACAGGGTATTTATATGATGACATTGTTGGATATCTCTCAACATTACAAAAAAACAAAACAAAGAACAAAACAAGAAAAAAGCAAAAACACAAATTGAAACAAAAGACAATACAAAGCAAAAACACAAAACAAAACAACAAAAACAAAAAACAAGACAAAAAGCAAAAACACAAAACAAAACAACAAAAACAAAAAAACAAGACAAAAAGCAAAAACACAAAACAACAAAAACAAAAAACAAGACAAAAAGCAAAAACACAAAACAAAAAATAAAAACAAAAACAAAAAACAAGACAATACAAAGAAAAAACACAAACCAAAACAAAACAAAACAAAAAACAAAGACAAGACAAAACAAAGCAAAAACACAAACAAAACAAAAAACAAAGACAAAAGACAAAACAAAGCAAAAACACAAACCAAAACAAAAAACTAAACAAGACAAGACAAAAAGCAAAAACACAAAACAAAACAAATTGGGGGAAAAAACAAACAAACATCAAAATACACTTTTGCTATATAAAGCTGGGTGAGCTATTCTGGCCAATCACAGTATTTATTCACGGCAGGTAAAGGTCTCACAGAAACCTTTCCAGCCGTAGCAGATGTGTGATGAATGCGGAGTGCCAGATGCCCTTTTGTTCCAGGCAGAACATTTGATTACCCCTCAGGTTCAGACAGGACAAGGTAAGATTAAAGCACACAATGAAAACTAAGAAGCGCTCAAGTAAAGTAAATCGTGTACTTAAGTGGTATTCTCACATCTACGTGTTTTCTTTCATGTTGTTGTTA